>NC_135638.1:40566231-40876090 GCF_053574225.1 Canis aureus | reverse complement strand
TCTGATGACTATCAAAAAAATCCAGTTTGTAGCTAAGTATATCTCAGAAAAAAAATCTCCAGGCCCAGATGATTTCACCTAAGAATTCTACTAAAAATTCTACCAAAATTTCATACATCCTCTTCCTGAAAATAGAAGAATGAACACTTTCCAATTCATTTTATGAAGTTATATACCTTGATATACAAAGATGACAGAACAAAAAAGTAAACTATAGACCATACCCTTGAGCTAAGATTATTCCATTTACTCTAATGATAAGAGCTTTGATTCTCAGAGGATTTGTTAATATGTTGCAGAACAAGGGCTTGAATTCATGACCTCTGACTTGTGATGACTGGCAACCACTCTCCCTCTAGTATGGATTGTGAGGATTTTCTTTCTTAGCTGCTCCTTGTTCCCTGTTCTCTAAATATTCTTCTGTCTATTGAATATGACTCCCAGCAACCCTACTTACTAGAGAAGCTTGAGCAAGTCATTTATTTTTTAGAGCTTGTTTCTTAGCCTGTCCTGAAGCTGTTGTGAAAACTAAATGCATAAGTGCATGCAAGGTGCTTAGTATAGTGCCCAGGGAGAGTGCTGCCAATTTATCACCACCACCACCACCATCATCATCATTATCATTATCACCACCACCATTTTTTATTAAATTCTCTGAGTTTGCATTTCTCTGGGTTACTTTTTCATTTAACAATGGATCTATATACTAAAATCCATTCATCAATTAGACTGAAAAGTTTGTGACTTGAGTTGATTTTATTTATTAATTTTAAGTCTCAGATCATAAATGTAGCTATGGCCTGAAGAATCCATCCAACACTTCAGGGTTTCATGAATTAAAAAGGCATATGTGTGTATTTTTGCTTTAGTGGGCTGGATCAGATTCTTCTATAAGGTATTCCCTTGGACTGGCTTTTAAATATTTTGCTTGCTTAGAGATACTGTGGTATGTGGAAAAGAGAAAAAGAATGAGGAAGAAAGAGGAGGATGAGAAGAAGCCAGAGAGAAGGAAATGGGAGACAAATGTGTATGTAAAACCTTAGAGTTCATACATTAGGGATAAAATCCAGACGTCAGATAAAATTGAAGAGACCTAAAATACAAATGGAGTTTGAATTCAGGCCATACAAGCACAATTCAAGCAAAAGGCATTTGTTGATTGCAATAAGATGAGCCTGAACTGTGGATAGAATCAATTTGGCTGTCTCAAGCTTTTTGGTCAGTGAAAGGAATTGTCTTTGCCTTAAACTTTCTTGCATTCCTTATTCTCATTTGTTATATAATCTTTTAAATCATGATTCCTTGCAATAAATGTCTGAAGTTTAATTGAGCCACATTATTTCAATTCTTTCATTGTCTTTGATAGCATCAGATGGAATATTTTCTCCTTCCTACTTTAGAGAAACAGGAAATGAAAGTGTTGGGGGTTTTAATTTCACAGAATGATATATTTCTGTTTTTAGGTGGTATGGTACAGCAAAAAGGGCACTGGATTATGCAGACTGCCCACCTTGAGGTAAGTTAACTCACTTTATGAACCTCGGAGTCTCAACTCTGAAAGGAGATGGCAACAATTGTCTTGCCCACACCACAAGTTTTGAGTTGTTCAGATGTTATCAAATGGGACCATACCTGAAAAATGCTTTGTAAACTGTTCAGCAATTTACATGGTTGTTCAGATCTTAGATATAGATAATAATGATTAGTAGTAAAACACATATTGATATTTTTAAAATTTTACCTCAGTATTGATATTAATTGAAAACAACTAAAATCAGTGTTTCTTCTATATATGCTTAGGGATAAGTCCATTTTTTTACAGAAGAATTAGGCATGACCATTAGATTTACCTAACCTTATATATTTACTATATTTAGACATAATTTTGAGCTCTTATTTTACATATTTTAAAAAATTCGTTTTTAAGACTAGCAATTTTTTGGTTCCAAATATTGGTACAGGATACTTCTACTACTTCAGCATTGTTGAAATCACATTCATGTGTGTATGTGGGTATGGTATGCAAGCACACACACACACACACACACACACACACACATATTTATGCATGCATTAAAGAATTCTTTGAATTCCATGGGTTACTCTCAGGATTCAGGGTGCAGACCATATAAGGTCTATATAATGTCAGCCAAATGGACTCCTGTCTCTGACAATAGAAAGACTTACTTTTAAGGACACAAAGATTTCAAAAGCTATATGGTTCCCTTTACTCAAAATGTGCTGAATATTGTTTTTAGACAAGGATAAATGGAAGTGGATTTTAGGACTCATTTACTTTCAGAGTCTGTCTAGAAAAGGAGCATAATTTGGACCATATTTTATTTTTTTTTTGGACCATATTTTAACTGAAGTTAAATCAGCCCCATTCCCAGAAACCATCCACCAACAAACACACACATACATACTTTTAATCTAATAAAGTTTTATATGGTATAAGACTTCTTATCAAACAACTCATCTTTCCAGACCTCATTAGATTCATGTGTGCAAGCTAAAATGGATTAGACTTGTGCAACAGATTGCCTGTTCATGGTAAGGTTGGATCAGGATGGCTTGATAAAAAATTGAAACTTATCTCTACTTGTGTATTGTAATCAAGGAATAGGCATCAAAGAGATTGTTGACACATGTCACTGCAATTTTGGGTAATTTTCCTCCTAAAATACCAATAATAACTTTATATGTATGACAATGACATCCTTACTTTTATTAAAAACAACAAGAGTTTTTGTGGGAAAAATTAGTATATAATATTATATAAGCTTCAGGTGTACAATATTGTAATCCAATATTTGTATACACTACAACATGAGCACCACCATAATTCTAGTTATAAACTATCACCATACAAATGAGCTCCTTCACCCATTTCACTATCCCCTCAAGTACCTTCCCATTTGGTAATAACCAATCTGTATCTTTGAATTTGTTTTGTTTATTTATTTTTTGTTTTTTAGATTCTACCTGTAAGTGTGATCATACCATATTTATCTTTCTCCATCTGACTTATTCCACTTATCATAATACCTCAAGTTCCATTCATGTTGTAACAGATAACAAGATTTCCCTTTTTTTTCCATGTCCGTTGTAAATACATATGATATCTTTATCCACTAGTCTATGTGTCTGTTTTTATGCCAGTGCCCTATTGCTTTCATTGTAGCTTTGTAACATAGTTTGAAATCAGGGAGTGTTGTACCTCCAAATTTGTTCTTCTTTCTCAAGATCACTTTGGCTATTTGAGGTGCTTTGTTCTACCTCTGCGAAAATTGCCATTGGAATGTTGAACAGTATTGCATTGAATCTGATTGCTTTGTGTAGTATGGACCCTTTAACAATGCTTATTCTTGCAAACCTTTATCCTGAAATATCTTTTCACTTATTTGTGTTTTCTACAATTCCTTTCATCAGTATTTTATAGTTTTCAGTGCACAGGTTTTTTACTTCCTTGCTTAAATTTATTCATAGGTATTTTATTCTTTTTGACGCAATTATAAATGGAATTTTATAAACTTCTTTTGAAAGTTCATTGTTAGTGCATAGAAATACAGCAGATTCTGAATATCAATTTAGTATCCTTTACTGAATTTATTATTTCTAACAGTGTTTGGGTAGTCTTTATGATTTCTATATATAGTTTCATGTCATCTGAAAATAATGACAGTTTGATTTCTTCCTTTTCAATTTGGATACCTTTTGTTTTTTTCTTGCCTAATTGCTATGGCTAGGACTTCCAATACTATGCTGAACAAGAATGGTAAGACAACATTCTTGTCTTATTTCTGATCTCAGAAGAAAAGTGGTCAGATTTTCATCATTGAGTATGATGTTAGCTGTGAGTTTGTCATAAAAGGCCTTTATTATATTGAGGTACATTCACTTTATATGAACTTTGTTGAAAGTTTTTATCATAAATGAATTTTGAATTTTGTCAAAGGATTTTTCTCCATCTATTAAGGTGATTATATGATTCTTCTCTTTCATTTTGTAAATGTGGCATACCATACTGATTTATAGATGATGCATCTCTGAAATAAATCCCACTTGATCATGGTGTATGATCCTTTTAATGTATGTCAAATTCAATTTGCTGATATTTTATTGGAGATTTTTTCATCTATGTTCATTAGAGAGATTGGCTTGTAATTTTCTCTTTTTGTAATGTCTCTGTCTTGTTTTGGTATCAGGGTAATGCCTGCCTCATAAAATTATTTGCATGTGTTCTCTCCTTTTCAGTTTTTTGGAATAGTTTGAAAAAGATAGGTATTAAATCTTTGAATGTTTGGTAGAATTCACAACTGAAAGCAATTTGGTCCTGGTCTTTTGTTTGTTGGAAGTGTTTTGATTATTTATTTAATCTCTTTGATCATAATTGGTCTATTCAGATTTTCTAGTGCTTCATGATTCAGTCTTGGAAGAGTGTGTTTCTAGAATTTATCCATTTCTTCTAGATGGTCCAATTTGTTGGCACATAATTCTTTTTAGTAGTCACTTAAAATCCCTTGCATTTCTGTGTTGTAAGTTGTAACTTCTTTTCACTTCTGATTTTAGTTATTTGATCCCTCTATTGGTGAATCTTGCTAAAGTTTTGTCAATTTTGTTTATCTTGTGAAATAAACCATTCTTAGTTTCATTGATCTTTTCTATTGTCTTTTTTAGTGTCTATTTTATTTATTTATACTGATTTTTATTATTTCCTTCCTTCTACTAACTTTGGGATTATTCTTCTTTTCCTAGTTCCTTGAGATTTTTCTTGTTTCTTAAGGTAAGCCTGTATTACTATAAATTTCCTTCTTAGAATTGTTTTTGCCTTGTCCCATAGAACTGCTGTATTTCTAGTTTAATTTTTCTCCAGGTATTTTTAAAATTTATCCTTTGATTTCTTCTTTGATCTATTGATTGTTCAGCAACATGTTGTTTAATTTCTACATATTTGTGATTTACCTAGTTTTCTTCCTGTAACTGATTACTAGTTTCATACCATTGCTGTCAGAAAAGAGACCTAATATGATTTCAGTCTTCTTAAATTTACTGAGACTTGTGTGTTAACATATGATTTATTCTAGAAAATGTTCCATATGAACTTGAGAAGAATGAACTACAGAAAAGAATATGAGAAGAATACGTATTCTGCTGCTTTTTGATAGAATGTTCTCTATATCTCTATTAAGTCTATTTGGTCTAATGTGTTTAAGGACAATGTTTCCGGGATCCCTGGGTGGCGCAGCGGTTTGGCGCCTGCCTTTGGCCCAGGGCGCGATCCTGGAGACCCGGGATCGAATCCCACATCGGGCTCCCGGTGCATGGAGCCTGCTTCTCCCTCTGCCTGTGTCTCTGCCTCTCTCTCTCTCTCTCTGTAACTATCATAAATAAATAAAAATTAAAAAAAAAAAAGGACAATGTTTCCTTATTGATTTTCTGTCAGCATGATCTATCCATTGATATAAGTGGGGGTATTAAGGTCTTCTACTTCTCCCTTTATGTCAGTTAATATTTGCTTTTAATGTGTAGGTCCTCCTATGTAAGGTTCATAAACATTTACACATGCTATATTCTCTTGTTGGATTGACCTCATTATCATATCATTATGTAATGCCTTTCTGTGTCTTTTATTACAATCTTTGTTTTAAAGTGTATTTTGTCTGATACAAGTATAGCTACACCAGATTTCTATTTGCATCCTTTGAATGGAATATCCTTTTCCATCCTGTGTTTTTTTCAGTGAGTGTATGTCCTTGTATCTGAAGTGAGTATCACTCTGAAATATCAGAGGTGACAGAACATGAGAGACTCCTAACGCTGGGAAATGAACAAGGGGTAGTGAAAAGGGAGGTGGGTGGGGGGCTGGGGTGACTGGGTGACGGGCACTGAGGGGGGCACTTGATGGGATGAGCATTGGGTGTTATACTATATCTTGGCAAATCGAACTCCAGTAAAAAATATACAAAAGAAAAAAAGAAAAAAAAAGATTCTTTCTTTTACTTCCAACCTTTTAATTATAATGTGTCTTGGTGTGGACTTCTTTGGTTTGTCTTATATGAAACTCTCTGCTGCCTGGGACTGGATGCCTGTGTTCTTCCTCAGGTTAGGGAAGTTCTCGGTTATTATTTCTTCAAATAAGTCTTCTATTTTTCTCTTTCTGAGACCTCTATAATGTGGATGTTATTCAACTTGATGTTGTCCCACAGGTCTCTTAAGGTATCTTTGCTTTTTAAAATTCTTTTTCCTTGTGGTCTTTCTGTCTGAGTTCCATTGTTTAATCCTCCAGGTCACTGATGCATTCTTTTACTTTGTCTAGCCCGCTACTGATTTTCTCTGGTGAATTTTTCAGTTCAGCTCTTGCAGTCTTTAGTTCTGTGACTTCTGTCCTCTATTTTCTTCTGTTTGCTGTCTCTTTGTTGAATTTCTCATTGTGTGTGTTCATTCTTCTCCTAAGCTTGTGAGCATCTTTATCTCCATATCATTAAAGTTTTCTTTTTTCCTGAGATTTTGTCTTATTCTGTCATTTGAAACACACGCCTCTGACTCCTCATTTTGTTCTGTCTCTATGTATTAGGCAAAATAGCTACCTCTCTCTGTCTTGAAGGAGTGGTTTTCTTTAGGAGATAAACTTTATCGTTTAACATTGCCCTAGCTTTGAGACGTTTCTTGACCATAAGATTGTCTAAGTAGCCTAATTTGTTCTTGATAGGTCCTAGTTGTTGAGGGTGTGCTAAGACCTGTGAGTGTTCCAAAGGGAGGGATCTCACACAGTGCCTAGTTCAGTCTATTTGTAAGCCATATCTTCAGGCAGCAGATTTTAATATGTAAATGTACACAGTCTTATGGGTCCACACACAAATTCTGCTGACTTCCATGTTAGGAGAGCTGAAGGTGTCTTTTGAGTGACATCTGCAAAAATCATGGTTTTAGATGTATATATAAGCTCCTTTCTGGGAGGTATCAGCATGCTGTTCCGAGGCCAAGGGATGGTGCTAATATGGTGTCTCCCTGCCCAAATTCCCCAGAGACACCTCTGGGTAGATAGCAAACCTGAATTCGACCTTTTAGGTTGAAGCTCTTGGGTAAGAATATAGGCTTTTTCCACATAAAAACAGGGTGGGTATTTCAGTCTGCTATTTGTGCAGTGCCCTGGAGGTGGTAGCCTGCCAAGGATTGTCTCTAAGTATCCCGTACCTGTAGGGTCTAGGTGGTTAGGGGGTGTCCCTTATGTGGATGCACATGCATGCCAGCTATGCATCCCATGGCCACGGTTGTGTGAGCAAAGTGGGGAAGTCTCACCCCAGTAAGCAGGCTGGAGGGGTTACAGAAATGGCACTGACCAAGGCTGGCACCAACAGGTCATAAAGAGAAGGCAAAAATAGTGCCTGTCAGCACCACTATCCCTGGAGAAGGTTCCATGCTTCCTGCCTCTCTGGTAGATGCTTTAAGATTAACAAATGAGTCTCTTTTGCATATGATCCAGGTGTCTTTCAAATTGTTTGCTTTTGCACTGGGTCCCAGAATGAGTGTGTCTGTGCACAAATCCTTTATGAGTGGATTTTCCATTCCTTATAGCTTATGGTTCTCCTGGAACCCCACTGGTTTTCAAGAGCAGCATAAAAGAATCTTATTTTATTTTTTCTTATAGTGATACTGACCTTGATGTTTCAGCATTTTTACCTAATTCCTGGGTGGTTTTACCTGGTTTTATTCCAGCTTTCAGTAGATTTGTAATTTTCATTTTAAGCATTGCTTGCATATTCTTGACCTTCTCAGCTTAACCATGCATTCACTTGCTATCTTATTGGAAACAGAAAAATCAGCTAGGGAATGGTAAAGTGTATTGGTCAAACAGTTTAGAGACTGACTTTCTACTGCATTACTCTGGTATAATTTCATATTTTCTCAAGACACATAATACTTCCATTTTATAGACTATTAAAAAGAAAAAAATGTGCTTCCCATTTAGCTAGTTTCATTTATTCTCTTGTGCCGGCTTATGGCTTATGGCCTTATAGAGCTGTCCATCATTTTTTTCTGTGAATGTTTACAGGTGGAAATTGAGATTTGTTGGCATTTGGAGGAAATTCATCAGGCTCATCAGAAAGTAAGGAGCAGGTGGGAAAGATGAGGATCTGATATCCTCTATTTTTATAATAGAATATAATTTCTCACGATGCATAATGGTACACATCCATCCTGAAATGAATTTAAATTTTGCTATTTGTGTAAAAGAGGAAAAATAATTGTGGTAAGTCCATAATGTTTCCCTGTTCAGCAAACAAAAATGAGACGGCTAGCTTTGGCAGGAATATGCTTTATTTTTCCCCTTTAACTCAATTTTAAAGGAATAATAAAGATTGTAGTGTGTTCTTCATTCACATGTATCATTTAAGACTGTAAGAGAAATATTCTTCCTTCTCAAGTATAATTTCCATAAAGATGGTGCAAGGAGAAATTCTAATCAGTCAACTGCCAGTTTGAAAGCACTGAGTAAGTTGAACTATTTATGGAGAGACATATAGCTCCCTGAAGCAGGTCCTAAATGAATGTATCAATAATTAGCCTCCAACACCTGGAACCGTATGTGGCATACATTGATGTATATTTGTTTCATGGATGAATATTTACTTACTGAGAATTAGGTACTGAACATGGTGCTAGATGCTGAGGGTGCAAAGATGAAGGGGATTTGGTCTCTTCTATGTATCCTCAGAGAATACAAACTAATGGAGTGGAATTACAATCTAGGAACCAGTGCAGTATTAATATTGTCCAAGGAGTGTACATATTTATTAGAAGGTGGTATTATTATGATATGTTTGAAAGTGCAATTACTGAACAATGGCTTGACATCTTCAAATTTTACAATCTCAAATCCTTAGCAAAGCCAAATGAACTTGTGGCAGAAGTTGTTGATGTGTGTACTCAACTCATCCTTCTGTGTAGATATTTCTGAATAAAGTTTCCAAGAAAACATGTGGTTTACTGAGTGAAAAAAGGGCAGTGTTGGTTAGACAACTCACAATCCTTTCCCCATTTTCCTTTAAACCCTTTATTTGCCTGGAATGAGGAGGTGGCCCCTAGAGGTATAGAAGATTGTGATACCACAGAATGAGTCCCTGTGCTACTGATAGCAGAGAGGAGGAAACAGGGAGTAACAGCATTGTTGAACCACCATTGAGAGCTCATCTCCAGCTCTTTTTATGTGACAAATAGGTTCATATTTGTGTAGGTCACCTTTCCTTGATATTCTCTTCCTTGCAGTGAAACATATTCCTAAGGAAAACAAAAGTCCTATGTGATCTGGCCCATTCCTTACTGTTCATTCCACTCTTACTGCACTCCCACCTGCAGCATGTATCTGTGTAGGCATCATTCCCAGAGTAGTCAGTGTGGGCTCTGCATGTTCATTCCACCTACTGCACTCTATTCTGTAACATGAAGCTGTGCAGAGTGCCATTCCCAGTGTAGGTAATGTGAGCCACCCATGTTAATTCCCCACACTTATTGCACTCCATTTTGCAGGCACCATTCTCAGGGTAGACAATGTGGACTGTGCAGACCCCCCTGGCCCATTGGTGCCTATGCCGGCCTTTGTCCTGTGCTGTTTCCAGACCCATCTCTGGGTCTTTACAATGGTTTTCTGTTCACTCAGAATGCCTTCTCCATCCCGCCTCACTCCCAGCCCCCAGCCCCTGCTTCCTGACCTGGCCAACTCTTTATACTCTGAGTCCAATCTTAGTTTAAGTGTTGCTGTCCAGGAAATGCTTTCACAGATTTCCATATGCTAAGTGAAGACCCTCTGGTTTGTACTCTCCCAACATCCTTTTTCTTCAAAACACTCATCATTGCAAACAAATAATTGTTTGGATGTTAAAAACTTATTTATTTCTCCTGCTTGATTGCAAGAGGCCAGATCCCTGTATTTTAAAAATAAGATTATTTATTTATTTATTTATTTATTTATTTATTTATTTATTTATGAGAGAGAGAGAGACAGAGGGAGAACATGCAGGGGCAGGGGGACAGAGGGAGAGGGAGAGAGAAAGATAATCTCCAGTAGACTCTGTGCTGAGAGTAGAGCCAGATAGGAGCTAGATCTTACCCCTGAGCTGAAATTAAGTCAGACACTTAATCAATTAAGCCACCCAGGAGCCCCCAAATCCATGTGGTTTTGTACATTATATGTATGCAACAACCAGCAAAGTGCATGCCACATGACAGGAACTCAATAAATGTTTTCTGAATGACCACACAAAAGAAGGCAGGATTAACTCATTTTTAATGAACTCAGTTATATATTTCTTAAATGCCACTAGGTAGGCCTAAGAGCAGGAAGCCACAGGGATTCATTAAGGCTGTGAAATTCTTAGTCTGCTGCCAACAATGGGCCGCTGACATCACCAGAGGCCAAGAGCCTGAGTGTGTCCAAACAATGGGGGTCTGGCCAGCAGGCCAGGACAGGATGAGCACTGGACAGAAAGGGTTTGTCAGTGCAATCGAGGAAGTGGGAGGCTCCCTGCAGCCACGCCACAAGCTTGCCCCCTCTGAGATAGCCATGTGCTAGTTCTCATGTGCTGCCACTACATCCTAGTCCTGACCCCTCCTTCCTTCCCTGCTTCCTTTCTGAGGATGAGTGACAGCCCCTTCGTGAGCTGGGGACATCTTGTCTACTCCGACAGCGAGCACAGGAGAGCTCCAGGGCTACTCAAGGCTGACAAACATGATTTACCACAACAGTGCCATTTGTTTTAATCTTTGGGGGAAAATGGGATATGATGAGAAATAAAGAAACATTATTTCCCGAAGGTAGATTCCATTTCTTTAACTATTTATAAGTCTCAAAAAATAAATTATGACTATTTTGGGGTTGATATTATATTCCAATGGCTTTTCCAGCTGTTACTCTGTTGCATATATTCTGGAGCATTCTTTTATCAAGTTGAAAACCGGCTGCTCACACACAGCAGTGGTGATAGACACAGTAGTTAGTTGTTTCTGTGTACAGCATAGATGCAGTGACACATTCACACCCTGGGCGAGTGTCAGGGATCATTGCATAGGGGTGAGGAAAACCAGCCACTTTTTTTTGTTCTTGTGATTAATTAAATTTGGCTTTTGTGAACCCATAAAAAGTTAGGCAGTGGAGTGACTCTAGGCTCAGTGCTGCTATGCACAACTGTTCTCAGGTGCCCTCACTTCTGAGAAACATTGTGCTCCTTTAACATATAGGGGACCACTCTCTGATTTCCTCAAAGCTGTATTCAGGTTATGATGCTCCTGTCCTGGGTCAAAGTGACTGGAAAGTGTCTAAGGATGCCCTGGGGGAACCATTGTGTGTCCTCTACTTCATGTGTATGAGCCAATGGGAAAGCACATAATTAAGAGAAAATCATATTTCTACTCTCTATTGAAACATACTAAAGGGTATAGTTATTGATTGTATGAGGGATTTTTTTTACTACAGTATAGAAGTATCCTTCATTATCATTATATCAGTAATTCAAAGGTTTTTTTTTTTTTTACATTTTTTGCTCTAAATTGCATTGGAAATGGGAAAGCTCCTGTATTTATGAATTGCATATTAATCATAGTTCCCTATTTAATCCCTTTTACTTAACTATATCTCTTCACTTATTCTTTACACCTCCACACATCATAGCTTCTTTCTTCTCCTTGCTCATTTCCTATCTCTGCAGAACCTCAAACAAGGTCCCTTTCCTCCATCAACCACACAACTGGGACTCTTCTTGGGCATCTTCTGAGTGAACGTAAGAAAGCCCAGACCCTATTTTTAAAACTAAGGATTGTGACACACAAGCAGGTACTCTAAAAGTTCTACATTATATCTTATTTTCACAGAACATGGAAGATCACATGTTTTTGAATTTGGGCCTGACCCACAACCTTGACATTAGGGATTCTGCACTGTGACAAAGGGAAGAAAATTCCTTTGTGAACAGACTCAGGGTTACTAAGCAGATGGAGCAAACAGCTGAATGGGAAGTTCAAGCCTGAAGCAGGTGGCAGGATCCTCCAAACAGCAGCAAATCCCCATGTCTGGAGGCAGACTGAGAGAGCAGCGGCATGAGTGAGGGACTGGAGCTGCATGTGCCAGGATGACCAGAGTCCGCGGATGGAAGTCACTTCCCAGTGGAGCCCTGCCAGACAGCGAGGCAGATGAGTCAGCCTTGAAAACGATCCCGGTCATGACCTGGTAGGATTGGAAGAACAGAAGGGACAGTCAGGAACCAACAGGTGGGCCGGCCCACAGGAAGGGGTCACAGACTCACAGCAGGTGGCAGAGCAGATGGAGGAGATATATGGACATGGGCAGGTGGGCAGGGCGCCGACTGGGGGCGGGGGCTGTGGGACATGCAGACTCCAGCCCTTTGATCCCATCTAACTGCAGGTGCTCCTCCCAGCTCATGAAGGCCAAAGGTGCCAAAGAGCAACTTGTTCTTTCAGGCTGTTGACCTGTTTTTAAAGGAAATGGCTTGGGAAGTCTGGAACAACAGTCACTTTTAAATTAACAGTTTAGCACTTCTTTTTCTTTGTGTGACTTTCAAAGTGCCAAAAGGGAGCTAAAGAAGACCAAATTCTTCCAAAGAATCAAAGCATAACAGTAATGTAAAGGATAAAGTACATAGGTGGAGCACTTCTAATGAGATGGTGGTGGCACAGAGACACAGGCTGCCTGATATGCTGGGTGAACACTGGTTAGAGAAGGAAGATCTGAAGGTGATCCAGCTCTGCACTAGCATACTGTTGGAGGGGGTCACCACCCTCAGCGTAGGTCCCAAATCTGTGCTTGGGGACAGGCCTGGCTACACATGGAAAGAGTCAATCTGGCAAAGTGGGGCGCCACCTAAATTAAGTGGGGTGTTGCCCTCAATAAGCTATAGTTAAGACTTAGAAGGTCAGATTTCAGAGCCACAAGGACTTCAGCCATGCTCTGTTTCCACAACCATAGTCATACCTTAATAGTGGGGGAAGAATCCAACTAAAACCTAATTCCAGTATTTGTACAGGGCTTATAACCTGCAGTGTGCTTTCTCATTTGTATTCTTATTCCCTCTTTCTAACCTTAAGACAGAAGAAGGGCTGGTATTGTTAAAGACACTTTCCAGATGCAGAACCTCAGGTCAGAGATGATAAATGCCACCTGTCAGGAGTGCTGGAATATGTCTTACCAGTTCTGAGGCCGGGGTTGGTACTCTTCCCTCTGCCCTGCAGTCACCTGTCCAGGTTAGTGCAGTGGCCCTCAGGGGTCTCTCAACGCCCCCTTTCCCATGTGTCTGGCTGGAGCATCATGCAATGGTACCCTGGAAGGGAGCAACCATGGGGTAAATGGTAGAGAGCCAGTACAGGGAGTCAGGGAGGATAAAGGGATAAGCAGGAAGGGATGAGATTGGGGTGGGGTAGGGTGAGGTGTGAAGGGAAGAACAAACATTCGCCCAATGTCTGCATTATCTCCTTTCACATACAAATTATTTAATCCCACAAAGTGCAGTCAGTATTATTCCAATCATGCAGATGTGGAAGCTGTTAAATAGTATGAGGCAGAGCTAGGATTCTAACTTCACTCACTGTTGAAAGGATCCTGCAGATATTCCAGACCAAGGTGGAAGGAGGTCAGTTTTCAAAGGAAGAAGTAAGTAGACCAGTGTAAATAGGAGGTTCTGGAGTCAGGGATGTCAGAAATAGCAGCAACCAACCAGAGACTTCAAGAGCAGCTCAAGACATAGTCTAGATGAGCAGGTGCTGCTGAGTGAAGTGCAGTGACCATAGTTCAAGGTCAGCTGATGTGGCCTGATGGCACTCAGAGCCCTGGTAGGAATGAGCACTAGCTTTTTAGTAGAGTCCCTGGAATAGAGTCTCCCTGAGGACTCTTGGCAGATTGTTTTAGAACATTCTTTCAAATTCAAGTTGGCATTTTAAATGAAAGCAGAGATAACCTTCTCCAAAATATATTCTTAAAGGGGATTGTCCTCTTCAAGGAATATCCTTTTCTTATTTCCTGTACACTGGATCTGTTTATATTCAGGAAGTATTTGAACCCATGCAGCTTTACATGACTTTTTCCGAGTAATCATAATTAGGTTTTAGGAATGCTAAAGAAGGAAGAAGAAAGGCAGAGAGGGAAAGAGAGTTGAATTTTTGAAAATCCATATCCCCCAGACACTTGTGAAATATTCAGGTACATTTGCTGTGTGATTTGGACCTCAAGGTGTGGCTTGTGTCACTGAACCCCACCAAAGGTGTTCTGAAAATCATTCTTTCCCCTCCTGATCCTGGCCAGCCTCCTCACTATGCATTCTGTGTTTTACCATGATCGTTAGGGTTTGAAAGCTGACTTCCAACTTCTGACTCTTTATCAGTTATCCTGTGAACAGCTTTGGATGGAAATAATCTTAGTTTGTGTTTTGAATGTTTCAACCATTTTCTATCACTGTTTCTTCCCCAGGCCTCCTTTCTCCTAAGGCTCTTTCTCCCCTTCTTGCCTTCTGTGTCCTGTCCTGTAAGTCTTGGGCCTTTGAACAATTTGTCTTTGTTTTCCAGGTCATACAAAGTGTGATGAGGGAATGTTCAAAAGAGAATTCAAAGAGGAATATTCTGGTATCTAGACAGATATTCAAAGGCTACCCAAACATCTGCCCTGAGAGAGGCAGGGTGAAGGCAGTATAGTAGAGGACGAAAAACCTTAAGGCAATGGAAACATCCTGTGAGAGTCTTGCCTGATTCTGCTGGGTCATCTGTTCAACTCATACAAGGGTAGGAAGAGGGCCATTTGAACTTGGTTAGTACTCTATTATCACTTTTGTTTCTATTATCACCTCCATATCTATCTTTAATTATAAGAAAAAAATGCTTTAATTAGAAAAGTGTACTAAGTAATAATCCTTTTGGGGAAAAAATCTACTTTTGATTTTTTATACATTTTCTAGAAGCTTAATTCTGAGGACTGTGAGTTCTTTAAGAAAAAAAAAAAGATTAGAAAATATTTTAGATAAAATGAGTTTGGTTCCAAAGGCCCAGACAGTGGAGACACCTGTAGCACCAAAGTCAGCTTATCCCCAATGACCTCTCTTCCCCAAAGGAAATGCCAAAATCTTAGCGCTCAGCTGAGAGCATCCCAAGGAGTGAAGCATTGGCAGACCAAGTTAAAAAATCTGGATCTACTTTATTGATCAATGAATTTAAACCCAGTAGATCAGAATTTCCTGCTTACCTGCATTATGGGTTTGAAGCAGTGTTTTGCATACCAGATAGCAGATGTAGTTTATGGTGATTTTTATGGGCGCATTGGCAGGATGATACCAGGATTTCAGCTGCCTGTGTTTTTTATTCTCTGGAGATTACGTCTGAGTCAATCTGAAGAGAAGTTCAGAAAACTTGGTACAGCCTCATTTTCAGAAACAAAACAAAGCAACAGAGTACAGCCAACATCTCACAAGCATGGTGTGGCCATACTTAGGGTAAGGACCAAACTTTATACTTGCACCTTGGCCTTATATTTGAACTTCAGATTAGAGCTAAAAGCTAGGCCTTCTTAGCTAATTCCTAAAGCTGGATAAGCTTCATTATACACCTGGCAACTGTACCCAATGATACACAGCAAAAAGCTGCACCTATTCCCATAGGTTGGACATGGTGGTGACATCCTGATAAAGGACAGGTGTCCTGAGAGCAGGCACTTTGTCATCACTGATCACAGAGAGACTGGATTGGAAACTGGTCTCCTATTGGCTCCCAGCTATTATGACAAAACGATTTCTTAGATCAATCTTAATTTCAGAAATGTTAAAAATAAATGTGTCAGAATGAGCCAGAATTTGATGATAAAACTTGAAAACGAGTGAAGTGGGATGCCTGGGTGGCTCATTGGTTGAGAGTCTGCTTTTGGCTCAGGGTGTCATCCCGGGGGCCCGGGATTGAGTTCTACATTGGGCTTCCTGCATGGAGCCTGCTTCTCTCTCTGTCTGTGCCTCTGCCTCTCTCTTTGTGTCTCTCATGAATAAATAAATAAAATACTTAAAAGGAAAAAAAAAGAAAATGAGTGAAGAGCAGTGAAAGCAGATTTTGATACTTCCTAGACTTTTCTTCATTGACTGCTCACATTTACTTTATTTATTTATTTATTTATTTATTTATTTATTTATTTATTTATTTATGGGAGGCGGGGAGAGAGACACACACACACCACATTGTGGGGGAAGGAGCAGAGGGGAGAGAGACAAGCAGACTCCTCACTGAGCTCGGAGCCTCATGTGGGGCTCAATCTCATGACCTGAGCCAAAATCAAGAGTTGGTTGCTGAACTGAAAGAACCACTCAGCCCTTCACCCAGCATTTACTCTTTAAAGTGAACAAGTTTATATAGCTCATGCTGTTCAATAATTTTACATTGAAGTATTAAATCTACTTATTTTCTGTAGGAATATACTTGAAAGATATTGAGAAAAGAGAAAGTAAACCCAGTGAAGGATTCTTAAGATAAGAAAAAAAGATGCTGTTCTGACATCTCTGATCATGAAAATGATAATATCATCTTGCTTGAGGGTTTGTGGCTGCTACTGTCACCCTGAGATGGAGCAGCACCAGATAGGCTGTGTTCCATCACCAACCCATGAGAGAACCAGGTTAGGAAGCTTTCTTCCATAAGCCAGGTGTGCACAGACTCCTCACATAAGGTATGAAAGGCCACTTTCTTGAGTGTGGCTCACTGATCCTGGGGTACCTGCCTGGGAGGCAGTGAGCCATCCTGAGAGGTACTTACCTGGGCAGACTCCCAGCAGAATAACATATTACCTGTCTGACCCTGCTGGCTAAGGAAGGAGCTGTTGGTTTACATGTGGATACAAGCAAAAATGTCAATAGTGCCTTGCTTTGAAGGATGCTTCATGGTTTAAAGTGTTCTCAAGTCTATCTGACCCTTGTGGCCTCTCAAGGTCATGAGGTGAACAGTGCTGCAGGCTTCCCCCAGTCGGGCAGGAACATGCATTTATTGCAAGTCAGTGAGGGAATATGTAAGGGAAAGTGAGAAGATGGAAAACTATGGGTCAAATGGGGGGCACAGCAACATGAAGGGGAATTTTGATTTTGCACCTTTCGAAATTCAAGACGAGTGGCATGGGCAGGCTGGGAGAACAGCCCTAGGTAAAGCCTATTCTGCGAAATTAATATCACTCTGCTTCCCTTTCAAAATCACAGAGGGACTGGCTGGTCTTAGATCAGTGTGGCATCAAGTACCTAGCCACGCATGACAGGCCAGCATTGCCACTTGTAATTTAGTGTGTGTTTTCACTGGGTCCTACTGACATTTTCCATCCAAGATTGGGCCTTAAAATGTATGTTTACATAATGATTCTATTACTATCTTAGGCAGCATTGAGTACCCCTGGCTACACAATCTATAGCACGAATTTTAAAAATGCAAATTTATTTGTGAGTCTATTAGTAGCTTGCTGGTTTTGGGCACCTGGGTGGCTCAGCGGGTTAAGCCTTGGACTCTTGATTTCTGCTCAGGTCATGATCTCACAATGGCGAGATAAGCCCCACATTGGGCTCAGGTTCAGTGGGAGTCTGCTTGAAGATTCTCTCCCTCTGCCCCTCCCCTGCTCTTTCGTTTTCAAATATATAAATAAATATTTAAAAAAATAGTTTGCTGTTTTCATTTACTCATAACAAGTAGGTGAATTGCGCTGGATTTCAAGAGCAAATCTAGGAATAGTCTGAACAAGAGACTTACCTCAAAGGAAGCTTTTTTGTTATTCTGATATTCTATAATTTACTATCTTGATAAGACATTTTTATTATTAACATTCTGAAATGTAAACCTAACAATATTACATTGAAATGTGATTAAAGAGTTGCGATGGTATGATTTAAAAAAAATTTCTAACCATGACTTATGAAAAGCACAGGAAGATATTTAATAAGCTCTTGCTTGTGTGGTGGGATAAACATTCACTTACTTTAATTTGTTAAATACTTTGGCTTATTGAAAATTACATAACATGATTTATCAAGGTTACTAATTTTTTTTAGATTTTATTTTTTTAAAATAAAAAAGACACAGAGAGACATGAGACACAGAGAGAGACACAGAGAGAGAGACAGAGACACAGGCAAAGGGAGAAGCAGGCTCCATGAAGGAAGCCCAATATAGAACTCGATACCAGGACCCCAAGATGATGCCCTGAGCCAAAAGCAGATGCTCAACCAATGAGCCACTCAGGTGTCCCAGGATTACTAAATTTTAAAGGAGAATAAAATAGCTAGAGAGCAATTGGTTAAAGTTTAGTGCTAATTTGAAGGTAATTTTATCATTTTTTTTTATAATTTCAAAGGCAATTTGGGGTCTTGCTTTGCTTCCATGGCAGCTTTATAAATAATAACTATTTTGACTTTTTAATAAAAGAAACAACATCTATTGTTTGGTAAATTCTCATTATTTTCCATATATTATATCATTTAATATTTAAGAGATATATATGAAGCAGGCATTTTTTTTCTTGTTTTACAGATAGAAAATGAGCTCATTTAAAAATTCAAGGAGACAAAGTTAAACTCTGAAGCTAGAGTGACAGAACTGGAATTCTAAACAAAGTGGGTATTTGGTTTTTTGTTTGGTGTTATTTTTTTTTGGGGGGGGGTCTCAAAGTCTGTTGCTTTAACAATTATGTTGAAGTAGAAATAGGTATTAGAACTTGCCAGGTGTTGAAAGAGACGATCTAAGGACACTCAGCTCTGATGTGGGATAATATAGAAGCCACTAGAGCAATTTGATATGATAAGGTCTTAAAATATAGACTATTGCCAAATGTAGCGAGTATGGGGTATGGCCAACAGGGGATTCAGGACATTTGAGAAGAACATAGACTGAGAGGACAAGTTCCATTTCTGATCCTGATTACCAGTCTGTTGTCAAAGAATTGTGAAATTAAATACTTAGAATGCAATCCAGTAATTGAGAATGGTGTTTCCAACTCACAGCCATTGCAAGCAAGTTGTTTTAATTCCCTATCTGGATACTTGCAATGAAAACATTATCAGAGTGATAAAATGGTATGTAGAGTCACACAATCACTGCCAGTTCCAAGAACTTGAGAAACACTAACTGAGAAAAATAAGTACTGGAGTTTCATTTGCAAAAAAAAACTGGGTTTTCTTGGTAATTGGAAATATTGGAACTTGAATCTCGGAGTAATTATCTGAATCTTTTCAAAACTTATTATTTTGATTCTTCATCAAAAGATAGAAGTAAAATTCTGTTTCTATCTTCTTCTTGAGGGTGTGAGTCAAATAAACAAAATAAAGGGGGCAAAACTCTGGATTTCTTGGTAAGATAATATGAAGGAGAAACTTACTACAGATTTATTTCTGAGTGGACTTCAGATTTCATTGGTTCACTTAGATGCCAGACACTCATTAGCTGACAATACACACTAGAAACTACATGAACTATTGCCACTCAGATTTTTAGCATGGAGACTTTGAGGGGTTTTTTTTTTTCAGATTTTATTTATTTATTCATGAGAGACACGAAGAGAGAGGCAGAGACATAGGCAGAGGGAGAAGCAGGCTCCATGCAGGGATCCTGATGTGGGACTTGATCCCACGACCCCATGATCACGACCTGAGCCGAAGTCACCCAGGGATCCTGAGACTTTGAGTTTTAATTCTGTCCTTCAAGGCTGCAGTCATATCTGTGTCTTGTCTTCTAACTTCTTTTATGTTTAAGAGAAGAAAACTGGTATGCACTTCCTTGAAGGGACTCTGTGGTATATACCAGACCTATAATCAAAATGATTAGTAGCATTCTTATTTTATGACATTCTTCTGTGATGCTCAAGTTCTCCAAGTCATCGTTTCTTTTTTAAATAATAAATTTATTTTTTATTGGTGCTCAATTTGCCAACATACAGAATAAACCCCAGTGCTCATCCCATCAAGTGCCTCCCTCAGTGCTCTCCACCCAGTCACCCCCACCCCCCCCCTCCTCCCCTTCCACCACCCCTAGTTCGTTTCCCAGAGTTAGGAGTCTTCATGTTCTGTCTCCCTTTCTGATATTTCCTACCCATTTCTTCTCCCTTCCCCTCTATTCCCTTTCACTATTATTTATATTCCCCAAATGAATGAGAACATATAATGTTTGTCCTTCTCCGATTGACTTACTTCACTCAGCATAATACCCTCCAGTTCCATCCACGTTGAAGCAAATGGTGAGTATTTGTCATTTCTAATGGCTGAGGAATATTCCATTGTATACACAGACCACATCTTCTTTATCCATTCATCTTTCGATGGACAGCGAGGCTCCTTCCACAGTTTGGCTATTGTGGACATTGCTGCTAGAAACATCGGGGTGCAGGTGTCCCGGCGTTTCATTGCATCTACATCTTTGGGGTAAATCCCCAACAGTGCAATTGCTGGGTCCTAGGGAAGGTCTATTTTTAACTCTTTGAGGAACCTCCACACAGTTTTCCAGAGTGGCTGCACCAGTTCACATTCCCACCAACAGTGCAAGAGGGTTCCCCTTTCTCCACATCCTCTCCAACATTTGTGGTTTCCTGCCTTGTTAATTTTCCCCATTCTCACTGGTGTGAGGTGGTATCTCACTGTGGTTTCAATTTGTATTTCCTGATGGCAAGTGATGCAGAGTATTTTCTCATGTTTCTTATCCCTAATTCAGTGACTTGTTAATATTAAACTTGTCAAATGTGATTTTATTTCCAGAATTTAAATGTAGTCAAGGCAATTAATATCTCTTAACTACTGTTTCTACCATATCTTCATATTCTTGGCTTTTTACTTCTGCCAATATCTAGGAATAGCAAAACATAATTTGAAGGAAAAGTAATACTTGGTTTAAATGCATGCCCGGGAGGAGGAATTGGAAAGACATAGAACATGCACAAGCTATAAGAATAACAGAAGCATCATTCTTTACATCATTTGCCAATTTGTATTTCTTTAAAAATAAGCTCTACATCCAATGTGGGGCTTGAGCTTATAACCCTAAAATCAAGAGTCTATGCTATATAGACTGAGCCAGCCAGGCAGCCTACACTTGACAGATTTTGGCACTTGCTCAATCAGACTGTGAGATCTTTGACCATTTGCACTGACTAAAAGGAGATGCAGGATTTTGGTGGTATGCTAAAGGCATGCAGTTATCCAGTAGCTGTAAGGAGCTTTAATGCAAGGCTGGAGGATTAAAGCCCGTGCTCTCAGTAGAGAGTAGAAGTATCACGGTGTCTAAAGAAGCTGCAGATGTAAAAGAGGGCTAGAGGTGAGAGAATAAAGAGGAGAAACTCAGATGTGTGAACAGAAATGTGTTTTGAAGTAATTCCTCACAGAAGCATCCCTTTCATGTCTTCCATACACATTGTTCACTTTATTTGGGCTCTGTGTGAAGGGTCTAGCAGATTCAAGGTTCTGTCTGCATTTTCTAGACAGGTTGAGTATATAATTTTCTATTTTTAAAGGAATTGTATCAAATTTCTTTCTGTACCACAAAGTCTGTATAGGTATAATTTATTCCCCAATACTTACAGAGTGCCAAAGGTATCATTTATCTTTGCATCTTAGAATTGACACTCTTATCTTAGAGATAAATATATTGAGTAAAAAAAGAAGGAAAATCCAGCTCATTGACCTTTATACAATGTGTTTGAGAGTAACTCAACCTGTGTAACACTCATGAAGTTTTCTTTTTTTTAGTCTCTTTAATTTTCTTTAATAATAATTACATGTATTTACAAAAGTAGATACAAATGATGCAATGCACAGCCTCCTCTATTATCAGCATGCCCCTACCAGATAGTACATTTGTTACAATTGATAAACCTATGTTGACACATTATAATCACCCAAAGTTGATGGTTTACTTTGTGGTTCAGTCTTGACATTGCATATCCTATAGATTTATGCAAATGTGTAAGAATGTATCTGTTATTACAGTATTGTGTAGGGTACACGCACTGCCCTAAACCTCCTCTGTGCTTTGTCTATTCATTCCTCCCTACCAGTCCCCCTCTCCTGGCAATCATTGTTTTTGTTTTGTTTTGTTTTGTTTTTTAACTGTCTCCATAGATTTTCTTTTCCACAATGTCATAGAGCTGGAATCATATCATATGAAGCCTTTCCAGATTGGCTTCTTTCACTTAACAGTATGATGTAAGATTCCTCTGTGTTTCCTCGTGGCTCCATAGCTGATTTATTTTAGTCCTGAATAATATTCCACTGTCTGGCTGTACCACAGTATATATTCATTCCTTCACCTACTGAAGGACAGGCATGTTGGCTGCTTCCAAGTTTTGACAATTATGAATAAAACTGCTATAAATATCTTACGTTTTTTGTATGGACATAAACATCCAGCTCCTTTAAACAAATACCAAGGAGTGATTGCCATATCATATGGTAAGAGTATGTTTAGGTTTGAAGAAACTACCAAACAGTCTTCCAAAGTGACTGTATCACTTTGCATTTCTATCAGCAATGAAAATGAGTCCCCCTGGCTTCACATCCCCTCCCGCATTTCTTGTTGTCAGTGGTTTGGATTTTGACCATTCTAATAGATATCTAGTGATATCCTATTATTGGTTTTATTTTTTAAGATCTATTTATTCATTCATGAGAGACACAGAGAAAGGCAGAGACACAGGCAGAGGGAGAAGCAGGCTCCATGTGGGAAGCCTGATGCGGCGCTCGATCCCAGGACCCCAGGATCACAACCTGAGCCGAAGGCAGATGCTCAACCACTGAGCCACCCAGGTGCTCCCTATTATTGGTTTTAATTTGCGATTCCCTAATGACATATGATATACAACACCATTTCATATGCTCATTTGCCATATGTATATCTTGTTTGGTGAGGTGTCTGTTAAGACTTTTGGCTCAGTTTTTAATGAAGTTGTTTGTTTTATTATTGTTGAGTTTTAAGGATTCTTTTTATATTTGGATAACAGTCTTTTATCAGACATGTCTTTTGCAAATATTTTCTCCCAGTCTGTGGCTTATATTATCATTATCTTGACATCATATTTTACAGAGCAGAAGTCCTTAATGACTTTGGTGTTGATTCTAAAAAGTCATTGCCATACCCAAGGTCATCTAGGTTTTCTCCTATGTTATCTTTAAGGAGATTTATAGTTTAGTATTTTGCACATAGGTATGTGATTCAAGCTAATTTTTGTAAATCATGTATGCTCTGCATCTGGAGCCATTTTTTTGGTAGGTAGATGTCCAGTGGTTCCAGTACCATTTGTTGAAAAGACCATTTTTGCTATGTTGTATTGCCTTTGCTCCTTTGTCAGAGATCAGCTGACTATATTTATGTGGATCTATTTCTGGGCCTTTGATTCTATTCCATTGATCTATTTGCTTTTTTTGTTTGTTTTTCTAAAAGCGTACTATGTTGGTTACTATAGATACATAGTAAGTCTTGAGGTTGGATAATGTCAGTCCTCCAACTTCGTTCTTCTCCTTCAGTGTTGTGTTGGTTATTTTAGGTCATTGCCTCCCCATATCAACTTTAAAATCAGCTTATCAATATCCACAAAATAAGTTGTTGGTATTTTTATTGGAATTACATTGAATCTGTAGATCAAGCTTGGAATTGTTGACATCTTGAGAATATTAAATCTTCCTGTCTATAAACATGGAATATCCCACCATTTATTTAGTTCTTTGATTTCTTTTCTCAGTTTTGTAGTCTTCCTCATATAGAGCTTATACACATTTTGTTAGAATTATACCTACATATTTAACTTTTTTGGAATCTAATGTAAATGGTATTGTGTTTTAAATTTCAAATTCCACATGTTCATTGCTAGTGTATAAGGAAGTGTTTGGTTTTTATATATTAGCTTTGTATCTTGCAACCTTACTATAATCACTTGTTAGTTCCAGGAGGGTTTTTGTTTCATTTTGTTCATTTTTTTCTTTCAGATTTTCTACATACATGATCATGTCATCTGTGAACTAGAATAGCTTTATTTCTTCCTCCCTAATCTGTATTTTGTTCCCCCACCCCCACCCCTTAGATGGGACAGAATGGTGCAAAAGGGCTAAATTTGATATTTCCCTTTCTCCAGGTCAGTTAGTCTCTGATGATATTCCAGCAGATCAGGCTCTGCTTAACTAGTTTTTCCCAAAGTCAAGCCTTCTTAAGAAGAGTGGTCTGGGGATTTCAAAATAATTCCTTTTCCCTCCCACTGCTGGATGCACAAGGAAATTTTTCTCTGATATTTACTGTGGGAATGTTGGCTGAGATCCTGGAGGTAAGTCCCACAATATTGTGTTCTCCCCACCCCACACATGATGAGGTCTGCTTGGATTCTTTAACTCTCAGACTTTCCTTTACCAGACCTCTAGAAATTCATCAGTTACAGTTCAGGTTTTCCTATTCAGGTACTGCTTTCCACAGTGATTTCTGCTCCGGAGACAGTTCTGGTAAGCTATGACTCCCTGTCTTTGCCTGTGTGCCCAAACTTAGGAACAGTGGTCTGGTCCTTGTCTCCCTATGGATCCAAGATAGTTGTTAATTGTTTAGTCTGTTTAACTTTTTACTTGTTGTTGGAACAGAGTGATGACTTCTATGCTCCTTCACATTAATTCCTGCAAGTAGTCAATTTCTTGGACTACAGTTAGGTGATGTTCCTCTTTCCTAGAATTTCTAGATATATGTTGAACATAACACTAGTACCTTTACCACAAAATTGTGATAACAAGTTTAGTACAAACTATTACAAGGCATATGAATAATTAATATGTACTACTAATAATATTAATAATTAATATTCATCCAGGAAGGCTACTAAGTGCCAGGCACCATTAAAGATTCCAAACTGGTAGTGAGCAAGACAAACAAAACTGTCTCCCCTTCTAGAGCTGCCATTCTAGTGGACAAGACAACAATAATTACAGTAAATAAGAAAATATGTATTATATTAGTTAGTGGTACATACTATGAAGAAAAATGAAACACAGAGGGAAAAATAAGTATTGTAGGTAGGGGCTGCTATTTTAGGCTGGCCAGAAGACTGAGAAGGTGACATTGTAGTAAAGACCAAAAGAAAGTGAGAGATGGAGCCATGTGGAAGGTCAAGTTCAAAAGGCCTTGAGACAGTTATGTGCCTGGGGTGTTGATTGGGTGGTGGTTGTGCCTAGAACAGCATAATATATATGTGTGGGTATGGGTGTGTGGGAGGTGATTAGTGGGAGGTAAAGTCAGATAAAGGACTCAAAGGCCACATGATGAGAGGCCTTGGGAGTGGCTGTAAGTCTTTGGATATATGCTCGGCATAAAATGAGGTATAATTGGGAAATTCTGTACAGAGAAATGCCGTTATATAATAGTTTTTAAATTTTTAAATACTTCAATATTGGGCAGCCCCGGTGGCGGAGTGGTTTAGCGCCGCCTTCAGCCTGGGGTGTGATCCTGGAGACCCAGGATCGAGTCCCACCTCAGGCTCCTGCATGGGACCTGCTTCTCCCTCTGCCTGTGTCTCTGCCTCTCTCTCTCGCTCTCTCGCTGTCTCTCTCTCTCTCTCGCTCTGTCATGAATAAATAAATAAAATATTTAAAAAATAAATAAATACTTCAATATTTTTAAAGCTTTTATCTTGGATTAATTTTAGGTTTATAGAAGTTACCAAAAAAGTATAAAGAGTTCCCACAAACCCTTCATCCAGTTTCCCCAAATGTTAGCAAAATTAACATTGATATAATATGATCAACTAAACTATAGCTTTTATCTGAATTTCACTAGTTATTCCAATAATGTTTCTTTTCCATCTGGCAACAATCTGAAAATACTGCACACAGTGACCCATGTTTTTAATGTGATCCCTCAAGCCATTGAGAATGGGCTGGAGGGAGGCAAGTGTGGATGATAGGAGATTATTTATGGGGCTCTGGAACTAGTATCAACAAAGATGATGCCGGCTTGCACCAAACTAGAAGCAGTGAAGGTGGTAGGAAGGGAAGATTTGGAGTAACTGTAAGGGGTGTGAGAGGTAAAGAGGAGTCAAGGATGGCCTTGTGGATTTTGGCCTTAAGAACCTAGAGGAGATGATAAACCATTAGCCAGCCTTATTAAAAAGAAGAGAGAGAAGACTCAAATTATTAAAATCATGAATGAGAAAGGAGAGATCATTACCAACACCAAGGAAATACAAACGATTTTAAAAACATATTATGAACAGCTATACGCCAATAAATTAGGCAATCTAGAAGAAATGGACGCATTCCTGGAAAGTCACAAACTACCAAAACTGGAACAGGAAGAAATAGAAAACCTGAACAGGCCAATAACCAGGGAGAAAATTGAAGCAGTCATCAAAAACCTCCCAAGACACAAAAGTCCAGGGCCAGATGGCTTCCCAGGGGAATTCTATCAAACGTTTAAAGAAGAAACCATACCTATTCTACTAAAGCTGTTTGGAAAAATAGAAAGAGATGGAGTACTTCCAAATTCGTTCTATGAGGCCAGTATCACCTTAATTCCAAAACCAGACAAAGACCCCACCAAAAAGGGGAATTACAGACCAATATCCCTGATGAACATGGATGCAAAAATTCTCAACAAGATACTGGCCAATAGGATCCAACAGCACATTAAGAAAATTATTCACCATGACCAAGTAGGATTTATCCCCGGGACACAAGGCTGGTTCAACACTCCTAAAACAATCAATGTGATTCATCATATCAGCAAGAGAAAAACCAAGAACCATATGATCCTCTCATTAGATGCAGAGAAAGCATTTGACAAAATACAGCATCCATTCCTGATCAAAACTCTTCAGAGTGTAGGGACAGAGGAAACATTCCTCAACATCTTAAAAGCCATCTACGAAAAGCCCACAGCAAATATCATTCTCAATGGGGAAGCACTGGGAGCCTTTCCCCTAAGATCAGGAACAAGACAGGGATGTCCACTCTCACCACTGCTATTCCACATAGTACTGGAAGTCCTAGCCTCAGCAATCAGACAACAAAAAGACATTAAAGGCATTCAAATTGGCAAAGAAGAAGTCAAACTCTCCCTCTTCGCTGATGACATGATAGTCTACATAGAAAACCCAAAAGCCTCCACCCCAAGATTGCTAGAACTCATACAGCAGTTTGGTAGCGTGGCAGGATACAAAATCAATGCCCAGAAGTCAGTGGCATTTCTATACACTAACAATGAGACTGAAGAAAGAGAAATTAAGGAGTCAATCCCATTTACAATTGCACCCAAAAGCATAAGATACCTAGGAATAAACCTCACCAAAGAGGTAAAGGATCTATACTCTAAAAACTATAGAACACTTCTGAAACAAATTGAGGAGGACACAAAGAGATGGAAAAATATTCCATGCTCATGGATTGGCAGAATTAATATTGTGAAAATGTCAATGTTACCCAGGGCAATGTACACGTTTAATGCAATCCCTATCAAAATACCATGGACTTTCTTCAGAAAGTTAGAACAAATTATTTTAAGATTTGTGTGGAATCAGAAAAGACCCCAAATAGCCAGGGGAATTTTATTTATTTATTTATTTATTTTTTTAAAGATTTTATTTATTTATTCATGATAGTCACAGAGAGAGAGAGAGAGAGAGAGAGAGAGAGAGGCAGAGACACAGGCAGAGGGAGAAGCGGGCTCCATGCAGGGAGCCCGACGTGGGATTCGATCCCGGGTCTCCAGGATCGCGCCCTGGGCCAAAGGCAGGCGCCAAACCGCTGCGCCACCCAGGGATCCCGCCAGGGGAATTTTAAAAAAGAAAACCATAACTGGGGGCATCACAATGCCAGATTTCAGGTTGTGCTACAAAGGTGTGGTCATCAAGACAGTGTGGTACTGGCACAAAAACAGACACATAGATCAGTGGAACAGAATAGAGAATCCAGAAGTGGACTCTGAACTTTATGGGCAACTAATATTCGATAAAGGAGGAAAGACTATCCATTGGAAGAAAGACAGTCTCTTCAATAAATGATGCTGGGAGAAATGGACATCCACATGCAGAAGAATGAAACTAGACCACTCTCTTACACCAGACACAAAGATAAACTCAAAATGGATGAAAGATCTAAATGTGAGACAAGATTCCATTCAAATCCTAGAGGAGAACACAGACAACACCCTTTTTGAACTCAGCCACAGTAACTTTTTGCAAGATACATCCACGAAGGCAAAAGAAACAAAAGCAAAAATGAACTATTGGGACTTCATCAGGATAAGAAGCTTTTGCGCAGCAAAGGATACAGTCAACAAAACTCAAAGACAACCTACAGAATGGGAGAAGATATTTGCAAATGACGTATCAGATAAAGGGCTAGTTTCTAAGATCTGTTCGAACTTATTAAACTCAACAGCAAAGAAACAATCAATCCAATCATGAAATGGGCAAAAGACATGAAGAGAAATCTCACAGAGGAAGACGTAGACATGGCCAACACGCACATGAGAAAATGCTCCGCATCACTTGCCATCAGGGAAATACAAATCAAAACCACCATGAGATACCACCTCACACCAGTGAGAATGGGGAGAATTAACAAGGCAGGAAACCACAAATGTTGGAGAGGATGCGGAGAAAAGGGAACCCTCTTACACTGTTGGTGGGAATGTGAACTGGTGCAGCCACTCTGGAAAACTGTGTGGAGGTTCCTCAAAGAGTCAAAAATAGACCTGCCCTACGACCCAGCAATTGCACTGTTGGGGATTTACCCCAAAGATGTAGATGCAATGAAACGCCGGGACACCTGCACCCCGATGTTTCTAGCAGCAATGGCCACAATAGCCAAACTGTGGAAGGAGCCTCGGTGTCCATCGAAAGATGAATGGATAAAGAAGATGTGGTTTATGTATACAATGGAATATTCCTCAGCCATTAGAAACTGCAAATCCCCATTTGCTTCAACGTGGATGGAACTGGAGGGTATTATGCTGAGTGAAGTAAGTCAATCGGAGAAGGACAAACAGTGTACGTTCTCATTCATTTGGGGAATATAAACAATAGTGAAAGGGAATATAAGGGAAGGGAGAAGAAATGTGTGGGAAATATCAGAAAGGGAGACAGAACATGAAGACTCCTAACTCTGGGAAACGAACTAGGGGTGGTGGAAGGGGAGGAGGGCGGGGGGTGGGGGTGAATGGGTGACGGGCACTGAGGGGGGCACTTGATGGGATGAGCACTGGGTGTTATTCTGTATGTTGGCAAATTGAACACCAATAAAAAATAAATGTATTATAAAAATAAAAGAACCTAGAAGAGAGGGGCTGCCAGTTTCTGAGATGTTGAAAACTGTGAGAAAAGTAGGTTTACAAGGCCTATCAGGCATCCACTTGAGGATGGGTTAGAGATGAGCTGCCTGCTAAACATTTGGTCTGGTGTAGGTTGCATATAGATACATAAACCTGGGTAAATGCAGCCTTTAAATAGCCATTCAGTTTACAAACATCATGTCCCTTCCTTGGATTTGCATATAGTATCATTTAAGATGATTTTACCAGCAAGTGACAAAGATAACTTTTCTTAAACTGGCTTGAATTTAAGAAATGCTGTCTCCTCCCATAGCTAGAACTCCAGGACTGAGCATTGTCCTCAACGGTCTTTTTGTTTTGTATGCCCAGCTGTCCTCGGTGTCTGCTGCAAAACTGAGAAAAGCTGGCCATTTTGTTTGGAGTGGCAGGATAGCTACTGGTGGCAGTTTGGGCTTCAGACTTTTCCTTCACTTTGAAGTGGGAATAGGGAGAGAGAGATCAGTCCCCATGCCATTGTGCTAAGGCCAACTTGGGTCAGGTGCCCATGGGGCAGTGAATTCAATGAGTGCCTGTGCTAGTTGGCTTGGGTCAGGGCTTTTCAACTAGGGTGATTTTCCCTTGCCCCCTTTCCCCGGAAACATTTGGCAATGTCTGGAGACATTCTGAGTAGCTGTAACTAGTGAGAGGTGGTACTGCTGGCAGCTAGGGTACAGAGGCTGAGGATGCCGTTAAATATCCTGCAATACACTGGACAGCAGTCCATTGCAAAGCACTGCCCTGTGCAAACTTCAGTAGTGCCAAATTTGGGAAAATCGATTTTGAACTGAGTTGAAGTTATTTCCTTCTGAGCCTCTTGGAGAAAAGGTGAATTTAGAAAGGGTGAAACTATGAATTTTGTTCACACGGAAGGGGAGACAAACCTTGAGGTGCACCCCAGTTTTCTTTTCATAGTTTTCCTGCTGCTACTAAATATGTTGAGATCAGCTCTCTCCAGACTCACTGGGATTATCTTTGCTGGACTTCTTCCTTTTTCCTACCCTGTGACTGACCCATGTACAGTCCCCATATCCATTTATAAGGCAGTGGGAAAATTCCCTCAGATTCACCTAAGAGAAATTTGCATATCTTTTCTTTGAAGCTTCATGGTTTTTTAAAAAATTCTGCTCTAGATGCAAGAGGAAGAGTACAACCTCTATCATTCAGAGTATCTATGCAACTTGATTCTTTCCTAGTTACCAATCCTGTGCAACTAATAATTCTTGAGGGTTACTTTTGATTCAACTCTAAGTGTGGATTCTCCCCAAACAGAAAATTAGCATTATGTATTCTAATGCTCTAGTGCCTTAAAAAGTTTTTGACATAAAAAAGAGAAGATAGGTTGTTCAATTGACTTTTTCACTTTTTCAGATCATTTTAAATGATTTGAAAATGATATAGACAACAAGAGTTTTCTTTACGTTTCACCTGTGGTGTTTCATTTGTGGAGTGATACTGTAATCCAAAGTCTAGTACATTGATCTACACATAGCAGGGACTTGTGAGTGACTGTTGCCACCTCTGATGGAAACACATACCTAGTCTCAACAGCTGCTTTGGCTCTTCACATTATTCTGTGAATATTAATACATATTTAGGGCCATTTGCCCTTGTTTGCTTGTATTTGTTTTCATTTTTACTTTCTCTTTCTTAACTTTGTGTTCTGCTTTGCTGCAGGCATGGCGGTCCTACCCATTAAAAAAGGAAAGAAAGCTGGAGAACTTTGGTGGCTCAAGGATTGAGTGTCTGCCTTTGGCTCAGGGTGTGATCCCCAGGTCCTGGGATCGAGTCCCTCATAGGGCTCCCTTCAGGGACCCTGCTTGTCCCTCTTCCTATGTCTCTGCCTCTTTCTGTGTGTCTCTCATGAATAAATAAATAACATCTTTAAAAAATTGAGGAAACATTTAGTAAACATTTTGCCCTGGTCCCTCCTGATGCAATTTAGACCTCTATGCTATTATCTCAGGCTCAGCGGAAGTCATTTTCTATCTATATTATCCTCCTGTTAAGTTTAAAAGAGAAATCCAGCAGTCCTTGCTCTCTGGGCCATAGACAGTCCACTTCTCCTGTCCAGATCCAAAAATATTGGACAATTCCTCTCCAGAATTTAAAAAAGAAACACACAAAGTGATAGACACAGCTCTGTTTTAGAGAATCTAGATTCATATAAATGATAAAAAGAAAAATACTCAAACATTTAATTTTTTGTCCAGATTTTATAGTTCTTTTCACTTTCATTTAAGAATTCTTGCTATGCTGCTCACTATCATATAGTCATATTAATCTTTCTCCCTACAATAAGATTATACATTCAGTTCATTAAAACTCCCAAATCAGTTGTAAATGCAGATACAGTCCAAATCGTAGTAGATTTAAAAAGAGAATTTGAATACAAATACTTCAAATACAGAAAAGAAGAATGTGGAAGGACACAGTGGGCAAGAAGAAAAGTCTTTTAGAAATTTTATGCAGAGCTCTGTGTTTTATTAGCAGGTACTAAATTTCTAAGACATGGAGAACTATTTTTTTTAGAGATTTATGGATGTATGTCTCTCTCTTTCTCCCTCTCTTTTTTATTCATTGTTTTAATAACAAATAATTATAAAAGACTTGAAATGACACTTTCTTGAAATACTTTTATTTGCTAGCTTGGATTTGAAAAAGAAGTGCTAACTAAACCAAAATTGGACACCATCTTATAACAGGTGGCAGAGACCATAAAAGGGGGAATGCACAAGGCAATTTGATAGTGAGAAGCAGTGTGGTGCCCCTTAGGGAAAGAAACAAGGAGGAATTGTTTAAAATCCCAAGAAAGAAAATATACATAACTATCTCAGGGTACTCAGGACAGTATTTTCATTAGCTTTTAAATACAGAAATATTCACCTTTCTCTGGATTTCATTTCCTTAATTTTATTTTTGTTTAAAGTAGAAAATGCCCTAATGTTTCTAAGTGCAGAAAAATGGAGAATGGTTTAACTTTCTGGATCTGGAGACACTGAAATGTATTTTTTCTTTCCTTTCACTGTTAAGAAGAACACTGACATATTATTAAGATTCAGTAGGTTCCCATGAGCTTGATAGGGCATCAGATCCATGAAGAGGGGATCCTTGACATTCACACCATTAGATCACATGATTACTGGATCATAGAAATTCTTTAAAAGAAGCTTTCATTTAAGAACTATAATTACAATTTAAAACACAGTAACACGAATATTTTTATAAGCGATTCAATTCAATGTATGCTAAATTAATTGCATACATTTAAGATTCTGAGTGTGGACACTTATGTAAAGTTCCAGTGCTAGAAGTTTTTGGGTGACAATAGACAGTAAGTATAATTTCTCTCAATGAAGGAAGTTGGGTTCCAACCAAAGAAGAAAAGCATAATTATGGGTGGTGATCAAACACAGGGAGAAGTGAGTAGAGTGTAGTTGACGAAGACTGTAGGCCGACTCAGGATTAAAGATGGGACCACAGGTAAAGTGCTTCCTTTACAGCTCAATCATCTGAAAGAGTATACTGTGCCTGGAGGCACGGTGTTGTCAGTAAAGTCTCCTTTTAAATTTAGCTCCTATTTTTGGGTGCTATCATTCTAGTTTTGAACACAGTGGTTGGGGCTACTTTTAAATGCCCTTCCCACTGTCCATTTCAGGCCAGGAAAATAAAGCAATCAAATTTTCTGTAAATGAACACTTTGCCATTGAGTTGAATAAGAAATCTGTATAAATATTGTCATCTTCATAATGAAGCTACCAAGTTATAATAAATGTCTTTTCATTGCATACATCAGTTGGAAATGTACTAATAGAGATTGGCACAATAAACAATAAATTGAGGAGGAAAGATTGAGCAAAAAATTTAACAATTAGGCTCAAATTGAAGAAATATTTCCACTATAGTATGGTTTTCTTCTGTGCAAACACTGTAGACTTTGCATATTTTGATTGATAAAATATGCTGAATGAGATACTTCAAATTTTTGTACATCAATTACATCATAAAAATAAAGTTTTGGGAAGTTTTGAAAATGTATTTGTGAACTATGACTAATAATAAGAAAAGGGAAATGGTGGTTGAAAAGAAACACCCTCATTTACCTGGTAATTTTATGTTGTTGTTTGGCTTGAAATACTTCCTTAATATTATCTATAAGATGCTATAAAATATCTATGTCCAATTTTATTTAGATTTATTCATATATTCCTTTGTAGTTTTCATGATAGTCTGTGTATATTTAAACATGCATGTTTAAAAAAGCAAGTATATGAATCATATGAGTTAGCTATCTCCATGTCATCTATTCTCCAACTTATTTTTATTAATTGTAAGATTAAAAGAGGGAAGCAGCCAAACACTAGGCAGGGTTTTATTCTATTTATTTTTTTAGGCAGGGTTTTAAACAGTTAAGTTGAAAATTCCCAAACGGAGCCTTCACTTGAGATTCTTCCTTGATTAAGGCCATTGGTTCCTCTTTTGTAACCAGTGTCTTCACCGGGTCTTTAGAACATCATGTTGTCCACATTAGGACCTTTGACAATGTTCCAAAAGCCTGAGAATTCTTGACTCTAGGTATTTCTCTGAAGAGCAATACATAGTCCCCTTCTACAAAGACCCTTAAATATTAAGAGCAGACTAGACACTGCTGGGCAGCCTTAGCCAATTCTGATCCAAAAACAAGACAGATAATTGAGGTTGGTCCCTGCAGGGAGGCATTTAATCCCTGTTATCCAAGGGCATCCACCAAAAGGCAACTACTTCCTTTAGGGCATTCCATACTTCCTTACCGTTGGCTCGCTCCACTCTGGAATAAACCCTTGTTAGATTTTTCACATGTCATCTATAGATCTCGTTTCATTACTTACATTAACTAATCTGTTTTTGCTTTAATAGAATTGTTTAGAGATGATAATTATAGATTAATATCCAGTTGTGAGAACTAATACAGAGATCGATTGCACACTTTACTCATTTTGCCCCGAAGTTAATGTTTCAGAAAAGTATACTATAGTATTACTTTATTACTTCATTCATTCATTTATTCATTATTGCACATTTTACTGCTTATTTTTCCCTGAAGTTAACATTTCAGAAAAGTATAGTATTCTATCACTATATTTATTTATTATATGTACATTGTACAAGCTTATCATGTGTGTAGTTTCTTGTATCTTCCACCACAATCAAATCAGAGTCCTAACATGTCCCCTTCTATTGCTCTTGTACAACCTGAGAAGAAACCCATCTCCCTCTTGCATGACTCCACCAGGTCCTCTGGACCTACATCCTGGCAACCAGTAATGTGTTCTCCATTTCTAAAAGTGTTAAATGTTATAAAAGTAGAACATATTAGTGGCTTGTTTAACCATTCACCAGTTGGAGGGCAGCTGGACTATTTCCAAATGTTGACTATTGAAAATAAAGCTGCTAAGAACATTTGTGAACAAGTTTTGCATAAACATAAGTTTTTATTTCTTTGGGATAAATGCCCAAGAGTACAGTTGCTAGGTTGTATGACAAATGAATGCTTGATTTTATAAGAAACCGTCAAACTTTTCCAGAGTGGCTGTATCATTTCACATTCCACTATCTGTGAATAATCAGATTTCTTTGCATCCTCATCAGGATTTGGTGTTGTCACTTTTTTTTTTAATCTTAGCCATTCTGATAGATGATACCTCAATATGGTTTCAATTGCATTTCCTTGAAGACTAATGATGTGGTTATCTACCATATGTTTATATTCTTCAGCAAAATATCTGTTCAGATCTTTCACCCACTGTTTAATTGGATTGTTTATATTTATTACTAATTTTTGAGAGTTCTTTATATATTCTAGATGTCAGTCTTGTTGAATATGTGTAAATATTTTCTTCTAGTCTTTAGCTTAACAATTTATTCTTTTCATGTGAGCTTCCATAAAACAAAAGCTTTTAATTTGGATGTGGTCCAATTTATATATTTTTCCCTTTATGTATCACGCTTTTGTGTCAGTCTAACCCTTTTTGATTAGTCTAGATCTCAAAGCTTTCCTCCTTTTTCCTAAAAGCTTTATGCTTTTACATTTAACATTTAACCCCATTATCTCTTTTGTGCTAATTTTTGTGTATGGCATGAGCTTTAGATCAAGGTTCACATTTTTTGAACATGGATGTTCAGTTGCTCCAGCCCCATTTCTAGCCCTACTACCACTTTCAATCAAGCATCTGTGAAATGAATTCCGAGGAAGGGAATTCTAAGCCTTGAACATTTCTGGGCCCTGCTCTCTTGGCTTTCACACTGACCCAGGTCCATATGGCTCGGAAAAGAGCACGTGGGCTCTATTTCCGTCCCTCTGAACAGAAACAACTGTCTTTCTGCCATTTAATTGCTTTTGTACCTTTGCCAAAAATAAGTTCAGCATATTTGTATGGGCCTACTTTTTTGATTTTCCGTTCAGTTCCATTGGTCTGTATCTCTAACCTCTGACAATACCACAATGTCTTCATTACTGTAGCTACGCATTAAGCATTAACATAGGGTAAAGTGATTCCTCTCATTTTATTCTTTAGTGTTAAGATTATTTTACCTATTCTGAAGCCTGTGCCTTCTCTATATATTTTATATTTACTTTTTAAATTGTTAACTTTAAATTCAACTTACCAACATATAGTATAACACCCAGTGTTCATCCCATCAAATGCTCTCCTTAGTGTCCATCACCCAGTCAGCCCATTCCCTGACCACCTCCCCTTTCACAACCCTTTGTTTCCCAGAGTTAGGAGGCTCTCATGGTTTGCCTCCCTCTCTAATTTTCCCCACTCAGTTCCCCTCCTTTCCATTATAATTCCTTTCACTATTTCTTATATTCTCCATATGAGTGAAACCATATGATGATAGTCCTTCTCCGACTGACTTACTTCACTCAGCATAATACCCTTCAGTCCCTCCACGTCGAAGCAAATGGTAGATATTCATCCTTTCTGATGGCTGAGGAATATTCCATTGTATATATAGACATCTTCTTTATCCATTCATCTTTTGATGGACACCGAGGCTCCTTCCACAGTTTGGCTATTGTGGACATTGCTGCTAGAAACATCGGGGTGCAGATGTCTCGGTCTTTCACTGCATCTGTATCTTTGGGGTAAATCCCCAGCAGTGCAACTGCTGGGTCATAGTGTAGCTCTATTTTCGACTTGAGAAACCTCCACGCAGTTTTCCAGAGTGGCTGCACCAGTTCACATTCCCACCAGCAGTGCAAGAGGGTTCCCCTTTCTCCACATCCTCTCCAACATTTGTGGTTTCCTGTCTTGTTAATTTTCACCATTCTCACTCATGTGAGGTGGTATCTTGAGTCTTTTAATCCAGTAACCCACCTATGTTATTGAATAAGAGGAGACTTTTGGGGGGCAGCCCGGGTAGCTCAGTGGTTTAGTGCTGCCTTTAGCCCAGGGCGTGGTCCTGGAGACCTGGGATTGAGTCCCACGTCAGGCTCCCTGCATGGAGCCTGCTTCTCCCTCTGCCTGTGTCTCTTCCTCTTTCTCTCTGTGTCTCCCATAAATAAGTAAGTAGATAAAATCTTTAAAAAAGAAAAGACTTTCTTCTAACTAGCATATAAATGGGACTTATCCACTCTGATAATACCTGTCTTTTAATTGGTGCATTAGATTATTTATACCTAGGGTATTTATTGATATGGTAGCATATAAATTTGTCACGATTTTTTGTTTTCTCTTTGCTTCCCCTGGGTCATCTTTGTCTCTTTGTTTCCTTTTCCTTGCTGTCCCAAGGATTATCTAATTTTTTTTTGGTGGGGGGGAGAATTCCATATTTATTTGTTTATAGTGTTTAGGATTGTATCTCTTTGCATAGTTTTAATCTCCAGTGCTCTGTATACTACTATACACGTATATGAATTATAACAGTTAACTGGTATGAACATTATACTACTTCAAGTGTGGCAAACTCACTTCCATTTTGGTGTCTTTATCATACTCACTTTTAAATATCATTGTCTTGAATACCAGATGTGCCATAAGTTTTGTTCTAATCAAATATGATTTATAAAACATGAGGAAATAGTTTATTGTAAGTACCTGTATTTCTCAGTTTTTCATTTTTCCTTCTTCCTCTCTGATATTCCAACATTGTTTATTATCATTTCTTTTATATTTGAAGAAATTCCTTTAGCAATTTCATAGGTCTAGTAGCAATAAATCATTTTAGTTTTCTTTATCTGAGAACGTTTTTATTTCCCATTCATGCCAGAATAGTTTTTATCATATATAGAATGAGCAGTTGACAGTTCTTTTCTTTGAGCATTTTAAAAATATTGTTCCACTTCCTTCTGACCTCCATGATTTTAATTGAGAAAATCACTTTCCTTCTAATTGGTGTTCCTCTACAGGTAATATATCACTTTCCTCTAGCTTCTTTGTTTTTAGCTTTCAAAAGGTAATTATGATGTGTTTTGGTGTGCACTTGGAGGGGGGTAAACTGTTTAGAAATTGTTCAGCCTCCTTAATATGCAGGCTTGTGTATTTCATTAATTTGAGATGTTTTCAACGGTCATTTTTAGATTTTTTTTTCTGTTCAGTTTGAGTATATACTCTTCTATTTCCTCAGATTCAATGATTACAAATTCTGTCATTTGTACTCTATTACTGAGCCCACTTTGCACATCTTAAATTTCTTTTACTATATTTTTCACTTTATAATTTCCACTTACTTCTTTTTGTAGCTTCAATTTCCTTATTGGAATTTTCTACATTTCATTTGTTTCAAGAGAAAAAGTAGATGATTATTGAGGTATTTTATGATTGTTGCTTTAAAATTCTTGTAAGACAATTTCAGTATGGTATTATTAGCACTGTTACCTTTAGTTTATTGTCTTTTTTTCATTCAAATTGTGATTTCTCTAGTTTTTAGTACTACAGATAAATTTTAGTTGTCTTAATTGTCTTTCTCTACTGGGTGAGGACTGAGGCAGACACTGTGCTGCTGGACATTTTGTCTATGGTGTCAGTAGTTTCTGAGCCCTCCTATTTAGATCTTGTATGTTAGAAGGCAAACACCCTGTTTAGGTTTAGCATGTGAATCTTGTAAAGTTTCTGTGGACTGTGGTTCCAGTGGTAGCTTAATTTTCAGTCTTTGCCATGTTGTTTTGGTGTGCTTGGTCTTTCTGGTTCTCTGGGGCTCCCACTGGTTCCCCCTGGTATGGCCTGAGGAGTGGAGGGTTTTCTCCAGGCCAGCTGATAGGTATCTCTCAGTGGGAAAGGAGTGTGGTGGGATCCCTGCACTTGTGCCTCAGGCACTGTTCTTTCCAGAATGTGAGCGCATCTGAGTAAAAGGTCATGAAGGGCCATGTCTGATGGCCTTCCTCTACTGGGTGAGGACTGAGGCAGACTCTGTGCTGCTTCTCCAGCCCTGGGTCTCAGTCTCAGGCCCATCCACCTTGCTCTCACTTCCTTCCAGAGTCCTCCTTGGATTGCCTCATATACCATCTCAGGGTATGTAATTGTGTTTAGTGGGAAAGGGGGTAGAGGGAGAATGGACATACCCACTTATCAGGACTGGAAGTTCACAAAGCTGCTTCAATCCCTCAATATTTACATGCAGCAAATAACCTTGTGAAAAGTCTACATCTTTTTGTTAGGTAATCAGTTTGTCTCTTCTTTCACTTGGAGTCCGCTGCCTAGTTCAACATCTGTCAACTCATCCTGGGATTATAGTTACAGCTACAAAGCTGAAATCCCTCATCTCAGATTTTGGCTCCTTGGTCTGACCTTCTCATTGATCATCACTGATCTAGGACCTGGTCATGCTGTCTTCTAAAACCATCAAATGCCCTAAGCCTACTACCCTACTGTTGCTTTTGTCTTCTTCCTCACTCTTACACCGAGCTGCCAGAAGTGTTTCACTCTGATGCTTTATTAATTCTGTCCTCCTCTACCTAATTCATTCATTCTCTACTTTTTTCCCCCCTGGTTAACTGTAACTCCGCTTAAAAACTAAGTTAACATGTGACCTCTCCAGAAAAGCCTACCCTAATTCCTCCAGGTTGGCAAGTGCCATTTTTCCCAATAGAAAGAGCTTTCCTTTTTTTTTTAAAAAAAAAAAAAAAAAGATTTTATTTATTTATCCATGAGTGACACATGGATGGATAGAGAGAGAGGCAAAAATATAGGCAAAGGGAGAAGCAACTCCCCATGGGGAGCTCCATGCAGGACTCCATCCCAGGACCCCAGGATCACGACCTGAGCCAAGGCAGATATACAACCACTGAGCCACTCAGGTGCCTCTGGAAAAGCTTTTCTAATACTTTGCTCATTTTTCCTGAGCTCTGTTTATGTATCTGTCTCACACAGGGCTGGTGCCATAGTAGTGATTCCTATTATTGCAATTGCTATACTATCTTACAATTAATTGTTTATTTGCTTGCTTATTTCCTTAGTTAAATTGCAAACTTTCTGAAGGCAGGAATTATTATGTATTTTTCATGTGTCCCCAGAACCCTTTGAGTTTAGACATTTAATTTTTGTTGAATGGCTAACTGGATTAATATTATCTCTCATTCATTTTATCCTTTCTTTTCAGCTATCTAAAGTATTTTTCTGATTTTTTGTCTCTTTTTCTTTTTGAATTAGAAAGTAATTACTTTTATTACCTTGTTATTGATAAGGAATTCAAGACAAGAATGAAATATATTTTGCAAACATTTTTTCCTATAGGAACTTCAGGGAATATATTCTTTAAATATCTACTTCCATGTACACATAATGAGCAGTAGTTACATAGTTCAAGCAGGACAGCTGGATCCCACAGAGGAAGTTTCTCAGGACAGTGTATTCCAAATGAAAATGGAATCTGTGAAAAAACAAATGTGTGCATCAGAATTGGTCACTGGGCATTACCTAAGTTCATTTACCCAGCAATAATTCCTGAGCACCTTCACACAGTGGAGTTCAGAAAGAAAAGAGACATTTCTTTGCCTAATGACATTTTTAATGACTAAGTTCACTTTAAGCAAGTTTTACTGTCATTTTCTTTAAATATACCTAAAGTTAGGTTAATTTATCACCATTTCAAAAAGGAATGCAAGTTCTTATTAAAGGCATAGCTAAGAACAGCAATAAAATAAAGTAAGTTCCCCTTACTCAATAATAAGTTTAAATGATAAATTTTAGCTGTCTTTCTTTTTCCTTAGGTGAGTCAGGGAACTATGATTTGGATTTCCTCTGTCATGTCACTTAAATATTCCCTTTATCTATGAAAATATTCTGGAAAACCACTATAGAAAATCATTTAGGTCATGTATGTATGCTTTGTGTTAATACAATCAAGAACTTTGGATTGAGATATTGGTCTTTAAAAAAATTGAGATGACATCCATCTCCTTTCGAGGTTCATTACTGAGAGCTTTCATGACCCTTTATACTGCTGCTGACACCCTGACATTGTGCCACATGTAGGAGTTGCAATCTGAGTGGATGGAGAAGGTCTACAGTCATCCATGGTACAAAGTACTTGGGATCAGGACCCCTGCAGACCCAGACACAGGCCTCTCGTGACTCAGGGTGACTTTGGGACATTGATGACCTCCCTTAGTGAGGTCCTTGTATCTGTAAATTGAGTGTAATAAGGCTTGACCCTTAGGCATGTCCTGCACATTGAACACGGCAGCTTATCACAAGCTCCTGAGACAGACTTGGGCTCAGAACCTGTTGGTTCTTCTCCTGCCTGTATTTTGCCCCAAGGTTTGAATGCTCTGAGAAACCATCTTTTAGAATGAAGTGCTAGTCTCTCCAGCATATCATTGTCAGCGTCCTAGGGTGAGGTCAGAATGGCACTCTTCCCTCACAAATTTTCTAACTATGTGGGCACCTTGATCTCACCCCAGACCTAAGGAGACATGGGGCAACCCCCATCCCATCCTGTGAACATTTCACATAGAGTCTCTTTGGATGCATGTGGCTCTGCCTTGAATGGAGGAGGCTCTCAGGATTTGGATATGCAAAAGTAGCAGAAACAGGGCTTTGGAACACAGCCCCCCTACTGGGGCACAAGAACCATGTGTACCAATTCCTGACTCAAGTCCTTGACTCCCAAGAAGTGATATTTAAAATATTCACTGATACTTTGATATCAGTCACACACATACACACACACACACACACACACACACACACACACATGCACACAAAGTCACTTATTTAGAATCAAGTTTGCTCCTTCTCCATACCCTAAACTGGGGTGCATATGGAGAAACCTGTCACTTTTCAGGAGGGATAAGGAGCAGGGAGCAATTGGACTAGCAGGAAGGAACTGGAGAGCTCAGGATATTGAGTGCAGATGAGAAATGAGTAAGAGGCACACCTGGGCACATATTAAAAGGGTATGAGGGAACAGTGAAGGTATACAGGGAGGGCCAGGATCATCACCACCATCTCATGCTGATGGAAGCACAGAGTGGTCAGGGCAGAAAGAGGGTTCTGCTCTTGTCCTGGTATCTGCAGGCTTCAGAGGCCATGTCCCCTGACCAGGCCAACACCTCATCCCCAGACAAAAGTGAGATGGGCATGAGGATCCATGGTGTACTGTTCTAATATAAACATGAAGCTGTGTGGATGACTCTCATTTGAGACTGCTGCTACTGCAGCTTTCTCCCTTGCTGAACGAGATACAACATGACTCCAACCTTGGTGCATGGGCTCACTGTGCTTTCTTTTCAGAGCCAGGAATGAGCCACATAAAAGAAGGCAGTTTTTAAAATAGGCATTCCAAACTCTTAGATGCTTTGTGTCTGGCGGCCCAGTCAAAGATGACATAGCCATCAGTGGTTTTGAACCAGGTCTCACCAACCCATAGATTTAGATGTTGTAGTTTTCAACCTGATGTGATGTAATCTTGAAATGATGGTGAAGCATAGGTCAGAGGGTTATCAGTTCTCCCAAGGAAGGCAATGCTCACATATCACACACTGTGCCTTTGTTAACTGGTGTGATTACCCCCAAAGAAAGAAGGTTTCTTGGGAAGGAAGCAGGAAGTAAAAACAAACAAACAAACAAACAAACAAACAAACAAACATAGGTGCTGGTTCTAGCTCTTCTCCTAATTTGTTTTGTGGCTTTGGTCCATTCATGGAAGTTTCCTGGGCCTCTTTGAGTATATAGGTGGGATAAACGACATGCCCTCTAATATCCCTCAAGTGTCAGTGCTCCAGGTTTCCACACATGATTTTAGCCATAGATGGGGTGACTCACTCTTCTGAATGCCCATGTGCTTACTATGGCAAATAAACAGATTCCAGAAGTTACTTATATTTGTGTATGCAGACACAAAAACAACAAGCAATACATCTTTCAGAGCCTCAGGAATGCTTTCCCTCAATGTGAGTGGGATTTGTGAAGCAAGACTCTCCGGATGAGGAAAGCCTTAGCTTTGAATAAGTTTGTTTCCAGGCAAGAAATGGGCAAGCTTTTCTCCCATTGCTGTTTCCTGACGGAATGTCTCTCAATAAGTGAAACTTCTACAGAGGCAGTTTCACTCTCTTCCTCTCTTCCCCAGGCAGCACTCTTATTTTTCTCTTTAAAAAGATGAACAACAACAAAAAAAAGATGAACAATTACATACAGGAGTTGCTGAAAACATTTTCACCCTTGTTTTTTGGGACTGCTGAAATTTCTGCTGAATGATTATAATTCAGTGCTAGTTCTTAAAAAATAATTGGCTTTGCCTGCATTATATCTAAGAAAATTGCTTATCTTTTTTTTACTTGATTTTTTCCCATTAGATTTCCTATGAGATGTAAATGATTAACAATAATTAGAGCCCCAGGTTTTATATATGTTTTAAAGTATAACAGAGGGCTAGTTTTCCCTAGTTCCTTGAGCATGGGCTTTATCATGAAACATCTGACATTATCTCACCATCAAATGAAATAAATGACCAATAGCATTCAAGCCACCATGATTACAAAGCATTGAAACATTTAAGATTCGGAGTGTGGAGAGAGTAGTTACAGAATAGTTACTTTCTACTGAGACTTCCCCGTGCTGATTTTACACTGAGAGTAAAATTTGTTAATAGGGAATTTGTTGTAGGCATGACATGCAAACATGCTGGAAGGGATCTTGATGAAATTAATGAGTATTGATTGAGTACCTGCTGTATGCTCCATGTGGCAGTTGGCTATGAGGTCACCACAGACAATGTCTTCTTGTTCAAGGATCATTCATTTCTCCTTAGGTGTCATACCTCAGATGACAATAATGGCAGATTTTGCATAATCAGACACTGGAGAGTATACTCATTCCTTTAGTCAATACTTATTAAGCACCTACTATGTACTAGGTACATACAATGCCATATTGTTACACTGAATGACTGAATGTATTTTCATGTTCAGGGAGGTTTTGATTCATTGGTAAATCTGAGAATACTAATTGGATTATATGAAAAACAAAAGTTGTCCCACCTTACCTGTCATGCTGGCAGTATGTTATAGTGTCCGCCTTCCAAAATCCTGTTTCTGTCCTTGGTGCTACAGCACTCTAGCCAACCAGGCTGGCCCACCTTACCCTAAGAGAATGTCTGGCCATACCTTCTGGCAGCCCTGCATCACTGTATCATATGTCTCTCCTAGTTCTTCTAACCATTCGGAGAGGAATAATCATGAAAGAGGGCAAAACAGAGACTGCACTGAGAAGGCTGGATGTTTGGAGGAAATGGGGCTAACTCTGAGAAATGCATTTCCATGTTACTGTTTTACAAATAAAATATTCCATTTCAAAAATTATACACAATGTTACATTGAAAATGGCATACTGGTGAACAGATTATTGTCAACTTCCTCTGAACTCTTCCTCTGAAGTCTTGGGAAAGAGAAACATTTATTTTGCTAAACTTGATCATTTATATTAGGATTGCATATTAGGCATTTATGTCCCCTTTTTTTAAAAAAAAGAGATTTTATTTATTTATTCACAAGAGACCCAGAGAGAGAGACAGAGACACAGGCAGAGGGAGAAGCAGGCTCCCTGCAGGGAACCCGATGTGGGATTCAATCCGGGAACTCCAGGATCACACCCTGGGCCGAAGGAAGGCACTCAACCACTGAGCCACCCAGGTCCCTAGTTATGTCCCTCTTATATGAATTATTTAAAGATTCTACATTAAACATATCCACTGGATATTCTATAAGTGCTTAAAGACTACAAACTAGATGTACTTTTGAGGGCCTGATCTATTTCTTCTATTGTGCACTTGGAAGTGTTTTGCGAAGGAAATTTAAAACTACAAGAAACAGGTGATTCTTTCTTAGCATTCCTAAAACTATGCTGCTCCAGGAAATGTAGGATTCCATTAATTACAGAGGGATTCTGGCATCACATGTGACATTTTTCATACTTTGGGACTAGTGGCTTTGGCACAAACTATTGATTATTTGCATACTATTGTTGAGGAAATCAGTCTCATAAGAACACTGTTCCTGGCTGATGGTATAGAAGAGACCAAATGCAAGTGGTACGGTAGTTCACCTTTATTGCTAGTATTCAACCCATGCAATGATCCAAATCTCCCCTTGCCCCAGTGTTCACAGTCCCTCCAAGTGTCCTCTGGAAACACTTTTCTTGAGGAACAGACTGGAACATATGATCCAGTCCACCTGGCATTTCCTCCTTGCACTGCACTCTTCAAGATAATTAACCTTGTAAGCCACAACAAGAAAAAGCTTGAACCAAACCGTCAGGCATGTTTGCAGGTCATGGCAACAGTCGTAATACATGCTTTTAAATGATGCCCTGCCACAGGGTTCTCAAAATGGAATGCAGCCAAGTAGCTCTTAATTCATATAATTTAAATAACAGCACGAATGACTGACTGCAAAGGGCAAAGTATGGCAGTGGTATTAAGAAAATAATCCACACTGAGTTGCAAAATCAAATAAGATTACACTTCCTGTGCGATTGAAGTGATCAGTCTTTGAAAGGATGAGCTTGCTGTTACTTCTGCTTTAGTAAAACATTTGGAGGGCTCTGGGGCCAAACAGACAAGTATACTCAGTACACAGAGGAAAGAGTGTCCCCAAACTTCCTGGGGCCTGGAGCACTGGATGCAAATGAGCACCTCCCCGTGGGGAATTATCAGCTTCGCATGTGACCTGAATAACTCATTTTCCTGCTCCATGGTACTGAAATATATTTGAATCTTTTGATAAAGCATTGCAGTGGAGGAACTTAAGTATAAGTAATTATTGCATTTGTAAAAGACTAAGAGCAATTAGAAGGAGATTCAAAGAAAGGGGTACTCATTCATTCATTTATTCATTCATTCATTCAACTGATGTGTGCTAGGTGACAATTCTCTGTGTAATACTTGGCCGTTGCTATTAACAGAGAGGAGAAAATGGCCATGTGGTATCCTTCAGAGGCCTACAGTTTGGGCAGTGTGAAGAGAAGCAACTAGAAGGTTGTACACTATGTATGCCTCCTGCACTTTGCTGATTCATGTCCCCATCCGCTCCTGGAGGGTTTTATTTTCCTGAAATAAGCTTCCTTGCCCCTAATTCCATGGGTTCCCAGGACTACTGGTGTGTTCCATGTGCTGAGGCATATTCTCTTTTCTATTGTTCCCAGCCTCCCTCGTCCACTACACCACAGCAGGGCTGCTCCACCAGGCTCTGAGGTGCTAGGAACACCAAGCCAAAAAAGTATTCAGGTGGGTGGTGGTTTATCCAAAACAGTGACACGAGTCCTGACCTCTGCACCCTGAACTATCCCTCAGGTCTTTAGTTACCACCTCCAGGAGCTATCTGCTAGGAAACCAGCTTTGAGCCCTTGTGAGGCTGGGCAGTCAGGAATGGAAGTTGAGAAGCAATGAGGAGGCTGAGGAAGATGAAAGTTGACGTTTCCTGGGCTCTCTCTGGCTACCCTGGGTTAGCTCTCCCAGCTCTCCCACAAGCCCAGCAGCAGACAGGCATCCAGGGAAGCTCAGGTGACTAGGCAGGGTACGTACACAAAGGCAGGTGCACAGGGCTTGTTCCAGGGCCTAGGCCAGCAGAACTGATAGATCTTGTCCTAGACACTACCATCAGAGGAACATGCACCCAGCCCTCACTTTGCCCCTCCTTCCTCCATGCCTGCCACCCTGCCGAGCTCCCTATGGGCCACACCCTGAAGGCAGTGGGCACAATCTGGCAGAGAGCAGGGTGAAGTCAGGGACCCAGAAGGGGTTTCAAAGGCTGAACAGAAGATATCAGGCACAAACCCTGTAAATGCAGGTGCTTTCCTACTCCCATTTCCCCCATTCAGGAAGGAAGTGAAGCTTCCTAGAGAAGATATGGCACAAGAAAAAAAGCGACCCGTTTTTAGAGCCCAAGTATTTGGCCACTGGCCTGCAACTAAAATCACACAAACTGTGCTGAACACTCACCTCTCCTCAAGCACTGAGCCTGGTTAGCAGTGAGAGCTTTCTGCTTCACTGTTTCCTCTCTTAGGATGCAGTGTGCACTGAAGGCTCCTGAATCTCATGGAAGTAGATGTCTGGTGGGCCCACAGTACTCTTCTCTGGCCTGAGCTCCTCATCTGGAGATACTCAAAGTCCATGGGAACCAAGGGGCAGAGGCACAGATGAAATAAACCCCCAAGCATGCCTACCATAAAAACTGATCTAAAGTGTTAAGGATGAGTAAAAATCCTTCCTCTTCCACCCATCATCCACTCTATCCCCTGCCCAATGTCACAGTAGTCTTGGTCCTGTCTATCCCTTGGTCAAAACTCCCCTATGGCTCCTCAAACCTCCAGCATATCAGGCACTGCACACAGGACCCAGACTGCCTGTTTCCTCGATGTTTCTCCTGGCAGCCTTCTCTGATAGCCTTTTTCCTAGCCTTGCCAAATAGGGTTTAGTTTCTAGAAAGTGCCACATCCCTCTATATATCTGCACTGATGTCTATGTGCTATCTTCTGCTTGGTACACCCATCCACATTGCAGTCAAAGTCTGCAAATGAGTTGTATACTCATTCTTTGGGACTCAGCTCAAACATCAGCTCTCAGGCAGATCTCTTTCCCAATCCTCTACAAGCACTTGAAGACTTCCCCCTGCTATGTTCCCCAATGGACTTGCACATGCCACCATGACAGCCACTAGCATAGAACCTGTATTCACCCTTTACCTGTGCTCTCTGAGCCAGCCCAGGGGAGTAGGGACTCTATTTTTTGTATATTCAATAATCTGCAAAGTGCTCAAACATTGAAAATAGAGAAAGAATCTACATTTAATCCTTAAATATTGATAAGGTAACTTAGCCTACATTTCATAGTTTTAAAACTTAAAACTTATAGAGGACCTGAATAGTCCGAAGAAGATATACAGATGGCCAACAAACACATGAAAAGATGCTCAGCATCATTGAGCATCAGGGAAATGAAAATCAAACCACAATGAGATATTACCTTACACCTGTCAGAATTGTTAGTATCAAAAAGACCAAAAAGAAAAAAAAGACAAGCAATAATAAGTATTGGCAAGGATGTGGAGAAAAGGGAATCCTCAAACACTTTCGGTGGGAATGTAAATTATTGTAGCTCTATGGAAAATAGTGGGGAGGTTCCTCAAAAAGCAAATTAAAATTAGAGCTACCATCTGGTCCAACAATTCCATTTCTGAGTATTTACCCAAAGAAATGAAATGACTCTCTAGAAGATAAATCTGATCTGCATTATTTAGAATAACCAAAACATGGAAACAATCTAAATAAGTATTTGCTAAAGTGTTATTACTTTTTTAAAAAAACAGCTTTTACACAGAAGTTCATTTATAAAGTGAGTCTACCACAGGACCACCTATAAAACTGAGTATTAAATTTGAGGTCGGCTCTTGTTTATGTAGTGTTTTCATAAGAACACAAACACATTTTGAGAATGAAGTTAAAATGGATTCAGTGATCATTCAGTTGTTTTAATAAATCTAAACAATCTGCTCATTTTTATCTATTAAAAGAAGAGTAAGAATTTTACAAAGGCTTTTTACAGCAAACTGGTGGTTTCCAGAGGGGAGAGGAGGTGTAAAGACTAGACCCAAGGTTGGTTTTGACTTGGGAGGATAAGAATCACCTCAACTGAGAAGCAAAAGATTAGAGAGGAAGAGACAGGAGGTGGGGCAAGATGGCAAAGAGTAGGGTCCCCGAGTCACCTGTCCCCACCAACTTACCTAGAAAACCTTCAAATCATCTTGAAAACCTACGAATTCGCCTGAGATTTAAAGAGAGACCAGCTGGAATGCAACAGTGAGAAGAGTTCGTGCTTCTATCAAGGTAGGAAGATGGAAAAAAATAAAGAAATAAAAAAGCCTCCAAGGGGGAGGGGCCCCGCGAGGAGCCGGGCTTAGGCCCCGGGGCGAGTGTCCCCAGGACAGGAGAGCCCAGGCCCCGAGAAGCAGAAACTCTCCCAATCTTCCGGGACGGAAAGGCGCCCGCAGGGAGCTCGGGCAGGACCCAGGAGGGCGGGGATGCCCTCGGGCTCGGGGGCACTAACGGAGGACCTGCGCCCGGGGGGAGCGCCACACCCCGGCCGAGCTCCCTGAAGGGCTGGTGCACGCCCCGGGTGGGGCCAGGAGCAGCTCAGGCGGCGGCTCAGGCGGCGGCTCCGCGCGGAGGGGGCTGCGCGGCCCGGGAGCGCCATTCCAGGGGCGCAGGCCCCGGAGCACAGGATGCTGGGGGACACTGCCAAAGATCCGAGCTCCCCCGGGACAAGCGGAGGCCGGGAGGACACAGGGCAACAAGGATGCTCCTGCCGCTGGGCAGCCCCGAGCTGTGCAGCTCAGCGCCCCCCCGCCTTCCGCCCCCGAATATCCAGGTCCCTGCGACTGGGAGCTGCGGTAGTTACTGCGGGAGCTGACTCCAGGGCTGGAGACTGGCGGCCGCCACTGTTGTTCCTCCTGGTGTCGCCTTGTACCTGGGACTGAGGAGGGCGTCACAGGATAAACAGCTCCCACTGAGCCTTGCACCTGGCAGAAGGCTGGGCACCTCCCCCAGGTACACACACCTGAGAATCAGCACAGCAGGCCCCTCCCCCAGAAGACCAGCTGGAAGGACAGGGGAACAGCAAGTTATTGACCAAGCAGCACTGAAAAGTTCCAGGGGAAGTCGAGGGGTTTACAGTACATAGAATCAGAGGATACTCCCCCTTGTTTTTTGTTTTCTGTTTGTCCCCTCCCCCCCTTTTTTCTCTCCTTTTCTCCTTTTTCCAGTACAACTTGTTTTTGGCCACTCTGTACTGAGCAAAATGACTAGAAGGAAAACCTCACCTCAAAAGAAAGAATCAGAAACAGTCCTCTCTCCCACAGAGTTACAGAATTTGGATTACAATTCAATGTCAGAAAGCCAATTCAGAAGCACAATTATGAAGCTACTGGTGGCTCTAGAAAAAAGCATAAAGGATTCAAGAGACTTCATGACTGCAGAATTTAGAGCTAATCAGGCAGAAATTAAAAATCAATTAAATGAGATGCAATCCAAACTAGAGATCCTAATGAGGAGGGTTAACAAGGGAGAAGAAAGAGTGAGTGACATAGAAGACAAGTTGATGGCAAGAAAGGAAGCTGAAGAAAAAAGAGAAAAACAATTAAAATATCATGATTATAGGTAAGGGAAATAAATGACATCCTCAGAAGGAAAAATCTACGTTTAATTGGGGTTCCAGAGGGTGCCGAAAAGGACAGAGGATGAGAAAGTGTATTTGAACAAATGATAGCTGAGAATTTCCCTAACTTGGGAAGGGAAACAAGCATTCAGATCCAGGAGACAGAGAGATCCCCCAAAAATCAATAAAAACTGCTCAACACCTCGACATTTAATAGTGAAGCTTACAAATTCCAAGATAAAGAGAAGATCCTTAAAGCAGCAAGAGACAAGAGATTCCTAACCTTTATGGGGAGAAGTATTAGGTTAATAGCAGACCTCTCCACAGAGACCTGGCAGGCCAGAAAGGGCTGGCAGGATATACTCAGGGTCCTAAATTAGAAGAACCTTAAGCCAAGAATATTTTTCTTGCCTCTCATTCAGAATAGAAGGAGAGATAAAGAACTTCCAAGATAGGCAGACACTGAAAGAATATGTGACCACCAAACCAGCTCTTCAAGAAATATTAAAGGGGACTCTATAAGAGAAAGAGGAAGTCCAAGGAAACAATCCACAGAAACAGGGACTGAATAGGATTCATATCTTTCAATAGTAACTCTGAACGTGAACGGGCTTAATGACCCCATCAAAAGGCACAGGGTTTCAGACTGGATAAAAAAGCAGGACCCATCTATTTGCTGTCTACAAGAGACTCATTTTAGATGTAAGGACACCTACAGCCTGAAAATAAAAGGTTGGAGAACCATTTACCATTCAAACAGTCCTCAAAAGAAAGCAGGAGTAGCCATCCTCATATCAGATAAATTAACGTTTATCCCCAAGACTGTAGTAAGAGATGAAGAGGGACACTATATCATACTTAAAGGATTTATCCAACGAGAGGACCTAACAAGCATGACTATTTATGCCTCTAATGTGGGAGCTGCCAAGTATATCAATCAATTAATAATCAAAGTTAAGACATACTTAGATAATAATACACCTATACTGGGAGACTTCAACACCGCGCTTCCTGCAAATGACAGGGCTTCTAAGCATAACATCTCTAAAGAAATAAGAGCTTTAAATGATACACTGGACCAGATGATTTCAGAGATATCTACAGAACTTTACATCCAAACGTGACTGAATACACATTCTTCTTAGGTGCACATGGAACTTTCTACAGAATAGACCACATACTGGGACACAAATCAGGTCTTAACCAACACCAAAAGATTGGGATCGTCCCCTGCATATTTTAAGACCATAATGCTTTGAAACTAGAACTAAATCACAAGAAGAAGTTTGGAAGGACCTCAAACACGTGGAGGTTAAGGACCATCCTGCTAAAAGATGAAAGGGTTAACCAGGAAATTAGAGAAGAATTAAAAAGATTCATGGAAACTAATGAGAATAAAGATAGAACCATTCAAAGCCTGATACAGCAAAATCAGTCCTGAGGGGGAAATATATCACAATACAGGCATCCATCCAAAAACTGAAAGAACTCAAATACAAAAGCTAACCTTGCACCTAAAGGAGCTGGAAAAAAACAGCAAATAGATCCTACACCCAGCAGAAGAAGAGAGTTAATAAAGATTCGAGCAGAACTCAATGAAATAGAGACCAGAAGAACTGTGGAACAGATCAACAGAACCAGGAGTTGGTTCTTTGAAAGAATTAATAAGACAGATAAACCATTAGCCAGCCTTATTAAAAAGAAGAGAGAAAAGACTCAAATTGATAATATCATGAATGAGGAAGGAGAGATCACTACCAATACCAAGGAAGTACACACGATTTAAAAAACTTATATTGAGCAGCTATACGCCAATAAATTAGGCAATCTAGAAGAAACGGATACATTTCTGGAAAACCACAAACTATCAAAACTGGAACAGGAAGAAATAGAAAACCTTAACAGGCCAATAACCAGGGAGGAAATTGAAGCAGTCATCAAAAACCTCCCAAGACACAAGAGTCCAGGGCAAGATGGCTTCCCTGAGGAATTCTATCAAACGTTTAAAGAAGAAACCATACCTATTCTCCTAAAGCTGTTTGGAAAGATAGAAAGAGATGGAGTACTTCCAAAATCGTTCTATGAGGCCAGCATCACCTTAATTCCAAAACCAAACAAAGACCCCACCAAAAAGGAGAATTATAGACCAATATCCCTGATGAACATGGATGCAAAAATTCTCAATAAGATATTAGCCAATAGGATCCAACAGTACATTAAGAAGATTTTCACCATGACCAAGTGGGATTTATCCCCGAGATGCAAGGCTGGTTCAAGACTCATAAATCAATCAAGGCGATTGATCATATCAGCAAGAGAAAAACCAAGAACCATATGATCCTCTCAATAGATGCAGAGTGATCATTTGACAAAATACAGCATCCATTCCCGATCAAAACTCTTCAGAGTGTAGGGATAGAGGGAAATTTCCTCGACATCTTAAAAGCCATCTACGAAAAGCCCACAGCAAATATCATTCTCAATGGGGAAGCACTGGGAGCCTTTCCCCTAAGATCAGGAACAAGACAGGGATGTCCACTCTCACCACTGCTATTCCATATAGTACTGGAAGTCCTAGCCTCAGCAATCAGGCAACAAAAAGACATTAAAGGCATTCAAATTGGCAAAGAAGAAGTCAAACTCTCCCTCTTCGCTGATGACATGATAGTCTACATAGAAAACCCAAAAGCCTCCACCCCAAGATTGCTAGAACTCATACAGCAATTTGGCCACGTGGCAGGATACAAAATCAATGCCCAGAAGTCAGTGGCATTTCTATACACTAACAATGAGACTGAAGAAAGAGAAATCAAGGAGTCAATCCCATTTACAATTGCACCCAAAAGCATAAGATACCTAGGAATAAACCTAACCAAAGAGGTCAAGGATCTATACCCTAAAAACTATAGAACACTTCTGAAAGAAATTGAGGAAGACACAAAGAGATGGAAAAATATTCCATGCTCATGGATTGGCAGAATTAATATTGTGAAAATGTCAATGTTACCCAGGGCAATGTACACGTTTAATGCAATCCCTATCAAAATACCATGGACTTTCTTCAGAGAGTGTTTAGGATTTATAACAAGTAACCAACTATTCCCATTCCTGAAAACCAATACATTAATGAATATTGATTTGTTGAATAAACACGCACCCACAGGTTTGGAAATCCACAAAGTATAAAAACTCAGTACAGAGAAACTCTCCCCTGACTCTCCCAGCAGCCGCTCATCTGGGATGGATTCAACAAAGGCAACTGATACAGTTGAGCCAAGCTTAATGTGGGTCTCCAGGAATACCTTGTGTATAGAAGACACACATGCACACACACACACACACATACATACAGTATGCAGAGTCAGTATTCCATCTTCCCTTCTTAAACATAGATGAAAACATTCTACAGACACCACTGTGCATCTTGTTTTTTCTTCTTTTTCTATTTTACACTATTCTCTCATCTTTGTACATAAAGAGCTATATCTCCTTGTCCTCCACCATGGCTACAAAGTGTTTCACTTTGTGGATATAACACAATATATTTAACTGTTCCCTCTTGATAGACATTTAGTTTATTTCCAAACTTTGGTTACTACAACCAGTGTTTCTGAGAATAATCTTAACCTATTCCATTTCACATGTGTGCCTATATAGCTGCAAAGGAAATTTCTAAAAGTGGAATCTGGGCCAATGGACATGTTAGTTGTGATTGAGTGATATTGCAAATTGCTCTCCTGACAGTTGGGCCAGTTCACATTCTCACCAAGAGCTTGGTCCTGACACTCTTGCCAAAATTGTGTACTTTTCTAACATTTCAATCTTTGGTTCAATCTGAAATTTTGAATTTCCATATAGCTTCCTTACAAATTTATCTCATCCTTAGTTCATAAGATCTCTCAATATGTTAGGAAAGTAAGGTCTTTTTTATAAAATGGATTTCATTTTTTTATAGTTGTCTTTTGCCTTTTGTTTTCATTTATGATGGTTTTGGACATTGACCCTTTCTTTTCATGTAATAAATTTATCAATCTTTTTTTATGGCTTCTGAGTTTCTTTCATAGCTATGAAGGCCTTTACTTCTCTGCGCTTATAAAAAATAGTTGTCTTAATGTTTCACGTAGTCCTTTAAAATTTCCACTTTTTGGTTTACATACTGATTTATTTTATGTTGTTGGTGTAAATTCAGCACTTTTCCCCCAGATGGCTATTCACTTGCCCTAATGTCAGTCACTGAATAATCTTTTTCTCCCTCTATATAAAATAATTCCTTGATTACCTTATACAATATTCACAATTATAGTTGAGTCTATGCTGGAGTTTTTTATTCCATTCCACTGCACAGTTTGTTAGTCTTGCATCAGACCCACATTAATTCAATTGTCTTGGCTTCATACAACTTATTTTATGGAAGCATTATTACCCTTTTTTCCCCCAGATTTTTTCTTGATACTCTCGTTTCTTTCTTTTTTTAATAAATGTATCTAATTTCAAAAGTATCTCATCTTGTTTTTAATAGGGGTATTTTAGATTTACTTAGAATGGATAGCTTCATAAAACTTAGCCATTTTATACATATACATACTGCAAACATTTCCTATGGATTTGTCTTAGACTTGATTTGTTTTAGAATGCTCTGTATCTTCCTAAAATATAAATATAAAATGTTTTTCTTTGTGTGTGCCGTACCTTCTTATGTATTTGTGTGTGTAGGGGCACCAGATATGAAGTGTTTTTATAGTCATTACGGGTATAAGAATCTCTGTGATGTGACTGAGATTTATATCCAAGATATCAGTAGAGATGAGTAACACCTAATCAAATGCTACCTCATATACATAAGGTTCATCCTTCAGGAAAACCCATTAAAATGTTAATGAACAAGAATTATATATTCTAGGGCCTACTAAATTTCCCAACACCACCTCAAAATAATATGTGTATTTATAAATAAGAGTATTACAATAATGTGACAATGGAGGCAAAAGCAAAACTTCCATGAGAAGCCTAAAATATTTTTTCCTTTGGTATATATCCTGGCTTAGAGTTTTCAATCATGGATAATAAAATACAGGAGTCTGTGTTTGGAGCATATAGACTTCTATTTAGTATAAGATACGTGATGTCATTTCATCCATTTAAATGTCATCTTCAGGAGTTATTAGAAAACTGTCACTAATTCAGCACATTAATTCCTTTCTAATGTTAAAAAATAGCTGCATCCTATAAATTTTTAAAAGAATTTATTTATTTATTCGTGAAAGACACCTAGAGAGGGGCAAAGACACAGGCAGAGGGAGAAGCAGACTTCCTGTGGGGAGCCCGATGTAGGACTCCATCCCGGGACCCCAGGATCACAACTTGAGCTGAAGGCAGACACTCAACCACAGAGCCACCGCAATGTTCCACTGCATCCTATATTTTAAAACATTGATAAAATATTTAATAATATACAAAGCTAATTAATTATTGAGAAACAAGGTGGTTTCTAAAAGGCAGTGAGTTAAAGAGACATAGCTGGACTTTTAAAAAATATTTATTTATTTATTTATTTATTTATTTATTTATTTATTTTAGAGTGAGAGAGAGCATACAAGAGAGGGAATGAAACTCGTGATATTTTAAATGCCTCAAACAACTACATGTAAGAAACTCACTGTTGGGTTTTAATAGTCTACTTTCTTTGATCGAGGAAGCAATTTGTTTATTCCCCAATAGCTCATTAATGTAATAAGAAATCGAAACTCAAAGTCTCAGAGGCAAAAAAAAAAAAAAAGAAAGAATATTTAAAAAAGGAAACACTTTTCATAACACTGGATTTTTGCTATAATATATTGTTTAAAATCTAGGGCAGCCTGAGTGGCTCAGCGGTTTAGCGCCGCCTTCAGCGCAGCGCGTGATCCTGGACTCAGGATCGAGTCCCGCGTCGGGCTCCCTGCATGGAGCCTGCTTCTCCCTCTGCCTGTGTCTCTGCCTCTCTCTCTCTGTGTCTCTCGGAATAAATAAATAAAATCTTTTAAAAAATTAAAAATAAAAATAAATCTTTGCATCTGTTTATGGGGGAGATTGGTCTGTGCATTTCCCTTGCAATGATATTCTTGTTCAGTTTTTGTCTGAAATGTGTGCTGGTCCTATAAAATTCTCTTGTTTTCTATTCTCTGGTAAATTGTGTTTAAAAGTCGGTGTTATTTACCCGTAAATGGAAGAAATTACCAGTAAGTAGAATAGTAATACAAGCATCAACATTATTTCAGTTTTGAATTGAAGTAATTTGTCTAATTTCTCTGTGCCTCTGTCTCTTTATCTGTAGATTTTATACCTACTCAAATTATTGTTTAGACTCATTTTAAGAATAACAACGTCCTCTTGCCCTGCCTTACATGTGTAAGCATGGAAAGTGCCGTGGAAACATATCATCTTTGTAAGTCCCAACATTTTATATAAGAAGTCTAGTTAGCAGAGAAGAGTAGACAGTATGGTCAGAAAGTCAAATTCAGATGTAGGGAGGTAAATGCCTCCTCAGAAGGACATGAAGAGGAGCACAGGAGTCCTCCCGCCATCACCGCAATGGCCGCTGACAATCTCTTACACAGAGAAGTGAACCAGCTTTCCCCTACCACATAGCCAAGTGCAAAGCTGGGGTGGGGGAGGTGACATCCCTTCCCTATCTTCCATGTCCATCAGAAAACACCTCTGGGACACGCGGGGGGCTCCGTCAGGTAAATGCCTGACTCTTGATTTCAGTTCAGGTCATGATCACAGGGCCCGGGGGTCAAGCCCCACATCGGGCTCTGTGATCAGTGTGGAGTCTGTTTGGGATTCTCTCTCCCCCTCCCCACACTCATGCTCATGTGTGCATGCGCACTCTCTCTCTCTCAAATAAATAGGTAAACTCTTTAAGAAAATCTTTTAAAAAAGAAAACACCTATGACATATGGGGAAATATCTGGGATGGAACATTGCCAGTTCAAGTTTCAAGATGTATATGAGGATATTTAGAGCAAGATTGACTTTTTTTTTTTTTTTTGAGAGAGAGAGAGAGAGAGAAGTGTTTTAAGTTACAAAAATGAAGGACTGGGTGAAGAAGAGGTTTACTCAGCCAAACCCAGAAAATTATACGAGATTTTTATTCATGAGGAGCATCTCATAAGTAGTTTGATCTCAGTAGGTCCTTATTTTTGCAAAATGTCAAGCAGAAGCTGTGGATGCTCTGACTGGGTCAGCTCAGCCTACTCCAGGCTCAATGTGGAAAGCCGGTAAATGCCTCACTGGGCCAGGGCAGCCTGAGGACACTAACACCCAGGAGAACTAGAGAAGAGAGCCAATGAATAAGTTCCTCAGTCTCCTTGCCTCTCAAAAAACACTACTCTGTGTGGTCTCCCCCTTGGTCTGCCCTGAGTGGAGCCTGATATAAGCCACCATTCATTTATTCTTTTGTTGACTTTCCTCTCTTTCCTGTCTTGATTTCCTACTCCCTCTGAGTGTTTTGGAATTACATCCTAAGTAAACTACACACATTTTAATCCTTGTCCGGGGGTCAACTTCTGGCAGACCCCAAATCAAGACAGTGCATTTGATATATTGTCAACTGTTAGCTACTGGCAGGGCAGTGCCATCTTTTGTACTAGGGACAACGGTGAGTTCTGTTTTAACTTGTCTGTTCAGTACTCCATATTTTCTCTGTACTCCATGGCAACTTACAAAACGTTGATTGACTTGGGTGAAGCATTGGTACTCTATTAAAGGATGTTTATATTGAGTTTAGATTTCATTTTAGTTTGAGTGCTCCATCTTTAAACAAAATAGCAGCTGAAAATTTTCCAAATGGATTGTTTTCAATAATTTGTAAACTACATTTTACAAATGTAGTTTGCAAAGGAATTCACTACATAGACAGAGGTCTCTTTGGTTGCCTTGGATAAAGCCTATAGTTCAGTAAGCCACAATATAAGATCCATAAAATTGAAGCCCACACAAGTTTCCATGCAAATAGCTGCCATTTTTACCCACTGGCTGGGATTCAGTCTGAGAGTGATTCTTCCAAAAAGCATGGCTGGAGGAAAGAGACTGAAGGGAGGATGTCAAAGCCTTGATTCATTCACCCAGTTTTCCATTTGCTCATGGGACTTTTATTGAAAGTCCAGTATATTAAAGGCATTCGTTTTACTCAAACTGTGGGGAAGATCATGTAAATAATTTCAAGGACTCAGCTGGTTTGTTTTAGGGCTTGATTTATGTTTTGTGTTCTTTTGTATTATTTTCTGATCCACTAGTAAAGTCAGTTGCAGGAGCAGTAACCCTAGAATTAGTGTCAGGACTAAAGAGAGGAAAAAGGACTGGTTAGTCTATAAGTTAGTGTGAGGGTATGAAAAGTGAATTGAGAGGGTCTGAGTAAAACTCTGCTGTTGAGGTGTGTGTGTGTGTGTGTGTGTGTGTGTGTGTGTGTGTTTTAGGATCAGACAGAAAAACTCATATACAATTTTTTGTTGAGTTTCAGACTGGAGCTAAGGGGACAAAATTCAGAGTCCAAAATGAGAAAGTGAAAGAGTGAAAGCTAAAAGTGGTGCCTTGTTCTAGAAGGTGCAGAGCTGCTCTTCAGGGTTGGAGTTCCCACTGTCCTCTCTCTGTATCCAGGAGAACTGTTGCCCCATGTTATGAAGTATTACAGTACTGACTGGGAGGTCAGTTAAGTGCCATTCCAGATTTTTCTTCTTCCTTCAAATTTCCTTACTGTGTGTATCAGGGAGAGGGCAGGGTGGAGGTGCTAAGGGCCCAAGCAGGAAAATTTTCCTGCGTGTGTAGTGTGTGATCCAAAGCCAGGTGGACCTAGACCAGGCATTCCCCCACTTCCTGGGCATGCAGATGTGACTCCATGGAGTGAGGGGAGTTCTCCGTTCTGAGGGCCCACCAGGTGGGGGGGAAGCAGAGAGATAAGCTTTGAGGGCTTATCTATTTATTTCTCCTACCTTTCTTTCATTCTACCATTCCTTCTCCATTGTTTATTTTTAAAGAATTGTATTATATAACATTTTATATCACTCGTATCCTTTGGAAAATTGAATAGAGTTAATATATTCAGATAGCATTTAGGGCGGCTTTGAACTCCATAAAACCCAGTGTACCAGTAAATGACTTTACATTATAGCAGAGTCAGGTGAGTCATTAAGAAGCATTTACCAGCTATCAAAATTGTTAAATAACTTGCCAAAAAGTGTTAGTTACGAAATCTCTTTCTCTGGATATTCTTTTTGATAGTCTACTCTTCGAAGCAGTTTACTTGGAGTCCTATTTGTACAGAGAAAGACATGCTCTACTTTTCCTAGGTGAAGGAATTAGAAACTGAAATCACTGATTTTCTTTTATGACTAAAAATGTCAGCAGCTGCCAACACTCTAAGGTTAAGGGGAGGAATTAAAAACAAAAAGAAAAAGAAAAACAAAACACTCTTGCCCAGTTCTTACAGATAAATTATCACAGAGAAGGAAACTCCTGTGCATAACTGACAGCTGCACCTATAAGAGCAGTCAGGTGCTCATTTAATAAAGTCACTGAAGCAAAGGTCACTCTTCTTCCAATCATTGTAGTCCCTTTTAGCCAAGTAGCCTGGAGCTCACTTTGGATGGGCTGGTATGTCCAGGAAACACACATACACGCAGAACTGGCACCAGACTAGACCAAGGGATGCAGCCCAAGTGTCTCACAGAGCAACAAAGTGTATGTTGGAATAAGCTGTGCTATGCTGCAGTAACCAGTTGTCAGTCCAAATCCCATTGCTGGGAAATGACAGTTTATCCTCAGATGTATTGTATGCTGGCTGCAGTTCAGCAGGGGTTCTTGCTTACTTTTTTGGCTCAGAAGCCAGGCTGATGGAGCTATGACCTTCTTGAAAGCTGGCAGCTGTGGGTCAGAGGAAGAGAAAACTCTGGAAGGTCTTGCATTAGAAATTGCTTGTTTGGCTGGGAAGTGACACATATCAATTCCACTCCTGACTCATAGGGTAGAACAATTATGTGGTCTCATCCACCCAATAGAGTGTCAGAAGTACAGTCCTCCAAGAGGAAAGAAGTAAAAATAATTAAGGGCAGCACTAATGCTTACGGCCTCTGTCTCTGTCTCTCTCTTATTTTCCCTTTTCATTGAATGCAGAATTGGTCAAAATAGCTGGGCACCTGTTACCATGAGTATAAACATTACAGAATACATTTTCTTCACTGACCTCAAGAAAGATGGTAATATCTGTTGATAATGTTGATAGTGCAGAAAGCTTCTAGATCATTTATTTGAGGAATAAGATATGACTTTTAATATTAATTGAGCATGAGCACTATTTGCAAAAATGTTAAGAGTTTTGTTCCTGTACATTTGTTTAAAGGTCAAGGAAATAGTCTTAAAGTTCTTTTGGCTCTCCCTGATTTAATAAAATTACTTGACTCCTTTTTTAGTGTTAAGCTAGACAACATGCCAAGAAGTGGTAATTAACTCAACCATGAGATACAAGGAGAAAGAATAGACATTTGTTTTAATCAGGTGTTACGCAAATCTAAACTGCATGATGTCCACCAGGCAGGCATGATGTATCTTGTTGAGTTTGGTATAAGAAACATGTTGTAAGCTAACTGGAGAATGTTGTAGCTTCCATATTTCAAAAAACTCCGTATATTTCAAAGATTCAACTCTTTGCCTATGTTTGTAGCAGCAGTATGGTTAAGGTTGGAGTAGAAAATAAGTCCTAGTCTCTAAGTATGAGTTATTAATGTCTAAATATATTGCCATGTGTTTATCTGGTGTTTTAAATCAGGGTGTGTGTTTGTGTGTTGTGCACATGCATGTAGGTGTGTGTGTGTGTGTGTGTATTTTGTGTGTTATTTTCTACAATGTTCCATTTTCCCTCGGAAGGACTATCTTTCTTTCTTTGGAAATAATCTAAGAGGATGAGATTCATGTTACCCTCATTCTGAAAACGTGATCAGTTTCCCCCTAGTTCCTTTACTTGTGAATATGAGTGGTTTGATTTTGTTAACCTTCCTCAGAGAACTACTGCCACAAAGAATAAAACTGACATGTCCAGTATCAATATATTTTTCCCTCATTAGTTCAGATTCATGGAGGGATCATGGACTCTTCTGTTGAATTTAGTGAAATAAGCATTTTTTGAGACATCAGCCATCAGCCCTGTATTCACTGTTAAGGACAGCAAAAATTATACTTCTTGTCCATACGGAGCTTAGCATATCATCAAAGAGAAATGAGATTTATGTGTCACTATTTAAGAAAACTGAGAGCATATTTAACTTAATATTAAATACTGAAGCATTCTGACTCCTCACAAATAAAGGGTAAGATCTAGAAAAAAAATAGATTGGTTGGATAATACCACCACAGGACAAGTATGTGTTAGAGTCTTTTGAGCATTTGTAACTCACTTCCAATCTATGTGCTGGATAATTGAGTTGCAGAGCACAATTGTAGAACTAGCCTTGAAATGTATTGTTTTACCTACATTAGTCTCAGGATTCATGTTTGCATGAAAATCCTAGGCTATTTAGATCATTTAATGTTTTTTTTTTTTTTTTTTTTTTTTTTTAGTTTTCATTTTCAGTATATTCCATGGACTGCTTGTTCTATGCTATTATGTACTTTCTCAAAGCAATGATTTTATATCAATTGCATAAACCCAAATTTTTCCCTAACTAGGCCAAGTTTTTGCAAACTTATAGGTAGGTCCTAAAATAGTCTCAGTAAACAAATTTTGTATTGTTAAGTCTAGGTTTCCTTTTCAGGGAGTTTTTTTCAAATGCACAGTCTTGGTATTCAAGTGTTTGACAGGATGAACGTTCCTGAAGGCACACAGGGGAATATTTGGAAGGAGGGCAGTTGTTAGGAAGTAGCCATCTTGATTTTGGCACTGTTGCCTGCACTTGGCTCTGGATGAGTCCATGTTATCTGACAGAATGTCTTAAGCAGATCCCCACATTTTTTGCCATTGCCGATTGTAAAGTATTTGTTTCAGGAAATAGTGCCTTGCTACCAAAAATCCCTTTCCAAAATATCTTTTAGTGTTTGGCATGCAGTTAGTAATGACTCAGGAACCTAATAAGAAAGTTGTAACTGACCCGGGTTGAGCCCAAATTGAACTGGTGCACATTTCAGCACTGCCCTCCACCCTTGTGTAAAAAGCCGGAAGACCAAGCACCATGCATGTAGCTCCAAGCTTCAAAGCCGAGGCCTGGTGGCCCCCTTCCAAAAGGCTCTCAGCAAGTCAGGAGAACAGCTGGAATCACAAACCTGGAGTAAGAACAGCTCCTGGTCTCAATCTGTGTCTAGCTGATTAACATAGCTTTTCTCTGTGTTGATTACGTTTCAAGTCCCTCCTGCAGTATTCAGTATTTCAGTTGTAAAACATAACAGACAGATATCCCCCTTTATTCACTTCAGAACTTTAAACAGATTCTTAGCCCCATCCAGGCCTCTGTGTTCTTATCTGCAAAATGAGTAAGATAATAGCATCTACCTGATAGGATACAAAGTATAGTGTAATACTTAGCATGGGATAGTTATTAATATCACTTATATTATGATTCTAGCAAGATAGATTGTTATATGGTAAGCGATCCTGGATTACAAGCACATTCAATGTAGTCATGTTAAATCAATTAACTGTAGTCTCTTCCAAAAGCTCACTGTGCACTGTCATATAGACAATATTGAAGTTCAAACTTGGATTTATGTTTTAAAAATACCTTACACTGATGGAACAGCATGAAATAACTTTCATATTATTAGATCATTTTGCTTAATTTTATAATCAGATTTTAAAACTCTATGTATAATTATATTAAATATAAAATAATATATATAAATGTATATATAAACATTCTATCAGTCTGAAATGTTAATGCCTAATCAGAGGACATTCAGAGATGTTTGCACACAAAATCATTTCAAATGTAATTAATGAAAAGATAAGATAACTACTTGGAATTAATATTAACTGCACATGTGTGGTTAGCACTCTACTGATATTAACTGTGCTCATATGAAATTTAATTGGAGAACTAAAAGATAAGATAAAAGTTAATATGAACACTTTGACAATGGAAATCTTTTTCCTTTCTCCTCTGGAATTATGAGAGAGCTAGATCTAGATTGATCTCTAATGGAAATTATAAAACTGAAGTTCAACTCTAAAGGCAAGGGAATATGATTTAAAATGAGAGACCAGGCACATGCTTTTACTTTTAATTCCTTCTGAGAGTCCACCATACTGGCAGCAGAGGAGGGAAATGGAATGAGATAGTAATAGATAAGGTCCTAGTGAAGGTCAGGGCCAGGGCTTGCCGCAGAGAAGCTCACCTGCAAAGGAGAGGCCTCAATAACGTTCCCAGGATGAGAATTGGGTGGGTTTTGAAGGTAGAATAGCCTCACGGTGTTCTCTAAGGGGCTGCAGACCTGAGGCTTCCAGTCAGCAGGTAAGTGAAGGATGGGGACCCAGGTAGTAAGAGAGTAAACCAAGGGTCTGCATAAAAGATTCCTGCATCGACTGATGTTGCATGGCTTTTTTCATAGAAACATTACTTTCAAGACCATTGCTATTGTCATTGACAATGGCAAGTGTTTTCTGTTGGTCTGTAGATCTTAACTCTCACAGGCACATCCAGTATGGTGTTTTGGATGGTCACTCTGAAGTGACACAAAAGGATGCATACAAGGATTTGAATTAAGAGGAATTAAGAACCATAGGCTCATTTCTAGTGGGATCTACTCTGGGGGGAAAGACTGAATGTAAATGGTAAATAACAAAAGCAAATGTTATCATTCTTTGCCTGAAATATAACAAAAAATGGCAATGCAGAGACTTCTCAAAGCAGTACTCTGACGGGGAGCAACTGAGGACACTCATGCATTTGCAGCAGAGCATGATGTATCTGCTGATGGGGATTTCCAGCCCAGGAGATGTGGTACTGTTGTTCCCCTGCCCAGACTCTGGGATGATCTAGAGCCTACGGGAACAGCACATGTGCTGTTGTACAGAACTCTCTTCTGTCACTCTCTCTACTTTTTACTTGGAAAACTTTGAGCATGGAACAATTTTCTTTTCCTGAAATTTCCCTCAAGCCCTTTTTCTCTTTCAATCCTTGAATAGCTATCTGATACAAAGATAATTGCTCTACAAGCCACATATGCCCTGAGCTTTTTCCCTGGGCTTTTCCAGCTTGGCACCTTCTCATTGTTCACCCCAAGGGCCAGGATTCTTTTTTAATGGTTTGGTGTTATATAAATATTGATTAATGTTTTGATAGCTGCTCCAAAAGGAGGAGGCTGGTGTCTTTGGGAATGAATATCCATAAATGGCAAAATCATTGAAAGGAAAACATAACATAAAGGAGAATGATTGAAATTCCTTATGATGTAACAACATAAGGTATTTGGAAACAACTTAATAAAGAGTTTTCTTTTTTTGTAAAAATCATTTTGATAGTGTACAAGAAAATATATTACTATTATATCTAATGAGAATTCACTATGTTTTTTCGTATCATGCATTTATTTTGATAAGATACAACAGGGTTGTAAAAAGCACTGGGCACAGGACCATAACAGATCTGAGTTGGCTTCCTGGATCAGCTACTGACATTTTGTGTGAATACAGGCAAGTTGCTTAACCTCCTTATGCTTCAATTTTTTCTTTCCAAAATAGAATGGTAACAGATTCTATCTTGCTGTGTTTTAGGAAATTAAATGAGATAATTCTTATAAATTCTTAAGCAGAGATACTGAAGCATCATAAGCCTCAATAAATGTGAGATAAGGATAATAAGACATTTTATTTTCCTACCACATCAATAATAACTATAAACAATAATCCATAGCAATGCTTAAAAATCATTCTTCCATTTCTTTGTGTCTACAGCAAGTTACCATTGTACTATTCATCTTTCCTTTTAATCTTTTCCGTGCCAAAGTCCAGCCAGAAAACCTGGGATATTTTCCATTGATTTCTGGTAGACTAGGGTAAAAAAAGAAAAACTGAATTGTGCATTTATAAAAAGGGTAGTTCCATCTGGATTTAGGGTTAGGCACCCAAATGACTTACCCTTATCACAAGAAGTAAGCTACATGACTCTGTCAACTTAAAACTCAGAACTTTAATTTCCTCACCTGCAAAAACATAAGACCTACCTGTACAAATAAGTGAAATATTGTAGGTGAGAGCAGTCAAAATTATAGTTAAAGGAAAATAGGTTTTTACTAAAAATTGCTTTCATCCATCTATCCTTCCATGTGTCATCCACGAATTTATCTGTGCACTCATTAATCAACTTCTACAACATTTAAGAAATATTAGTGAATGAAGAGGAGGACTGTATCCTATCATTAGCACCATGAAGCCTTTGTACCATCTTTGTCACAAGTCAGAGACTGAAACAACCTGAGAAGACCTGTCAGAGAACAAGCATATAAAAGATAGAGGTACTAGTCATCCTGGTGGGCAGGAAAATAGCCACCATAGATATCCACAACTGATCCTCAGAACCTATGAAGATGTTGTCTCACATGGTGAAGGGGACTTTTAAGATGGGGTTAAGACTCAGTCTCTCGAGATAGATTTTTTAGAATCCTGATGAGCCCAAGCTAATCACATCTTTAAAAGTAGAGAGCCTTTCCCAGCTGCAGTGATAGAGAATGATGGGAACCCAGGAAAGGTGGGCAGGAGGGATTTGAAGCATGAAGGGACTCAGCTCACTACTACTGACTTTGAAGATGGAGAAGGGGGCCAGGAGCCAAGGAATGAATGCTGTGCTCTCTAGAAACTCAGAACGATGGGAGATGGATTCTCCTCTGAGCCTCCAGAAGCAGTAGCCCTACCAACACCTGGATTTTAGCCCACAGCTTTTTCCAGAACTGTGAGATTAAAAATTTGTATTGTTTCCACCCCAAGTTTGCAGTACTTTGTTCTGGCAGCAATAGAACATGAATACAGTAATTGAAAGGGTGTGGGTTCAGATACAGATCAGAGCCTCACAGTTGGGAGTGCAGGGTAGGATTTGGGACCAGATGGAGTTCATGGACATGCCAAGAAAGGCTCAATGCACCATCCTTGACCAACTACACTGGCTCTTTTCAGAATTAGAGGCACAGTTTGTAAATGGGCACAGCCAAGGTGTGCACTGAATGAAAGGCTGTGGGATTTGGCCAGCACATGAGTGTGTGAGATCGGCTGAGAGCGGCTGTCGTGGAGAAGTGGGGAAGGAGAGGGGGAGAAAATGGAATTGTCAGAACACAACATGCATGAGAGCTGGGAGGGGGCCGCGGTACTACTGTGCTGCAATCTAAGTGAACACCTGAACATTTGGATTGACATGACATACAGGAGGGGGTGGGTAATACAGCATACCGTGTCGAAGAGGCCTTTAATTACACGTAACCATTGTCTAACTACATTTTTAAAAGTCCTACTGATAGTAACAACCTTTAATTCATGCCAGAGCCAGAATGGACATGGTCTAAGGCAGCTAATAATTTGATAACCTTTGAAATTGATATGCTTTGTTTAAATCTGATATATATTTCCCATGGGATAGGAAGAAATGAAATTTTTTACTAATAAATAAAAATTGTATTAACTGGAAATATTTCTTGAGCATCTAGTTATCCTGTGAACTAGAGGCACGGGGTAATCAAACAGAGTCTGTGGAAACAGATCCACTGGCCAACTCAATCATTATTAAAAAGACACAATATATCTATTATATCTACATATCTGGAAGGGTCACATGGTCCCTACCTTAATGCTCCTCCTAGCTTCCCAATCTGCTACTTCCCCCTATTCATCATAGAGCCATATGGGAATTTCTGGCTCTTGTCTCTGCCACGTGGTAACTAAAAAGGGGAAAACTAACCACCCATGGCCATCCTTCCTTCTACGGTATCGTGCCTTACTGTATTTTGAATGTGATTTCACTTTTTATGGATGGGGTGATGGGTGGCCAAATAGGCAAGCTCATTCCGGAGCCCTGAACATCAGGCAGAAAAGCATCCTTGCCTTCTGAATTCCCCTTGGTTATCTGAAAGTTGCCCCAGGCTGACCCCTTTGCCAGGGCAAAATGTAGATAAAGGACATGGAAACCCCCAGCTTCCCTGAGAGACCCAGCTTCTTCCTCCTGCTTTGGCTTGGTGGCTGAGAATCACAACTGGAATATTTATCACCTTTACTCATTGAAACCAATGCTATGATTTGAGTTCTTCTTTTCTTTTCTTTTTTATGTAATGCAGGGCTTGAAGACTTGAGCTGAGATAAAGAGTAGGATGCTCGACTGACTGAGCCACTCAGGTGCTCCTGTTTTTATTTTCTTTTTAAACCATAGTGTGGATTATTAGCTCTTCTGCTGGAAGCTTCAGGCCTGGTGAGTTCCTTGATCTGTGATATCAGTGGGGCCCTGGGATGAAGTTCTTGAGATGCTCTAGGGGTGTGGGATATGTTCACTGACTTTCAAGTCCACTGTCCTACTGCAAAGTCCTGTTGTACGTGCCAGAGTCGAGTATGAGCTGCATTCAACTTTCTTTCTGTGCATTACTGCTAAATCATCGCAAGCCTCCTGCCCTTGTCCACCAGAACTCTGCCCTCCTGGGGGATGGGTGACTTGAACAAGCTGACCAAAAAAAAAAAAAAAAAAATTTTTTAAAGTTATGGATGCCAAAATGCAAAAGAGAAAAGCAAGGTGACTTTATGTCCTAGTTTCTTGTTCTGTAAAATGTAGGGTTATTGGAGGGGAGGTGGTGGGGGGAACCTAGCCAACTTGGTATGATGCACATGGGCTCTGTAACAGACTATCAATGGGTAATACATGTGAATGTACCTGTGTAGGGGAAAGGTGTTGGGGGAGAAACTTCCACCAAAAGTGGGCAATATTTCATCACCAAGTGGTACTGACAATGCATCTTCAAACCCCACACTTGAAGTCCCTGGATTATTTTTAGTCTAATCGGGCAATCTGATCTATTGGAAGATAGAAGATAGACTATCTATTTGATAAGACTTTGTTGCCTTTAAAAATCCCACCCTGTTAGGCTGTGAATAACAATTGGCTGAAAGATAGATTCTCTTTAAAGTTTGATAACATTCCTTATGGAAACTCCTGTGTAATTAGCTTCCAGGAGTTTAAACAATCTAAGAACTTGAGAGACGAGTAGGCCTCTGCATTAGGAGGTGTTCCTTAAACTCAAATGACCTGGGTTTTGGTAAAATGGAGATAGAATCCATGAACTCTCAGCAGGGCCTGAGATTTATCCCAATGACATGCTGCTGGGTGATGGCAATGCTACTGGCCCATGGGCCCTGTCTGGGTAAAGGGTAAAATGCTAGTGGAGTATTGAAATGTGGAGTAAAATAGCAATGCCTGGCTGTTGGTCCACAGGTCCCACCCTGTGATAGGGCTAGAGGATTGTACACTGGGGGGCATTCCAGGTGATTCCTGGCTGCTGTTCCTGTGATACGTATGTGGCATTTCTGTGGACATGCTGGGGTTTCATAGTAAAGGGCTTGGTGTCCTCAGTGTTGCCTGTATCCTTGCAAAGTGATTATGCTGAGGGCTGGGCGTGGTTGGTGCAGAGTCCTAGTATCCCATGTGAGACTCATACCACCTGACCTGCTATGGGTACGTCCTGAAGAATAAGAAGATGTTTGTAACTTTGCTCTGTGTTCTGAAGAGCCTCGGAGATTGGCTTGTAGCATGCTACACATGTTCTTGATAACTAACAAAGCCCTGTTCTGAGAGGAAAGGTCCCACAGGCCTATCCCACTTCCAAATGAGGGTTTGCAGTTCCATGCAAGAGGTGAAGAAAAGGAGTCCTGCTTGCAGAACAGATGCCTCGAAAGACAAACCTGTCTCTGGAAAAATGTTTCCTTCTTGAGCACACATCTCATGACACTTTCTTGTTAGCCTCACACTTGTGTTTGTGAATCTCTGAGAGGGGTATTTCAGCACTTTGCAGGAGTTAATGGGCCCCTGTGAAGTTTATGTCTTCGTGCAATGTTCTTCACCGTGCCTCCCACGCAGGTAGCTCAGGTCTAATGCCTGCCTCTCATAAAAGAGGCACATCTCATAAAATGGGTGTGACCCTCAGCCAGCTGTGTAATTTGCTGTGAGTGGTGATGGAGAGGTGGGATTGGGAGGGCCCTCTGGAAGGGTCCTCTGGGCTGCCAGAGCTGAAGGGGTGAAGTGTCCAGCATGAGGCAGCCTCATCCCCAGGCTGCTGCGACCTCACCCTCAAGGAACACATTCAGAAGAATAGCAAGAAGGTCTGTCTCTTTACACGGCAGAGAGCACGTATTGCCAACAGTGAAACAGCTATTCAGAAAAGCTTTTAATAATATTTCCAAGGCTGACTTTGTACTTCAACTTGTTACAGGGGATATGAAAGGTTTTCCCTGAGACTTCTGGGGGGTGCACAGGAAGTGCAAATTCCCTTTTAGGAGCACCTCGTGCAGGACAGAGGACCAAGGGGTTTTACAATGCCTTGAGGCATAGGAAACAAAACATGTGGTAAGCAAGGCACAGGGGCTGCAGGAGCCTGGACAATGCCCTCATTCCTTCCACAAACACTCCCTGCAACATCGCACACCGCCCTGGGCACCAAATCAGCCCCAGAGATTTGTTGGGCAACTCAGAACAGCACCTGATGGTGGGGATCACCACCATAAAGCACTTTCAGACCTACTTTCAGTTTGGGCTCTTAGAGATATAAGGGTTTTGAAAGTTCAAAGGGTGGAGCAAAGGCCTCATGGTGTCTGTGGGGCTTAGTGCTTCCTCAGGGAGTCATGTTGCAATGAGGGAAAGAAGCAGACACTGGACACTGCTGTCCCAAGTGACAAAGCACCTCCATCCATGACGTCTGGGTTAACGTCCCAATTATCCCCTGCAATGTTTAAAAAGAGTGGTAGGAATGCACTTTCTTTCCCCCCAGGCTCTGTATCTGCCAAGGAAAGCAGAAGTTGACATTTTACCAACATAATGATTTGTTCAAGAAATAGCTGAGAAAAAAATGACAAGTGAGGGCAACACCAAAGTTCACGCAAAGGTTACATTGATAGCAGGGGTGGGAGGACTCAGAGTCTGTATGCAGCTTGGGAGCAGCATTTTCCAGGGGCTCTACTCACCAGAGGGTACGAGGGACTGGTGGCAATGCCAAATCCCCAACACCATCCAGCACCACCTGTCCCTGAGCAGCGTCTGATCATCATGCCGCGACCCAGTAATGTGGGGCAGGTACAGCTGCCCTCCTTCTCACTCCTCCTGCATCTGCTTTCAGCAGGTTGTCTCCATTGAGCTACCAGCTTTCCTTCTCTCCTCCTCCACACAAGCAATGGCACCTTGGGGAGTTTTAAGTGGGGTTATGCAAAGTGACAGGTATATATATATATATATATGATGTACAGTATGTGTGTATGTGTGTGTATATGTATTATTTTTGCCCATGTACTGTTTATCCAGGAGAGCTCTGCAGCCAAAGCACCCAAGGAGAGAGACGAGCAGTGGAATAATTAATGGCACATGCCCCTTTTCGTTTTAGCTGTTTCCACCATTCAGTGTCTTTCCTGAGGAGAAAAGATGGAGCCATGAGGCTCAGATTCCTTGGGAGTGACAGAGAAGGGCTCTGAAAAGGTGAAGTGGCGTCCCTGTGCAAGCAAACAGCAGGATTGTCCTGGGGGCACATTCAATCCCTGAGAAAAAGGAGGGTCACAGAGAAGGAGGGAGCCCTTTGTCAGAGGAGCTAGCCCTGCTGGGGAGGAGCAGGCTGCATTCCACCCTGCAGGTGCCGGCTTCCTTCCTTCTGTTCCACAGGACAAAGCCAAACTCAGAGTCATGCCCACACACACCCTTTCCACCTGGGTAGATCAGGCTGGACAGGTGACTGTTATTCTCTGTTCCTGCTCTTGCAGGTGTCTACATTCCTGAGTGCATGGTCACCGCAGCAGTGCTTGCTGCAGGCTGCATCTTTGCCTGTGCTCTGGATGGGGGGTGGGGGGGGCGGGGGATGGCCTGCCCTTCTAGATAAATGTCTTTTATGTCTGTGTACAGCTCAAAATAGCCCTGTTGGCTGCCTTGCCCTGAGGGGAAGGACTGGGAGCTGAGCATGTGGGTTTAGCCTCACATTCCACTTCTGAGAGAGACAGTAAGGGTATGAAAGCATGAAGATTCAGGTGATTCCTATTGAAAAAGACCAAAATTTGTTCCTGTGTGGATGTGGATGATTTGTTTTTCATTTCAGATAATATCAGAATAAAGAAAACCAATAGCCTTTCGTGGACATCTGTTTGAGGTTCAGCAAACTCTACGTGCATACACACATGCCCGTCGCATTAAAAGTCAGAGGCCCTGAGAGCGCCATTGGATAGCACTGGCTCTGATGGATTCTTGTGGCACTCTTCTGTGGTATGTGAGTGTAAGTGTGCTAATACCAAAATTTTTAGGTTATACTACACTCATCCTAGAAGGGAGCAGTAGTAACCTTTGCTGAAGCTGACAGTGGGATCTATCCAATTAATCTGAATTCTAGTTCCAGCTTTGGTACTAATGAGCTCTGTGTCCTTGGGCAAGCTGCTGTTTTTTTTTTTTTTTTTTTTTTTTCCAGTAGGGGAGGATATTTTTCTGCTGATTGCATTGTTGTGTCAATGTCAGGCTAGATCCACCACAGAGCACTGTCCCATGAATGTGGACCACCTTCTTTCCTTCACCCAGATGCAGCTTTAGCAATGCAACTTTAGTTATCATTGTATCCAAGACATTTTTTAAAAGACCTCAATGTAAGTAGAGAAAGTAGCAAAAAAAAAAAAAAGTGTAAGAAAAGGAAGACTACAGAGGGAAAAAAAAATGGGAGACCTTAAGAGGATTGCACACAGTTTAAAAATTAGGGAATGATTCCTTTTATCAAAGGATCACATGATATAAATTAATTTGCTAAATGAGAGATAACAAAGCTGTTCTTCAGACACCAAGCTATTTTTATTAACTAGAAAAGTGTAATGTCACTTTCTATAAATCTATCAGTAGCCATTATATTAGATACACATTTTCCAAAAGATCGACCTTGATGCCTTTCATATGGTGACAAGAGAAATGTCCAACTCCTTAGTGTGGTATTCCAGGTCCTGCATTGCCTGGTCCACCTGTCCTTCCCACCTTCTGGCCCACCTGTTGTCTGTTCTACTCCTTTGATCCCTCCTCTTCACACTTGGGCTCTCTGTTTTGTTCTGTGTGGAATCCCCTCCCACCACATCTGGAGTTGATCATCTCCTTAACCCTTCTGAAATTTTTTTTTGCAGACTTTATTTTTTAGAGCATTCTTAGGTTCACATCAAAATTCTGAGGAAGATGCTGGGATTTCCCATGTACCTCCTGCACACAGTTTCCTCTGTGCACAGGGAGAAAAGAGTTTCCTCCATGATCAGCATCCTCCACAGAACGTACATTTGTTACAAGCCATGACCCTACCCTGACACATCATAGTTACCCAGAGTCCATAGTTTATTACAGGGTTCACTCTTGGTGTTGTACATTCTATAAGTCAAATGTACAACGACACATAACCACCACATGGGTTTTTTTTTTTTAAGGTTTTATTTATTTACTCATGAGAGACACACAGAGAGAGAGAGAGGCAGAGACACAGGCAGAGGGAGAAGCAGGCTCCATGCAGGGAGCCCGATGTGGGACTCCATCCTGTGTCTCCAGGACCACGCCCCGGATTGAAGGTGGCGATAAACCGCTGAGCCACCCAGGCTGCCCATGGGATTTTTTTTAACCCCAAGTGTTCCTGATTTTCTTCCCACCCACTTATTCTGTTTGGCAAATTGTAAGGCATTACCTTGTTTGTGATCTTTTTTCCATTGCCTTTAGTTTACTAATTAAGCCATGCATGCACGGTTAAAATATCATCCCTTGTGTTGTTTCAGGGCAGGGTCTGTCTACTACAAGGTACCTTCAATTCTCATCTGGATTAAGTGCCAAGAATTGTTTGTTAATCTGAGTTTACTCTGTCCATACCCACACTTCTACTCATACCTCCTGTTTGTTGTTTCTTTTATACATAGTTTTGTCACACTTGAACAATACAGATTTTAATCCCTTTTGTTGCCCCATTATACTACATAGTTGGACTCTCCAATATGGTGGCTGCTAACCATAGATGGTTGTTTAGTTTTAAATAAATTCAAATGGAATTAAATTAAAATTTAGTTCCTCAGTGAGACTAGCTGCAATTCATGTGTTCGTTGGCCATGTGTGACTAATGGCTACCATATTGGTTAGCCCTGATTACAGAACATCATCATCATAGCAAGAACTTCAATTGAACAGCACTACCATATATTTAAAGGTCAATATATATCATGAAAATTTAAAGGTGTCAAACATCAAAATTTCCACATCCGGTGCCCGAGACAATGTATTTTAGTATATTCATTTTAATTTTTAATGTTACACAGTCAGTAGATTGCCTTGTGGGAAATTTTTCTGGCTAAAGACTGAGTCATTCAATTTTGGAAGCATTTTCATTTTTTTCCCTTCTCGTTTATTAAACCAAATGAAGAGTGTTAAAACCTCAATGATGTTTATGCATTAAGTTCATGCTTTGGAGCAGATGAAAGTTCTCTCCTAAAAAATGGAAGACAAAATAAGAGCAGAGGTCATGGACAGTATCTCTTGGTTTTTAGGTTGGAAAAGGAGTTCTAGACATGTTTATTATCAATTTGTAATAATTTGACTTCTGCTTTAACAAAGAAGTAGAAAGTTGCCCCCTTTTAAAGGAAGATGTAATTCACTTCAAGTTCAAAACTATACTGAACAGAAACAGCTGTGTCCATATGTTGCTTAAAAAATATTTTCTAAATAGTAACACTAAAATTAAACTTTATGTTCGAAAGAAACCCACGATGATTGAGAACACTGTGGGCTTCCTTCCTGCAGAAAAGCCTTTGATTCCATAAGAGCCCACTGAAGTGGGGAATGGGGACATTTCATTTGAAAAGCCACTGGATTTTTTTAATGAGTGTATATTGCAGTTGTTGGTGCCAAGCAATGCATCAGTGCTATGGGTACTCTATTGACATTAGAGTCAGCTTGACACTACTTTCCTTAATACAGTGGAGGGAAAAGAATCAACCATCAATAAATTTCTAAACACTAGCTTGCATTCTCTCCACATTTGACATCTTAAGAGTGAGGAGATTGGGGTTATACTTGTTTTTTTCCTTGAATAACATTATTTTCCATAGGCTTTGTACTGGATTTACTGCTTGTAAGAATCAGCTGGCTTTAGGAAACATTGATAAACTTTGTTCAGATGGAATGGATTCTTAATTGGTTCTACTCAAATTTCCAAAATGCTTCCCCCCAAGGTCCTAGCAGGTTTTAGTTTAGTAGAAAAATACACATGGCACAATGTCATTTTACCCATTATTTTTCTTATCAGTGGCTCCTGCAGCCATTTTCCTTTTCTGTAGTTAGGCAGAAACTTTGTGAGGTCCAACAGATCTTGGGATGATGTCACATGTGGTTACTTAATGGATGATAATTTGTAGGATTTGCAGGGCAAGATCTTCACGTGAATATTCAAGTCCAATTCTTTTTGTTGTTGCTGTTCAATTACCAGCAAGGGGACTTTGTATTCGCAGATATATTTAAGCCTATCTTCACTATTCATGCCCAGTAAACATACAGAAAATATGCTTGCCTCGTTCAGTAGTTTAGTTGGCTTTTTATTGGGTTTTCTAATCTGCACCAAGCAATTGATTTGATTTTTGAGTCCAAAAGCAAAGACGGAAACAGATTCATGGGATCCTGTTTCACACAAAAACAGCTAAAATAAAAATTAGCAAAGAAAATATACCCATAATACCTAGCTCCTTTAGGGCAGGACCTTTTTTTTTCAACAAGTAATATTTAATAGGCAGTCAACTTTGCTGAGACAGGGTATTTATTCAATTTTAATCACAGGAATTTTGCAGTTTATGAACACATGTGATCTCAAAGTTAGTTGATGAGTTGGTTGTTTCAAAGTCAGATTTTATTTCTCAGAGAAACGATGCTATTGATTGTGGTTGTATTCTCAGATTAGCCCATACAATCCTGTTTAACTCACAGTATAGCAAGGCTATATACCCAGCTAGAGTCCAGTGACTCAGATTCCTCTGAGCCCATGGATCTGTGAGATCCAAAGCCAACAGTGGTCAGGAGAGTGAGAAAGGAGACAGGGAACCAGATAGAAGTTCTGAAAGCCAGACAACTCTCCAACCATTAATAGAACTAGATCTTAGAAGCAGCCAAATAGGAAAGTGGGAAGCAGTAGAGCCCTACAATGGGGCTCTGTTGGTGGAAGTGACATTGGGGGTGAGAGGGCCAGGTGTAGAAGGCATCTACTATTGTAAACAGGAAGGAACAGTGATGCAGGACAGAAAGCAATGTGAAGGCTGTGGTTATAGGATGGGCGAGGGGGAATGGGGCTAGAAGAAGGGATGCAGTTAGTACTCCAGTGATGTTTGACTGTTCACATCATCTCTAAGTCAAATATCCCGCAAAAGAGCCCTTTCTTATCAATGTTGACATTTTCTACCAAACCATGGTGGCCAGGGTCAGCAATCTCTATGTTGTATTAGGATTCTGAGATGCTCTAATTATAAGGATGTTTTATTCCTACCCTCACTAGGCATATGTGAAGTATGTTTGGACGTAGAAGTGTAAACTCCTTGAGCTTCAGTTTCTGTAGATAATACTTGTTCTTTGCTGCATACTTCAACAGGAATCCTATGAAGATCAAAAACAAAATTTTAAAGATATTTAAAATAATATCTATATTTAATGCTATGGCCAGCTTGTTTATGGCGATACCATACATGGAATTTAGGTGATAAATGTGGGAAAAGACCCAGTTCCCTGACCTAATGTTTAAATCTGGTAATTCGTTTTCATGATGCTCCGGTGTACCAAAAGCGGGACCAAGAGGATTCAGGTGGTCTCCGCATCCTAACAGGGAATCCTGCTTCAGCTGTGGATGGTGGGGTGTCTGGTGTGCATAGATGTCGGCGCGGCTGATGCAGAGGCAGAGGCAAGAGTGGATCCCTGGAGTACACTTCGGGGTGCAAAGCGCTCCTGGGACGGTCGGGTCTGCACCTGCCTGCTCGCGAGGAAGGACCGAGACGCACGCGCGAGCCTTAGCCACGGATTGCCCGAGCCGAACCCGCCCTGGGCGCCCCTCCCCGCCCCCGCCCCGCCCCTGCCCGGTCCGGCCCGGCTCCCCCAGCGCCCCCCCCCCCCGCCCCTGCCCGGCCCGGCCCGGCTCCCCCGCCCCCCCCCGCCCCGCCCCTGCCCGGCCCGGCCCGGCTCCCCCGCCCCCCCCCGCCCCGCCCCTGCCCGGCCCGGCCCGGCTCCCCCAGCGCCCCCGCCCCGCCCCCGCCCGGCTCGGCTCCCCCAGCCCCCCCCGCCCCGCCCCTGCCCGGCCCGGCCCGGCTCCCCCGCCCCTGCCCGGCCCGGCCCGGCTCCCCCAGCGCCCCCCCCCCAACCCCCGCCCGGCCCGGCTCCCCCAGCCCCCCCCGCCCCGCCCCTGCCCGGCCCGGCCCGGCTCCCCCGCCCCCCCCCGCCCCGCCCCTGCCCGGCCCGGCCCGGCTCCCCCGCCCCTGCCCGGCCCGGCTCCCCCAGCGCCCCCCCCCAACCCCCGCCCGGCCCGGCTCCCCCAGCGCCACCCCCGCCACCCCCGCCCGGCCCGGCTCCCCCAGCGCCCCCGCCCCGCCCCCGCCCGGCTCGGCTCCCCCAGCCCCCCCCGCCCCCGCCCCCGCCCGGCCCGGCCCGGCTCCCCCCGCCCTGCGACGCGCGCCTCTGCCCGCGGTTCACTTGAAGGTCTCGGCACCGTCTGGGCTTGTCCGCGGAGGAACGTCGGGCCGGGCAGGGACTTGTCATCAGGCGGCCCGGGGCGGCGGCCTCTCTGAGCAGCTTTGTTTCCTGGGCTCGCCCGGTGGGCATCCTGCCTCCGCACCCGCCTCCCGAGCCTCAGCCCGGGCAGGACAGCGGGACAGGGCGCCCCTTCGGCCCGTGGCCGTGAACGGGCAGCGCCCCCGCTCCCTGGCGCGGCCGGCGGGGCTGGAGTCCGAGGGCTCCGGGGCCAGGGCTGAGCTCCGTCGTCCCGTTGGCGCAGCAAATCCCTCGTGGGCCTTGCTTGAGTGACTTCCTTGCGCGAAGTGGGACACGCTTCCTCGAGGCAGCGCCCAGAGGCCCCGCTGTGGCACAGGCGTGGGGACACGGGAGGCGGCGGAGCCCCCAAGCCCGCCTCCGCACCTGCCTCCACTCCCACAGGGAGCCTCGTGCAGGAAGGGACACTAGGTGTGGTGCGCGCTGGTGTCCACATGCCCTTCCCCCCCCATCCCCCATCCCCACCTTAGATTTGAAAATGGTTACAGAGAAAAGAGGGAAATGAGTTTGTTAGGAAACTAAAACAAAATTCTTGCTAGATGTAAACGATCAAGCACATTCTAACGGGGCTGCTAGAAATGTTCTATAATAACAACTACTCCTAGTCACACTCTAATATATTAGATGCCTGTTTGACACCCAGAGAACAGTGATTGGACAAATGTAGAAATGACACCCTGCACTTCATTGCACGTAGCCTTCTGTACAGCGGGTGCTTCGGGTTCTTCTAGGTAAATAGTGGGAAAGATGCCATGCCTGAAAATTTCCACACAGCTCTTGAGACTCTGGGACACTGAGAGAGAGCTCCAGGAGATGTGCTTGCAGCTACTGTGAGCCTGATACTTTTGTCAAACTTCCCACAACAGATAAGGACTCAGTGGGATCATGAACTACAGGCTTGTTGGAGAAGGAAATCCTAAGGTTCAGACCATAACGATCAGGCAAGAATCTGTGTTAGGAACCCGACCATGGTCACACCCCATGAATGTTTAGTTCCTCATGGGGGCATATGAGACGGCAGTGTCTGCAAATGTCAGCTGACCTTATGCCGTATCTTCTTAGTCTGTTTAGGGCGTACAGTGCGAGCTGCTGGACGGAAGATGAGTGCCACATGTGGTTAGAAATGTGCTTACTTTTTATTGCTTTCTTTCTTTGTGATTGTTGCTTTCTGGATACAAACCTTTCTCACTCAAGGGAGCTAGAGAAGGAATTACTAAATTCAGAAAGAGACATACAGGATTGACTTCGGTTTGAATTTGCACCATTGGTGGACTGAGATTGTCTTCTGTTTTCTTGCATCATATACTCCCGGTCTAATATGAGATTCCTCGTGGAGATGAAGAAGCAACCTCTCTCTTCCTTGATATGCATTTGATAAAGGCAATATATGTGGGCATATAAGAAGAATACGCCCACTTCCCTTGTGCTCCACATGCTTTTTGGAAGATTTTTCTTATTATATGAACCATTACACATTCATTGTGTATAATAAATGTGCTTCAAATAATGGTAATATATACTATTAATTCTGCTACCAGCCTCCCACTGTTGTGTCATATTTCTGGGATTCTATGTCCCATCTTTTCCTTAGTGACTAAGATCTTTGAGGTATGTATGGCTTCAGTACCACCTCTATGCAGATCATTTCTAAATTTTCATTTTCGGTTTCACAGATACTATTATAATGCCTTGTCTTCTTAGCAGCAATTTTGACATCTCCCATGGCATGGCCATATTCAATTTTAATTTCTAAATGTTTAAAACTGGGTTCCAGGTCTTCTGGTCCAGACAAGAGAACATTGACTCATCTCTGTTCATGTCTGCAAGTTCAACTATAAACCCTAGAAATGGCACAAATGTAGTCACAGGAGGATTCTACAGTAGAAAGAGGGGAGCAGACTGATCTGGGACTCAGGGATCCAAGAGTAGCCCAATGGAGGTGGCTTAGGACCCCACCCAACAGAAGGAGGCCCAGGTGTGCTCCTTCCTTCCGAATATCAGCCCATGGCCAATATCTTTGCAAAACCCTACTGACGCTGCAAGGCCAGGGGAAGGCTCTCCTTCCCAATAGGTCTGAGACTTCTTTGCCCTAGTGGAAAGCACCAACAGACAGGATGCCAACAAATGCTTTTTGTCTCCATGTGATGGAGACAACCCCCCACGACTCCCCTCTCCCCTGCTAGCGGCAGTATGGGACCCACTACTAAGAGGTGCCCAGACCCAGAAGCACTCTTCAAGCCCGAGGGTTGGAATTCCTTCTACCACCTGCACACACCAGGAAGCTGGGCAGCCAGCAAGCAGTTGATTTAACTGCAACAAGCAGGCACTCATTGGGGGTAATGCTCTCTGCCAAGCTAAACTTGAGACTTCTCTTCCCTCCTTAAGGACAAGGGACAGCCAGGGAGCAGCAGTGGAGCTATCTTGTCATAATAAGCACTAGCTTGGGAAGTGTTCTTTGCTACAGAAGCCTGAGACCCTATTTCATACTTCTTGGTCTAGAGGTCTCCTTCTGCACCCTTAGCAAGATCAGGGATGGGGCACCACTAGCCCCAGACAAACCAACCAGACCAAAATAATACCATAGGGACTCTGAACTTAAATTGTCACTGGAGCCACAGCCCACAAAATTACCTAGGACCTACTAGTTAGCCCAGAAAGGGTGACTGCCAGTAAAATGGAGGATTTGGATAGGACCCAGATGCCTAATAACTAGATAAAGTATCAGGATATAATCAAAAGTCACCTATCAGTCAGAGAACCAAGAAAAATCACAAGTAAAACGAGAAAAGATGATCAACAGAAAAAACATGGAACTGAATCAACTGTTGGGATTAGCTGACAAAAGCTCTGAAATAGCCATTATAAAAATGCTTTAACAGGCAATTTAAAATTATTTTGAAATAAGTGAAAAATAGATATAGAAATTATAGAAGCAAAGGAAAAGCAGTTTTGAGAAAGAACCAAATGGAGATTATAAAGCTGAAAAATACAACAGCAAAGATAAAAACACATGGGCTGGGCTCAATATCAGTGTGGATATGACAGAAGAGAAGTAGAATGAACAGAGGAGATAAAAATGGGGGGGGGGGTGGAGGGAGAGATCTCAGGGACAAGGTAGGAAATAGCAAAGGTCCAACATCCATGTTATCAGTGTCCCAGGAGGAGTGGGGCTGGAGAGTTCAAAGGAATAATGAACACAGACTTCCCAAATGTGAGAGGTGAAAGACATAAACTACATTTTCAAGAAGCTGAGCCAACCTCCCATAGGATGAACCCATGGAAATCCATGCCAATACGCCTCATAATCAAATGTCTGGAAACTAAAGACAAAGAAAAAAATCTTAGAACACCCAGAGGAAACACCACTTTGATTGATAGCAAATTTCTTACCTGAAAACGTGGAGACCAGAAAGAAGTGGTACAACCTTTATAAATACTGAAGTAAAAAAATTGTAAGCTATAAACTTCATACCTGGTAAAAGCATCCTATTTCCAGATAAGATCATATTCACAGGCAGCAAGCACGAGGACTTGATCATATCATTTGAAGGGGGTCCTAATTCAACTCATAATAAGCAGTATGTCATATCCTTCTTTGCCTCTAATAATTTTATTTTTATTTTTCCCTGAAGTATACTGTTTTATTTTTTTTAATATTTTTATTTATTTACTCATGAGAGAGAGAGACAGAGACAGAGACACAGGCAGAGACATGGGAAGAGACATGGGCAGAGACATGGGTAGAGAGGGAGAAGCAGGCTCCATGCAGGGAGCCTGATGTGGAACTCGATCCCAGGTCTCCAGGATCACACCCTGGACTGAAGGCAGCGCTAAACCCGCTGAGCCAGCTGGGCTGCCCCCGCCCCCCTTTTTTAAAGATTTTATTTAAGTATACTGCTTTAGATGTTAATATGGCCACACCCACTTTTTTCCTTTGTTCTTAGTGTTGAATGGCATATCTTTAACCACTTTCAACTGCCTATGCCATTGTACTTGAGGTGAAACTCTTTCTTTTTCCTTCCTTTCTTCTTCCTTCCTTCCTTCCTCCCTTCCTTCCTTCCTCTTTTCTTTTTTGGCTTGTAACAAAAAAGAGTGATCTATCATTCACAGAACATTTTGGCTATGGGCTGGCTATGACATTGTCCCATGTGTCTTCTTCAATTTGGATTCCAGACTACTAATAGGGACATGTTGTTATCTGGAATAAAGGTACAGAACTGGAAGCAGCAATGGCTGTCAAACTTCTTCTAGGAATAGCACATACCACTTCCACTCATGTTGCATTGGCCAATGAGCATCATGTGTCCAAGCAGCAACAAGGGTTTATTTTTCATCATGTTCACATTGGCTGCGGATCAACGGTGGCTCTGCTCCCACAACTTCATTCTGGGAACCACACACTGAACGAGCAACCCTTATCTGAGACTGCAGCACAACACCACTCTGGACCTTTGGTTGCTCCTCTCAAGCTAAAATCTTGTGAAAATGACAGCTTCACACCTTATTCCCATTGATATTTACATTCAGATTCTTGGAATGATTCCAGACTTCCCAAGAAAATTAAGACTGTTTCCCCATACACTGTTCATAGGTTCCACCTGAATAAAGATGCTATTTTGAACTCTCTCAGTCCAGCCAGTATTCAAAGCAGACCTTCTCTTTAATGGGGAGCTTTGGTAAATCTTCTGGAGCATCTTTTTGTAGGTGTCTTTCCCCTCCTGTTTCCTTGATGTGAAGACACATCAATGATTTGGTGAGTGGCCTAATCTTTCTGCAGCACCACAGGAATCTGGTGATCCATCTCCAGGTCTTTCCTGCTGGGGCCACAGCAACCCCAAAGACAGTTACAGTTACAGACAAAGAACAAGGAGGGCACAGACCAGCTCCCTCACTTGCAGAACCTTTGCCTGCTCAGGAGAAACACTTAACAGCTCTTGCCCTGATAAAGTCTGGAACCAGGAGGCAAATTTCTTGTAGACAGTATATTGTATACTTTTTTTGCATTCTTGCTCGTTTCTGTCTTTTGAGTAGGTATATTTAAGACACTTGCATGTTATTACTGGAATGCTACGGTTCAGGGGAGCCATTTCATTATTTGTTTTCTGTTTGTTTCCCTTTCTCATTCTTTGATGTCTATTTTCTTGACTATTTATGGATTATACAAACATCTCTAGGGATCTATTTTTATTTCTTTATAGTGTTTTTGAGCATATTATACCTTATATTTTAATTAGTGGTTGCTTTATGTATTACAGTATACATGATATCATATCTAGTGGTATCAATCTTTTACCCCAAATGAAGTACAGCAACCACGCTTCCATTTAGGTCCCATCCATTACACTTTATATTTTTAAAAAACAACTGACTTGGGATGCCTGGGTGACTCAGCAGTTAAGTGTCTGCATTTGGCTCAACGAATGATCCTGAGGTCTTGGGATCGAGTTCCACATCAGGCTCCCAGAAGGGAACCTGCTTCTTCTTCTGCCTATGTCTCTGCCTCTCTCTCTGTGTCTCTCATGAATAAAATAAAATAAAATCTTAAAAAAAAAAACTGACTTAAGTATTTTTTCCATATACACACTTAGGACCACATCAGATGATGTTATATATTTTGATTTAAGCATCAAATGTGATTTAAGAAATTCTATTATATTTGCCCCTATTTTTACTCATTCCACTGGTTTTCTTTCCTTTCTGAAGCTATGAGCAGTTTGATATTTCTTTACTGTTTAGAGAACTTCCTTTCTTTAATCTTCAAGGGCCAGTTTGCTAGCAGCAGGCTCTCTTTGTCTTCCTTTGTTAGAGAATGCTTCTTTCCCCTTCATCATTGGAGGATATTTTCACTGGATATAGAATTAATGGTTCACATTTCTTTTCTTTTCTCCAATACTTAAAGAAACATTGTGTCAATTCCTTCTAACCTCCATATAGTTGGGAGTTAGAAATCTGCTGTCATTCAAGTTAGTGTTCTTCTACAGAGATAAGTCATTTCTTTGGCTGCTCTCAACAATTTTTTCTTTGCTTTTAGTTTCCAAACATTTGATTATAAGGTGTATTGGCATGGATTTCCATGGGTTCATCCTATGGGAGGTTGGCTCAGCTTTTTGAAAATGTAGTTTATGTCTTTCACTTCTCACATTTGGGAAGTCTGTGTTCATTTTTTCTTTGAAGCTCTTCCAGCCTCACTCCCTTACCCACTCCTCCTGGGACACTGATAACATGGATGTTGGACCTTTGTTGTTTTCTGCCTCATTCCTGAAACTGGTTCCCTAGTGGGAAATGGAAGTTTCACTCCCTGCTTAGTCTTGCAGACACTACCTTAGCAGAGGAATTTGAGCACCACAGAGCAGGAGGGAATTTCAAACCCTCTTTTGGCCTACTGAAAATGTGGATATAGAGGGAGAGAAAGAGAGTATGGTTCTTTACAGTATATGCCTGCAGTAGAGGACATATTATCAAAAAAGTTTTCTATTGTTACGCCACCCTCTTCCTGGTTCTTAGGCCAGGAAAACAGCTTTTCTTGGAAGTCTTTTTGTACTGCTGATGATTCTGGATTGAAAATTTCTACAGTACCCTAAAATATATGGGAGGCAATCAGGAAACCGAGGGAACTCTTTGCTGTGTTTTTCCTCAAGTGCTAAGCTTCCTAGATGTCTTCCTTTTTCTTTTCATCTTTCAGAGTCTACATATGCTTGTTTTTTGTGTGTTAAGGCTAAGTTTTTTTCAAGTTGTTAAAGTGAAGGCTTGATAGGAACAGAGCCACTCTATCTTGAGATAACTAAAAGTCAAACTGTGTGGAGGTTCCTCAAACAGTTAAAAATATACCTACCCTACGACCCAGCAATTGCACTGTTGGGGATTTACCCCAAAGATATAGATGCAATGAAACGCCGGGACACCTGCACCCCGATGTTTATAGCAGCAATGGCCACGATAGCCAAACTGTGGAAGGAGCCTCGGTGTCCAACGAAAGATGAATGGATAAAGAAGATGTGGTCTATGTATACAATGGAATATTACTCAGCCGTTAGAAATGACAAATACTCACCATTTGCTTCAACGTGGATGGAACTGGAGGGTATTATGCTGAGTGAAGTAAGTCAGTCGGAGAAGGACAAACATTATATGTTCTCATTCATTTGGGGAATATAAATAATAGTGAAAGGGCCTATAAGGGAAGGGAGAAGAAATGTGTGGGAAATATCAGAAAGGGAGACAGAACGTAAAGACTGCTAACTCTGGGAAACGAACTAGGGGTGGTAGAAGGGGAGGAGGGCGGGGGGTGGGAGTGAATGGGTGACGGGCACTGGGGGTTATTCTGTATGTTAGTAAATTGAACACCAATAAAAAATAAATTAAAAAAAAAAAGCCAAAGACATTAAAAAAAAAAAGTCACCCTTGGACCTATTTTGTGAGTTCCATTTTACTTTTGATAACTGACTATTCTGATATGCTATAGTGATGTCATTCAATCAGGTAAACCATACAATGGTACTAAATTCTGGAAGGTTTTGCAATCATGAGAGTTCTATAGCTGAATGGGGGAGTGAAATGGGGATGCCATTTGTCCACTTGTCTTTATGTGGGTAAAGTACAAGCTTCCTCTTTGCAAAGTGCCAGTTGAAGGTGAGACTTCATAAGCCAAGGTAAACAAAGCCCCAATCACAGGATGAAAAGCTCATGCAAACCAAGATTGTAATAGTTTTACAGACAAGTTGAAGCTGGCAAGGGTTAGTTAGGAGGGAGATAAACGAGGATGGAGATAAATAAGAAATGGAGACCTGAGACTTGGGCATTACCTAGTGACTAGAGATGACTATGTTTTGTTGGGTTGAGAAAAGGCAAAATTCACATTCTGCCCTTTGGTATGAAGTCTGTCTCGTTGAACATGGCAGCTCCAAGACATTTAGGAGTTAGTAAAAACAAGTGAGACGTTTACATGTAATCTATCTTGTATTTACGCATTGCAGTGTTGGACACACATGGAAAAATATAAAATAACTGAGCACACAGAACTAGTATCTTCAATCTAACTATTACCTCTTTATGGTAGTCATTAGTCAATAGTCTTCTTTAGGTGGGTCATTGTTAATCTCACAGGAATTCCTCTTGTTGTGAGAACCAGCCAGTGGTAGCCCACATATTTCTATCCTCAAGAGGAAAACTAAGGAAAGGACACTGATGTGGTAACAGAATGATGCATGCCAGGTTCGTTGAGAGTGTTCTTACCCTGCTTTCACTTTTCAGCAACTTTTTCTATTAAAGTCTTCAGTGAAGTTCTTCATTGCCTTAAGTAAGATTTAGCACAGTCTCAGAACTTAGAGAAAGCACTAATGCAGTCTGGTGCTCTGAATGAGAGAGCGGTGTTAGGCATGAATAAACTGGACATGGTAATTTAAACAAAACTCAAGCTTTCATCATAGAACCTTAAGTACAACATCACCTCTGCTTAAAGTTTGATTTTTCAGATTGATTTTTATGTATGTGAAAGGATGCTAAGGTTACTCACTTTGGTGTCATTTAAAAATCTATTACACTTTAAAACACAATATAAGCAGATAAACAACATTACATACATTATAGAATTATATACATTATACATTATAATGTATACATTATAACATAAATATGTTTTAAGTATTATATTTAATCTATTTATTTAATCTATTATATTTATAGATTTATATTCATCTCTTTCCCTGAGCCCCGTGTATGTCAGCTTTATATGCTCTTCTCTATCACACAGTTTAATGTCTTCCTAGCACGAATCATCACAATCTAAATTTGTATTCTTTATTTACTTTTGTCTTTACGTTTGTAGAGTGTGGCTTCCACAACTAGGATGTAAGTTCCATGAGTATAGCAATATCTCTTAATTTTTACTGCCCTTTGTGCCTCAAAAAGTTCCTAACATCCATGAGAACCTCAGTGATAATTGTTGAATCAATCAATCAATTCACCAGTGCATTCTTTAAGGGTAAGCATTATGACCCTATTCAATAGATTAATCTATCAATACTTTCAGAAGTATAAAGTGGACATTCTGATGGCTTTAGTCATTGTTACCTCAAGAGGATTATCAGACCCAAGAAAACAGAGGGTAGAGGACATTAAAGACAAATGTGTTTTCCATGACTTACATTGCTTACATATATATGTATTTGCATCTTTGTATCAAATGTTAAACGTTCCTCTTTGCTCCTTATTGCCACTTTCAGATTACTATTCTTCTTACCATTCTCATAGTTCAAAGTTTTGAACATTATCATCAAATTATTCTATTTCCTCTCTAATCCTTGTTTCAGCAAGCCACAGTCTCTCTAGTCACAAACCTATGCTATGGTTCTTGAAGATTTTAACCCCTACACTGTTGTCAATTCTTCTGATACCACAGCAGTCATCATTACTGTGGGTTTCAGAATCCACATAGATTCTCACTCAAACATTCTGGCTTCTCAGATCCTCTGGTGATCCTATTTCCACTCTTCATCTGCCACTGATGCTCATATCTAGATCTTCTCAATACCTCCCATTATCTCAAGTTCAATAATTCTCCTCTCCCTCTACCTATTTTATCTTTCTAGCACATGCTGCCTAAGAATTTCAATTCTAGGGCAGCCCTGGTGGCTCAGTGGTTTAGCGCCGCTTTCGGTCCAGGCCTGATCCTGGAGACCCGGATGGAGTCCCGTGTCGGGCTCCCTGCATGGAGCCTGCTTCTCCCTCTGCCTGTGTCTCTGCCTCTCTCCCTCTGTCTGTGTCTCTCATGAATAAATAAATAAAATCTTAAAAAAAAATTCAATTCTGATCATTCCTTGACCCCACTAGGATCTAAAATCCACTGATCCTATTGTCTTTCACTCTGACTCACCATCTGAATGTCTCTTCTTTCATAACCAGTTTAACTTCTGTGATACACCATTATAATTACTCTTATTTTTTATTGTCTGTTAGTCCCCTTGCTCTTTCTTACCTTCATATCTTTCTGGCTAACCCCTAAGTCTGGTTGTATCCAACTCTCCCTACTCCATGCCTGCACCAGGGCACCTCAGGCAAGAGAAAACACACAATCAACAACTTTAGGTGGGTCTCTACTAACTAGAAATTACATTACATGTCTACAAATGAATGTTTTACACTTTTTCCTCTTCCTTCAAATTGTCATTCTCAGCTGATGACTTTTTATTGAGAAAAGAAAACATCCCCCTGCTTCCACCACTGTATCTATTAATCTGCTTACAAGTATGTCCATGTTCTATTCTTGCCCTCTTGTTGCTATGGATAAATCTTCGTATAAAACAATAGCCCTTCCCCTTGTTCACTAGATCCTGTCCCTTCTCACACACTCAATAAAATTATTCCAAAGGTTCTCTTTCAATCTAGTAATCAAATCTTCCATTAATACTATATTAAGCCCATAAGAAGCATATTGTAATATCTCCAATCTCAAAAAAAATCAAAATCAAACTCTCATTTAATCTAGTATCACCTTTAGCTACTGGTTAACCCCCTCTTTTCTATCCTTTAAAGAAAAGTCCCAACAGAGTCATCTGTGTTCACTGTCTCCAATTTCTCTCTTTCTGCTTTTTGTGCCTCTTTTGACTATTCCATTTTAAGCAGCTCTTGTCTGGGTCATCAATAAATTCCACTCAGTAAAATGTAATACTTAAGTCTCAGTTCTCATCCTAGCAAGTCTAGCAGTAACACTTGACACAGGTGATCATTACCTCCTACTTAAGACACGTCTTTTTTTAACTATCTGGAAAATACTGTGGCAGACTATATTTTCCTATGACCCATACTTTTAATATGTGACCTTGACACTCTTCCTATTGAGAGCTGGTGTCTGTTCCCTCCTTGTGAATCTCAGCAAGCTTGAGATTGTTCTGGCCATAGCATATGTTTGAAGTGGCACTACATGACTTTTTAAGATCAATCATAAGAGGCCATGTAGCTGTATCTTAGCCATTAGAAGAATGGAGGAAACAATGTGAACACATGGGCACTGTGCACAGAGTACTTCCATATAGATTGCTTCAGCACACTCACCCTTCCTGACATAAAACTATTGTTATTAATAGCTCTAAAAATCACCACTCTATTTCCTCTTCACATAAAAGATATATTGCACTTTTATTTAGTTATTTTATTTTTTAGTAAAGATTTATTTATTTATTTTAGAGAAGGAGAGCACTCACACACGAGAAAGAGTATGGGGAGGGGTGGTGGGAGAGAATCTTCAAGCAGACTCCCTACCAAGTGCAGGGCTACATCTCTCTACTCATGAGATCATGACCTGAGCCAAAACCAAGGGTTGGATGCTTAACCAACTGAGCCACACAGGCACCTCTAAACTATGCTTTAACATGTACCAAGAATCAATGCTATGTGGCTATGCTACTTTTTTATTGAGGCCATGGAAATAACTCCAGATGAGGAACAAAGCAAAACTATTTTCTAAGAATACGCTGAACGTATGTAGTTACAAGTGAAGCCCCCTTCTTTTATTACTCTCTTCCTCCCTTATTTCCCATCTCTCTTCTCTGCTTTTGCCCACTTTTCTAATCTTTGCAGTTAGTTCTGTACCTTCCCACATTTGATCTGAATAGTGATGCAAATACATCCTTCTTTCTTATTCTTGATACTTCTTCTTTCTATATTCTTTTTTACTTATTCCTTAACTTAATGCTCACTTGCTACCTGTGAAAGACTCAGACCTATACTAGGTACTTAGAAAAAAATTAATAAGTACAATTTGGTATTTTTCCTCAAATAGTTTGTAATCTTTTTGCATAGGAAAGATGAGCACAGGTGAAGCAATTGAAGGACATTGTGTCTCTCCTTTATCTTTTTCCTCTGAATTCTTTACTCTCAACTACAACCTCCCAACAAACTATAAACTTCACCAAATTGAAAGCAAGAGTCAATACAAGTGTTTTGACAGTAGAACAAAAGCATCATAAAGCACATTGAGCCACAAAAGTTTTGTCAGGAGAGAGTCTCAGTGAGGAGCAGATTCTAAGTTAGAAAGAATTAGAACATAGAGACAAATAACTGGCTCATCATAGGAAAGAGAACATTTAAAATCTATGTTTCTGGAGGAATCTGGAATATATATATATATTCCTCATCCATGAATTCTCTATTGCAAATTTGCCTACTCTGAAATGTACTTGTAAACTCCAAAAATTATGCTTTTATGGTCATTGAGGATGTTTGGTGAGTGGCAAAACTTTGACTTGACTGAAATGTATGTTCCAGCTGAGGTTGAAGGAGGCAAAGCTCTGCCTTCTTTATCCCACTCTCAGGATGCCAATTAGTGTCCTTTTGTAGTCTACTTCGAGCCATATATTTTGCATTTTGTGGGGGTTTTTTGGAGATTTTTATTTGTAAAATGGCTCCTAAACATAGTGCTAAGGTGCCGTGGAGTGCCCCAAGTGCAGGACAGCTGTGATGTGCCTTACAGAGAATATCTGTGTGTTAGAAAGCTTTATTCAGGCATGAGTTATAGTGCTGTTGGCTCTGAGTACAAAACTAATGAATCAATATTATATGTTAAATAAGTGTCTAAACAGAAATGTGCATAAATCAGGTATATATTGATAAGTTGATGAAATATCCTGGCCAGAGACTCAGCAGACCCTAACCCTGTATCTTCCTTAGAATAAATGGTTCAATATTCACTCTTTTAATGTTCATGGTGTCTTTATAGAACACGACTACTGTGAATGACAGGAAATCAATCTCAATCTCTCTCTTTCATTCTCTCTCCCTGTCTCTGTCTGTCTCTCATATGTGTGAGGTATATATATATATACCATAGCTAGGGCTCTAAGTCAAGTTTATAAGAAATTGTTTAATATGCAGCATGCTAGGTACTCATGGACTACTCACGCACACCATGAGCTAAGTCACTTTCAGAACTTAGTTTGAAGCTTATTAACAATGTCTTTACATGGCCATGGAAATGGTAGTGCTGAACTTAAAACTAAGTTCTGTCCAACTACAAAGAATGAGCACTTCCTTCATCCTTTTAAGGCTTTTTATTGATTAGTACTTTGGACAATTAATTAGTGCTTTAGTTAGGCCAGCTTTTAATATCCATAAGCAAAGCACAGATTATAGGTAGAATTTGGATGTATATTTTCTAGTCTTTTAAATATAGCTGAACTTCACTCCCAAGAGAATACATGAGTTGGTCTTACACAAGCACTTATGGGTCAAATATTTTCCTTGGTGTCCCTGTTACTCTCTTGGGTAACCTGTGCTCCCCTCCTGCCTCCTGACTCTTTGATCAGACAATTCTGACCTCCACTATCATTGTCTTCTCAAAAGTTTCCCTTGAGTTTGCTCTCCCCTTGGGGATTTTACTCTAAATTAACATTCCTTGTGACCACTCCTCACTGTAGATGCCCCTTGGTGCTGCTGCATGCAGGACTCTAGGCGGGGGATTCTTGGGCCCCCTGACACTGCCTTCAGTTCCTTCCTGACCTGCCAGTATTACTTTTTTTTCTTCTCTACCTTTTCATTTCTCTTTTCATTTCATTTCTCTTCTCTAACTCACCCTGATGTGGACTTATTCACCAATTCACAAGCAATTCAGAAAATCATGTTCATTTGGGTGTTAAATAAAAAAGAGAGAGACTTTATAAACCTCCTATTAAAAAGTAGTAGCTACTTTTCCCTTTCATGCATAGCTCATCGGGCATGTACTCATGATTTATAATTTGTGTACCCAATACTTGTTACTGGTACAGTTGTCAACTTGAAAGTCTCTAAGAAAAAAAATATTTTCTTGGTTTATCCCAGAAACATTTATGCTATAAAAGAATTGGCCAATGCATTCTAAAAATTGCCATGTTTCATCCATGGCCAATGCTTGAAAATCACTCTCAGAATTCATGAAGTAATTTTAATGATTAACCTTGTAGCATTTGTGAAGCATACTTGCTTTAATCATTTCATTTCAAAACTAGGAAAAGAGTTGCCACAGTGAGGACTCAAATTTGCATCTGTTCTTCACATGCCCTCTTCCACCAGAGATGTCGTATATACCTATGTGGGTGAATAAAATATATCAGGACTTTTCTTGTAAGCACTTGTCTTTCACAGGTGGAAGTATGAACAATAAATCAAGTTTTTGGAAAGAGTTGGACCTGTGTTTACACCAGATGTATAATTACCAGTATAGAAGCACTTCAAGTGCATTCCTTACTTAAGAGTATTTTACTCCCACTTGTTTGCTGCCAAATAGAAATTTCAGTTGTTTAAGGAGTGATGCTAGGGAGCTCATAGATTCTCATAACATGACAAAATGAATCATGAGTAGTCACGTGTTTTATGGGCTAAAGGTTTCCTAGAAAAATAAGCTTTGTCTTCATTTTATAGGAAGGTAGGAACAACACACCAGTGTTCTGAGATAATATATGCTCAGCTCTGCAGTGTGTGCAGATCCTTCCAGGGCTCTGGGCTTGCCTGGGGCCTCATGGAGGAGAGACAAGTGACCGTTCCCTCATCACATGCGGTATCATGTGCCATATTTTCTGAGTGCATGCTCTGTTTGTGTCTGACCTTTTAATTACAAGCATTCAAGTTGAGAACTTCAACATTACACAGTGAATGATGTAGTTTTCTAGTGTCTTGAGTAATACAGAGTGACTTCCACAAGTTCTCAATTTCTAGTTCCTGGCAGCATGTACTTGAACGATTGAAATCTTTTGTGAAGTTACAAATGCATTAGGCATATGGGTGGTGTTTATTATTAGCATAGAAAAGATTGCACTGCTCTTCCTGAAGGTGAGCACAATTGATTTTACATCATCCAGGATATAGATCTGCAGGGAGATTTAAAAAATTCAGTATGCAGCATAAATGGCACTAGAAATAGTAGGAGTAATGCTAATAGTTCTTATTGTGTGCAAGTCACTTTACATAATCTCTGATTCTTACAATAATTCTACAAAAGTAGTCTTTTTAATGCTTATTATACAAGTTTGAGAGTGGAGCTTCAGGGAGATCTAGTTACTTGTTTGATAGCTAATGAGTATTTAAGACTGGAATTTAAACTTAAGCATTTCTGACTTTACTTTCCACTATTCAACATACAAATCAGCTCCTCCTTTCTTCTTTTTTTTCTTGCCTTCTATCCTTTCCATCAAATCAATCAACAATTTTTTATTGATTTGCTAATGTGATCCAAGCACCCAGACAGACTCTTGAGATTTTGAATACAATGTCATTTTACTTCTCAACAAATTCCCACTCTCATAGAGGACACAGACATAAAAAAATAATATTTTTGTTAAAAGATGCAAGTTAACAAAGAGATAAATATAAAGTTCAGTGTGGGGGCCCAAAGAGGATCAAGATGAACAAAAACTAACCCTGAGGAGGATGGCAGTGGGAAAGGCCTGTCGCATGGCATGGGATGAAGCTGGGGATGAAGTGGTAGGAAAATTAGGGTACAGCATGGCTGGCTGCAGGGTATGAGTGAGGAGCAGTGGGAACAGGCAGGGACAGTGGCTGCAGGTCTGGTCCCAGGGTATGATTTGAGCTAAGGCATTTTTCTCCTCGTACTTCAATCTGCTAATCTGTAAAGATGGGAATATAAGTAATGGCGCCCATTTTATAGGTTAACATAAGATTAAGTGAGTTAATACTTGTCACTTCGAAGAGTGCCAGGCACATGGCATTTTATGCAGTGAGCTTGAATAAAAACCACCTTGGCTATGCATGCTGAAGACAAGTTATTGAGGTTTTGTGGGCCTGGAAAATGTCCTCACACTTGGACCTGGATAAAAGAAAAAGTTTTATCCAGTGGAGGAATAGAATTGGCTTTGCTTTCCAGAGGGTTGTTGTGGTAGCAGCATGGAGGGAGACGGGGCTGAAGGGTGGAGTCAGGCCAGCCCTGCCCAGTGTGTACTTGGAGACACAGTATGCATCACTATTTAATTGAGGGTCTTCTCTTTCCCCAAAACGGCCAATTCAAAGGAATAGCAATCACTTGGATGCGTAACCTTAAATATAGTCTTATTACCAGGTCACATCTCGTACTAATGCGGTTTTTTTTTTTTTTTTTTTTTTTTAATTTTTATTTATTTGTGATAGTCACAGAGAGACAGAGAGAGAGAGGCAGAGACACAGGCAGAGGGAGAAGCAGGCTCCATGCACCGGGAGCCTGATGTGGGATTCGATCCCGGGTCTCCAGGATCGCGCCCTGGGCCAAAGGCAGGCGCCAAACCGCTGCGCCACCCAGGGATCCCTTTTTTTTTTTTTTTTTTTTTTTTTTTTTTTTTTTTTTACTACTAATGCGGTTTTATGTATTTTTCTGAATGTTTAGAAAAGAAAGCTTGCCATAAGACATCATTTACCATGTTAGAAACCTCCTGGGGAATTCACGGTTTAGCAGATAATTCAATTGCACCCACACTGAGAAATTAGAAAATTCAGTTATAAAAACTTTTATTTTATAGTGATACATTTCGGTGGGAAAATATATTCATAGAATAAAATTTTGTTTCTTAAGTAAATTACTCTCAAATTCATTTCTTAAGTACATTGTTCTTAAATTAGTTTCCCGGCACTTGTGGGTAGACAAAAAAATGAGTTGATCCACATTTTTCTTTCAGTAGGGACCACTTAGGGAAAAAGCATTACCTACAAAAACGCAGACATTTCTCTCCTTGGTATATATACCCCACAGAAATGCATACACATGGCACCCAGAGATTTGTTCAAGGATATTCATGGCAACGTTATTTATGCTAGCTCATAGCTGGAAATAACTCAGATGTCCATTACAGCAAAATAGATATGTGTCTTGTGGTACATGGGTGCGATGAACTCTAAGGAACACTGAAACAATAGCTACATTCAGCAGCAGAGTGAGTCACAAACTTAAAGTTGAAATAAGAAGCCAGATACAAGAGAATATACTGTATGGTCCTATTTATATAAGGTTAAAAAAAAAACAGAAAACTGGTTTTAGAAATCTGCATTGTGGTTACTTTTGGTAAGAAAGGGGGTCATAATGATTGGGCAAATAATCACAACTGGAATTTCTGAGCTCTAGCCCTGTTCTTTTTTTTTTTTTTTTGTATATTTTTTTTATTGGAGTTCGATTTGCAACATATAGTATAACACCCAGTGCTCATCCCATCAAGTGCCCCCCTCAGTGCCCATCACCCAGTCACCCCATCCACCTGCCCACCTCCCCTTCCACTACCCCTTGTTCATTTCCCAGAGTTAGGGGTCTCTCATGTTTTGTCATCCTCACTGATATTTCCCACTCATTTTTCTCTCCTTTCCCCTATAATCCTTTTCACTATTTTTAATATTCCCCAATGAATGAAACCATATAATGTTTGTCCTTCTCCGATTGACTTACCTCATTCAGCATAATACCCTCCAGTTCCATCCACATGAAAGCAAATGGTGGGTATTCATTGTTTCTAATGGCTGAGTAATATTCCATTGTATACATAGACCACATCTTCTTTATCCATTCATCTGTTGACGGACACCAAGGCTCCTTCCATAGTTTGGCTATTATGGACATTGCTGCTATAAACATTGGGGTGCAGGGGTCTTCAGTCTTTCAATGCATCGTAATTTTGGGGTAAATCCCCAGTAGTGCAATTGCTGGGTCGTAGGGCAGGTCTATTTTTAACTCTTTGAGGAACCTCCACACAGTTTTCCAAAGTGGCTGCACCAGTTCACATTCCCACCAACAGTGCAAGAGGGTTCCCCTCTCCAACATTTGTTATTTCCTGTCTTGTTAGTTTTCACCATTCTGACTACTGTGAAGTGGTATCTCATTGTGGTTTTGATTTGTATTTCCTGATTGTAGCCCTGTTCTTAATGTGGTAGTGGCCACAACGGTTTTCATTCCCTATTCTCTCTCTATCTTACCTTCGCTTTCTCCCTCTCTCGTTCTCTCTTCCTTCTCTCCCTCCTTTTCTCTCTCTCTCTCTCTCCATCTCTCTATCCCTATCCTATTTATATCTATATCTATATCTATTTGTGTTTTTTCACTCCTCTGTGCTTTATTTCAACATGCTTTTTAAAAAATTTTCTAGGGTTGTATGCATATTTTTTCTTATGAAAATAAAATGTCTATAGAATTTTAGACTTAAAAGACTAGAAAAAATAGTCATGATTATCAAGATAAGAGGATATTTCAACATTATAGTGCAATATAAATAATTAGTTCTAGAATGGTCATAATGTACTATAATTAAATGAGAACTTTAGAATTGTAATAATGCAACATTGGACTCGCATCTCTTTTACATTTTAGGCAACATTCTTAAATAGAAAAGAAATACAGTAGACTGCTGGTGCCTCTATAATTTTTTAAGTAAATAGAATAAAAATATGAAAACTTTCACCACTTAGCACTGAATCATACTGAACTCTTTGAAAGTCCTAAAGCACATGTTAATATAGAATCTATGGTATATATAGTGTGATAACAAAGTCAAGGGTCTGTGCTACGTCACTGATGCATGCTTATCAGCAAGTTTTTGTTAGCCTCACGTAGTTTTGGCCTGAGCCAAATTAATCATGTCTAGAATGGGTAGGAGGATATGCATCTTGTGTAGCCAGTTTTACATACACATACACACACATAAATATTATCTCCAAGTAATGCACACATGATTCAAATATAAGCATTTATCAAGGCACGCAAAGAATCAGGCTTTGGAAAAGATAATAAACTTATAAGGTTTCTATGTAATCCATGTTTGAAAAATATAGGCTTCACTATGAAGAGTTTTTGTCCCCTAAACAGATTTGATTTTTGAGAGCTTTAAGACACTGTTGGTATTATCAATCTTTTTTATAGCCATTCTGATGGGTGGGTAATAGTATCTCACCATGTGGTTAATTTTGCTTGGTTTTGTATTATTTTTTAAATGTTTATTATGGAAATTTTAAACTCAAACGAAAAGTAAAAAGAATAGTAAAATGAACCTGATTTACCTAGCACATAGCGTCAGCAATTCTCAATACACTGCCCATTTTATTTCCTGTATGTCCCTACTTACTTGCATTTCCCTCCTCCCCTGCCAGAGTTATTATGAAGTGTATCCCAGACATCAGGAGTGTCATCCTCTAACTATGATGTAGTACATACTATGAAGTGCTAGAGGCTGTGTTTTCATTATTTTAAAAAAATAATCTAACATATATCCTTTAAAAATTCTCCATTATGAATAATTTTAAACCTATATCCATTTATGTGAAATTTGAATCACAAAACTTTAGAAACCTCCAAAAATATCCATATCTTAACTTTTTTCATATTAATAAAAAATCTTTTTAGATTTTTGCTTGGTAATGCGATTGCTAAATTGTCATTTCTAATGGTATCAACATATTGTTGATATATTTTTAAAGTTTTTTTTATTCTCCTTAAGATAAAAGTAAATCACATACATTTAATACCATGAAAATAACAAATTACTCCTGTCTCCCTTTGGAAATATCCAGTGTTAGTTATTTATTATGTTTCTTTTCAGATTTTTCCTGTGGATATATTTTACATAGTTAAGGTCACACTTAGTGTTCCAATAGTTTTCAAAACTTGGATAATACCCAAGTTTTTCCTTTTAAAGGAAAAATGTAAGTAACCCATGGTTTGCAGATTCTCCAGGGGCCAAGAACCTAATTATTTTAAAAACTAATTTGAGAGTAATTTACTTAAGAAACTAGATTTTTATCATATGAATATATCTTTCAAGTCAAAATTTCACTGTGGCAGAAGTCTTTAAAACTGATAAAATATATTTTTAGATTATAATTAAGAGTGAAATGCATTACAGTGTTCTAGAACTTACATCTCCTAGGGACCAAAAAAGCCCATTTTGTAAAACACTAGACTACTAGATCAATAATTCATAATCACAGGTAATTAAACTTTATTTCAGTCTTGATTTGGACCTTCTTGTCAAATACACCCTTATTCAGAGGATAGAACATAGCAACAGGAAGGAATGGAAGGGATCTGTCTAGGTCTGGAGGCCAGGGGGAGAGTCAAGAGTGATTTCCAGGAGGGGCTGCCTGAGCTGAGTTGTGGAGGTAAATCAGGGCTTATGTGGTAGGGAAAGGCCAGGTAGGAGGAGATGGGATGACCTGAGGCATGGAGGTTAGCTCAGTAAGCTAGGAAAGAGGTACTAGATAGAGGAGTGCTTAGCATCTGTGTTGCAGGGGGAAGGTACCCTGCATTTCCCCCTAAGCAATCTGGAGCTGTGGAAGAGTTTAAGTGTTTGGTGGTAGGATTCAAGTCAGGATTGACTTCTGTGTAGTGATCATTAGGAAGCTTTCACCAGAATGGAAGGATCTTGTCTAGCAGCCTCTGATGGTTACCCCTCTTTCTGTGTGGTCCTGGTCTGGCGATTCAGACAAGTCTTAGGGTGCAGGTTCTGGTGTTCTCTGTTCAGGCACAACTACAGCTGCACAACTCAGAGGAGGGCAGGTTTGCGTGTGGGAGCTTAGGCTACAGCCAATCACCTGGCCTTCTCCCAGGTGACTGGCTATTTCCAGAAGGCTTACAGCAGCATGTCCCAGGTCTTCCTGTGGGGATGCACTCACTTTTGGTAGATCTCACACTCAGCCAGATGCTGCTGTGGCCACCAAGAGCCCCACTCTCTTCTGCCTGTCATGGGGCACCAAAAGCTTTACTCTTGGTATTTCATTTAAGAGAAATAAATATAGTCAGTATTTACCTACAAAATTATAATATTCTATATGTTTTTCCAAAAACATATGGCCTGGTTTACAGTCTAACCCTGAGGAAAGGAGGTTAAAAGGAGACTCTGGGTTAGGAGATGCTATCTCTCCTTGGGGCTCACAACAGCAGGTGGGGAGGAAGGTCTGACCTGATTTCTGTGTTTCTCCCAAGCTCTGGCTGGCCAGCCAGCCACATGGAGAGACAGCCTGACATCTAACTCTGCTGTTTCTGGCTGTCCTAGCTCCATGGCATGGCAAGTGACTTAGTGTTCAGTGTCCCTATCTATATAATGGAAATAAAACAGCTCTAGCTCTGGGGATTTTCATGAGAGTAAATAAAGTTATTTTATTAAGATGCATTGAACTATGTTTGAAAATTAACACATTATTATTTCTTTATTGTGATATAACACTCACCCATATCTGTTGAATAGATGAAGAAGTGAGAAAATAAATGGAAAACATGGTACTAAAAACACATTTTGCTTATGACTTACTTTATAGTCTGTAACTGCATAGGATGACACAGCTTATCAATACTTGGCTTAAAACATACAGTCTCACACATGCACATATACCACATATACACATCCTGCTAGAAACAATCTAGTTGCTTACTCTAGTGAATAAATGAGCATTCTGCCTCATTCTGACTACTATTATTTGTTCTCCTATGACTTTGTTCTTAGGTGAGTCCATTATGGGGATGCACTGAACACTGTTTGTTCACCATAAAAAGTACCCAGGTATAAGACCACGTACAGTGTTCATGCAAAGTCAATTTGAAGAGTTTTGAGGGTTTGTAGAGATTGCTTTCAGCCACATAAATCTGGAGTTGTGCATCTGGGGTCAGGTAGGGTCAAATTTGATTATTAGACTTATAATTTGTGGTTGAATAAATTGGCATTCACCTGTGTTGAATGTCCTGATGGTGCTGGGTTGTTGATGTGGCCTGCTTCCCAGCTACAGCCCCTGCAGTTAAAGTGCTATGAGTCAGTGTGTGGTAAGCACACACGAATACAGGCATCTGGCTTGTGAGCTCAGAAACAGGAAAGCTTCCACTGGCTCTAAGTGGAGTGACCATCACTGTATGGGGCTGGAAGGAGAGAGCAGGAAATTGGTCAGAGATCTTTTCCCTTTGAGGCAGGTTAATATATCACTTCTAAATTAAGCATATGGCTATATTTGGTAGTGCAAAATGTAGGGCTGAAGAATAAGCAACTTACTTTATGCAAACAGATTAGCATATCATGTATACAGTTAGGCCTTTCCTGTTTCCAAGCTTTGGGGCTCAGCATGAGAGCTCACCCATCACTGACGTAGTGCTGAAGCCAGGTCCTACCATCTTTTGTTGGGACAAAAACCCTAGTTTGAACACAACATTCCTAAACGTTTTTAAGGTTGTTTGTTTCTGAAGACTTTAAAAAGATCCTCATTTAGAACATCAGGGTAATTAGATGTAAAATGGTGTCCATAGAATCAGCAGTGGGGCCCATTCCATCCATGGGTAGCCTTCCTAGCGGAAGTGAAAGAAATGCCTGGAAAACAATACAGTCATTGTAAGTGGAGCCTCCTTCAGGGCCTTCTGGGGGCTTCACAGTGGGAGATGACAGCCACTGGTCACAGGATGGGTAATTTCATTGGTTCCACTCGCTGGTCACAGTGGCACATGCTGGTCAGTCACGCCTCAGTCAGAAGACCTTGGAAGTTAACATCCATGACAGCATGTGTTATCTCTTGTCTCTCTGATGATGGTCATTCTAACAGTGGGAATGTAAATTAGTTCAACTATGGAAAACACTTTGGAGAACTCTCAAAATTAAAATAGAACCCCATATGATCCAGCAATTTCACTTTGGGGAATATATCCAAAGAAAACAACAAAAAATATCTTTTAGATATTTAGATATGGTCTCTGCAGCATTTACAATAGACCAGACAAGGAAACAAGTGCCCATTGATGGACACTTGGGTAGAGAAGTTGTGGAATATATATATATATATATATATATATATATATATATATATATGTTATAATATATAATATAAGTTATATATATATATATATATATATATATATATATATATACACACAATGAAATATTATTCAGCCGGCAAACAGCCCTTGCTGGCTTTGAGCTGTATCAACTCTACCTGGGTCCCATTGAGCTCAGCAATGGCCTGATCTTCTGATTTCATCTTTTTGTAGGTCACTAAGGCACAGTTTCTGGGTGGGTCCATGGAGAGATTGATGATGTTTCCAAAGGGAGAGAATGCCCCAACGGAAGATGGTGGGCATCATGTCATCTTCATACATCTAGAGTGTATTCCCATTCTGAGGGGCCCTGCATTCATGGAAAGAATATAACCTGTGGAAAGGGCCTTCTGGTTCTTGATCATGGTCCCTATCTTTGTCTTCATTCTGCTCATGACTGTGGTTGCAGCTGTAGCTTCTGGGAGGGGAAGCTCAGGAACAGGAACCACCACGTTTTTCAGAACACCAAAATTCTGAGGGGTCCACTGCCTCTTCCCTATCTGGCCTCAGTTCTCAAAGCCCATCATCGGAAGACACAAAACTCTCATGCAAATATTTCCTCTAGGGGCATGTGGACGACTTATGCAGATCATCATGGGCAGATTATGCTCCTTTGGAATGTCTGGAAAGTGGAGACTGGCCTCTCTCAGGGTCCTCTAACTTCCCCGCTTGGGTTTGAGAGCTTCTGAAGCCTGAGTTCTTGGTCTCAGCCTTGAGGGCACTGACAGCTCTTGATTTTACCAGCTGCTTTGCCTGCTCTGATGCCGTGGTCAGGTCCACCACAGGCTGCTCTGACAGCAAGTGTTGAAACCACCTGGGTTGGCTCTGCTGCTACTACTTTGCTTCTTCAGAGCCAGCCAAACACTTTGAGTTTGTTAAATTTCTTCTGCAGAGTCTTCTCCTCCTACAGGGTTGATCACCAATGTGGTAGCTCCAAAGAGAGTGGTAACCGAGATCCTGCGATCACCCAGCACACCCATGCAGGCCAAGAGCTCCTGTATCCTAAAGCTCTGCAGGTGACATGTGGTGGCAAAGGTCCCAGTAATCTTGGAGATGCCAAAAGTGCCACTACTCCTTGATTTCTACCCTACCGAATGTAAAGCATTATGGAAGAGGAAACTTGCTTTTCTGATAGTTTTTAGTCATCAATTTGAGAAGAAAACAAAGCCAGCTTAATGTACAGTACAGATCCAAACTAGATTGTGGAATTAAGGCCAGGGAAATCTCTGGAGACTTGGATATTATTACCAGAGAAATTCCTTTGCAAAGAGGTATTGTGTAAAGATTTATTTAATGTTTGCAAATATTGACTTTTTATAATCTGACCACTTTTTTCTTTTCTTTTCTTTTTTTTTTTTTTCATGGAGAGATTTTAAGCTACTTGTTCATTAAGATGCATAATTCAAAATTAAGTGAAAAATGTAAGGTACAAGGGCAGGTCATTATGATTTGGTTTCTATGTACAAAGGAAATCATTACTAAATATTAATGTTTGTAGTATTTATTTTGAAAGAATATACATTTTAAAGAAAAGAAGAAGCAATTAGTTGGATTTTTCTGATTTGGTGAATAATATGCTAAATTTAGGGTAAAAATGTCAGGATGAGTATGGTGGTCTGTTTTTATAGAAAATGGAAGTATAGCACAACTTTCTTCTTAATGATTTGCAGAGACAGAAATTCAGTTGTTACATTATATTGAGCTTGGACAGTATTATTGCTTTGGGGGGTTATGATTTAATCCATGTCACATGTGACTCTGTGTAGCAACATAACATGTGAAAACAGGCTGCTGAAGCACTTCAGTATGGTTCTGTGCAGTTGCTTATTACTAGCACTTCATAGAGAACTCATGTTAAAGGTGGTAAATGAAATAGACACCAACCTCCAAACTTCTACTGCCTGCTGGAAATTATGCTGGTCGAAAATATCAGGAAATTACTGAAATTTTTTCTCAAAATTAGAATGTAGGTAAGAAGAAGGAATAAGGTGATAATGATGATAGATTTAGCCTGAAGTTGAGTTTTGCTTCTCCTAATATAAAAATGGTCATAGTACCAACTGTCCCGGGTGGATCAGCATGATTTCCACCTTAGTAAGTTAACAACAGAGGCACCTTTCAAGGTGAAGGGTTACACACAGAGCTTACCTCCTCTGCCTCCTGTCCTGTTAATATAGATTGCTGGCAGGAGAGTCAGTTCTGTTTTGTAACTAACAATTCCCCAAAAGAAAATAATTATGCTAGTATGCAAGAACAGTCCTGTGAAAAACACTGATAACAGTGGGCATCTTCAGAAAACAAATTTTATTTCTTTCAAAGTAATAATTTGGAATGGTTGCATGTGTAATCATTCATTTCTGAGCACTTTTCTCAAAACAAAATTTAGATTTAGAGTCGTACCTTCCAGATCAGGTGAGTATCCAACAGGTGCTGAAAATTCTCCGTTACACTGAAGTTTAAAACTATGATGGCAAAACCTCCCACAAAGGACATCTTTTTATTTGCTTTTACAATTAGCATTGTAACATGTTTATCTCTGGCTCAGATCTGTTTTGAGAAGGTAAGAAAATATTTCTCAAGTGAATCCAAATATTCACCAATCTAATGGGAAAAAAGTAAAGATTACTTAAACCTTCTCCATTTGCATCTAAGGCAAAGCTTTAGTACATAATTCCATTTTCTTTAAACATTTCCCAGAGATAATTTTCTCATTCTCCAGCATCCTTCTCCAGTCCATGTGGGAAAGTAGTGTGGCCTTCAGGCTCGTCCTCCCCCAAGCTTTTGCTGCACAGGGCAGGAGCCAGAAGAACACAGGCAGGTGTCAGGCTCACTCCTTGTTTTTGGTGGTGTCCCAAACTCCACAGAGTACAGAGGTCCAGGAAAAAAATGTGAAATCAGCCACCCAAGTCGAATGGAAAATTTCAGGATGTTAGAGAATATGGGGACAGCTGATGGCTGAGGTCATGGCTCAGAACGATTTTTTGGTTTACCTGTTTACCAAAAGCATTTCATTCATTCCTTTACAAAAAAAAGAAAAGAAAAAGGAAATGAAAACTTTCAAGAAGAAAAGAAAAAACAGTTGTTAATCTATTTTGACAAGCAGGATAACAAGTATCATTTTGCAAAATTTATATTCATAGATTTAGCACGATCTGTGTGAACCATATGACAGATCTCTAGAGTTTTTTTTCACTCCTTGTTCTTTGTGTCATTTCTCAGAAATCACTTAAGTGTACATATTTGTAAGGAATTTGAAGCCATCATAGAACTAGAAATAGACAAATAGGTAAATATTTAAATTCATTTGAGAATTTTTGTTTTCAGAGAGGCACAGATACCCATCATTTAGTTGATAAGCATTGCTGCTATGCCTTAGGGCTTTCAAAGAGGTTGCTGAGGGATTTGGGAGGAAATGGAAGAATGTCAGGAGAGAGCTCTCCATTGGCTTTTTGGTCTACATAGAGAGAAACAGAGGATATGACGTTTACTCCAATTGACATAAATCTCGTCTTTGTGTTCTTTATATTCTATACTCCTCCTATGGGCCTCACTGAATTACTTGTACCTCTCCACAGTCCCAGTCCCTACTCAGAGCTGTCTCCCTGCAGCAAGTAGTCAAATACGTTAGGTGGAATGTTCTCGCCGGGGAGCTTCCCCCACAGAGTGTGTTTTCAGGGAACCAGGGGAAACGCCATGGGCTGGCAGTCTAGAATATATGGCAGTGTCCATGACCTAAAGATTCCATGTGGTGTTAAATCCTTTCGTGTGAGAACTCCCTGTAGTTTTCTTATGTTAAAGTAAACTTTGAGACTGCAAGAGGAGGATATGGTATACAGCATGTGACAGCATTTTGACCAGAGAAGTCTTTGGGAAGCATCTAAAAAGATTCATATTTTCTGGAGCACAGTTTGGAAACTGGAGCCAGGCACTAATTTTCAAACTTGTTCAATGAGTGCCTTGGAGGAACTTTGAAAAGAAGCAGAGGCAGGATTCAAGCCTATTTCAAGAAGAGTCTTTCTTACTCATTTCTTTTATATATCTGGCTTTTCAATGACTAAGCTTTTCTTTGAAGAAAGGTCTCCTTGACTACAAAAAAAAAAAAAATTCTAGAAATATTTGTGGATGTTCAAGACTGAATCTCAATGTCAGCTATTTTTTTCCCCCTCTGGCTTTGCTACTCCTAAGACTTTCTTATGGTATTTTTGGAATGAAACCACATATTCAAACTTGAGTATGAAATCCAAAAGCCAAAAATGTCTGATATTTTTTTCCCACAAGTGCGTTAGAACCATGAGCAAATGAAAGGACTCCCTCTTAGTGGGAGATCACTGTGGGAGCTCAAGAAAAGGAAAGAAAGATGAAGGCAGTTCTTTTGATTTATGTATAAATTCCCCATGTAGTTCATTAGTTGGACACTTAGCTGAGCACCAGGCTGTCCTGGGCAGAGGCTGTAAGTCACTGAATTCATCACAATGGTCACCTGCAACATGGGGAAGCTGCATTCCAGGGACTTGCTCCAGTTAGATGGACTTCTACAAAACTGCATCACTATTTCTGGATAAAGGAAACACATTAAAAATTGTGATTTTTTAAATGATTTTTAATCATACGCCCAAGAAAACAAGCAATCAAGTATGAAATAGAACACATGATCCTTGAACACCAACCTGGGACCTTATATTTATATTGCATTTTCCTAAATTTCCAGACCAAAATACATGCACATTATTAAGCACAAGTTTAAATAATAATTTAGGGGAAAAACAATAAAGGCTGGTAAATAGGCCTGGTAGTGTCGCATGTCTGTATCGGATCTTACTGCCTGCAGCTCAGTATCTTCCAGAAGCCCACTCTCTGGGTGGAGCAAATATATCTGAAGGGATAGTTAAGATAACCCCTAGTAGGATTCTATAAAATCAGTTCCTAACCTTTGGGGATTTTTTTTCTTTCTTTTCCTTTTCCTTTTTTTTTTTTCTTTTTTAGTTACATACTCTATAACTTGCTCTGGGCAAAATTCTCTCATAAGGCTGTGGGATAAATTCAAAATGAGTAGCAGAAATGACAACTTATCTTTATTTCAACATGGAAATGTGGTTTCTCCAGATGTTTCTAATGTTCCAAATAGGGATTTCCAAAGACTGAACACTGCATCAAGACTGCCAGCCTAAAGGACTGTACATAATCATGGTGCTTCTCTGTGTGTGTGTGTCTGTCTGTCTGTCTACCTGTCTCTCCCTCTCTCACACACAGACACACACACACACAACACCATAAATGTAGACAGTGACGTAAGTCTATGCACAAGTAAAGATCATCTGAGGTGAATCAGAATTTTCCTTCTTTGACTAGTGACTGATCACACTTAGACACAGATAATAGGAAACTGCCTTATTTGTAGAACTGTTAAGGGTATGAAAGAATATTAAACAACCCAGAGCATTGAGTGGTGGGTGAGTCACTCTGAAGGGTGGTTTCCAAGACCACAAGAAATCAGGAAGGCAACCTATAAGAAACATCAAAAGCACACACCACACTGTAGGAAAATCCCAACTATGCTCTCCTCCCTGATATATAGGGGAGAGAGAAAAGAAAGAGATGATGAAAGAGCAAAAGACAGAACAGAGACAAAGAAGTCTCACGAAGTTAAAAACGTGGTTTTTGTTAGAATCATTGTTATTATTGTTTTAATCATGCTTTTAACTTTTCTCTGGGGAGATATGGAAATGGTGGCCAGAGCATAAGGATTTGAAAAATGCATAAATGTAGTGATACTTTGCTTAACAGCTGCATAGGGAAGGGCTATTTGATTATGCATAGATATACTTTTGTGCTTTGCATTGTTTCAGCCGTGAGGTGTTCTATACTACCTTTAAATGTTGACAATGAGAAGTTAAGTCATCCCCATAATTGATTAGATCATGCCTCCTTTGGGGCATTCATTCAATAAAAAAGGTTCTGTTTGTTTGTTAGATCTTGGGATTATGCAAGGCATTGCAGGGTAAAAGTATGACCCCTGACTTTACCTTTAAATTTAGAATTCATAGTCTAGTGAGGAGCTAGGCACATAAGCAAACGACTGTAACATAAATTATGTATGATATGCAGTGGGATATGGATAAGAAACTCTACACGGGCCTGGGAAAGTCGGGGAGACTTCTTAGGGGAGGCAGCAGTTGAATGAGGTTCTAAGAATATGTAAGAATTAGCCAGATAGATACAAGTAGAATGGGCACTAGAGGAAGTAGGCACAGTATATGTAAGAATTTAGTTGGTTTAGGAAACTATAAATTGTTTGTATTTCTGTATATAAATCAATATAAATATAAAACAAAACAGATTATTTATTGAGGAATCAACAAAAGCTTATGGGTTTGAGAAATATCTTAACATGCACAGAAGTTGCCTTTAGTATGATGTGCTAAGAAAATATTTTGTTTGAATTATCTTATTTTGCTATATTTTGCTATGTTAGAAAGATCGAAAGCTAAAACTCTGCTTTGTGACTTTTCTGCCATCTTTCATCCTGTTTGAAAAAGAAGGGTGGGATAGTTCCGTGAAAGCAATGCAAAGACGTTATTGCTTATCCAACAATATTATGTTTCCTTTGGAGTTGAGCCAGTGGGCCAAAAATACTTTCATATTAATTTTTTCTCATTCATCATGGACTCAGCCTAGAGCCACAGCCATACCATATATTCTTACTCAGAGAAGTTGAGGTTTAGTCAGAATTATTTGAGAGTCTCTGCACAATCCCCAAACAGGCATTTCTGAATTTCTAAGATCCTCCAGTGTAACTTCTCCCACCTTTTTAAATAAATTATTTATTTGAGAGAGAGAGAGAGCACAGAACGAGCGAGAACACAAGTGTGGAGGAGAGGCAGAGGGAAAAGCAGACTCTTTGCTGAACGGTGAGCCTGATGCAGGACCAATCCTAAAACCCCGGGATTATGACCTGATTTGAAGGCAGACACTTAACCAACTGAGCAACCCAGGCGCCCCTTCTCCCAACATTTCTTTGTGTGTTGAGGCACAAATAGCCTATTGGGGAACAAATTATTTAATGTGGCTAATGAATTGATCATGCTGTTTTTGTGGTAGAAAAGTCAGTTTCCTGGGTTCTCCTTACATATATTAGGACAAAGTTATTTGTAATAGCAAATAAACAGAACACCAGAAACATCATTTCTTAACTTCTTTATGGGTTCTGAGTGTTTACCTATTACTTGACCAAACAATCATATGAGTACTAGATACATAAAGGCAGTAAGAACAGTGTAGAAGTTAAAATATGGTTTTACTGATTTTTTTTTTCTTTTGATGCCCTCCACAGATGAGTTAGCTGAATCAAGTTGCAGTTTGCTTCCCACTCTCTGCCTAATGGGATTTATGGTTGATAATGCTGAGCAGGGGCTAATCTAAACCTAAAAGCCCAGTAATTATTTTATTTATTTATTTTTCATGTTTTTGTTATGGAAAGGAGAGTAAAACCTGGTACCTTATTAAATACAAGTCATTTTTCTCTTTCCTTTTGTAAGTGATATAAAGATTGGTGGTTTGGTACCTCCCTGGATTAAATGGGCTGATAGGGAAGAGCTGAGTTGGACACCAAGGGGTATCAGATGTCAACCTCTAAAGTGGACTTGTTGCCAATATTCAGGTAATTTTTTTGTTTGTTTATAAGTATTTTCAAATTTCTTGTCATTTTAAATTGAGTTAATTCAAAAGTATTGCAGACCCTAGGCTTAGAAACTAATCTGTATAGACTGGCTCCGGAGAGCTACAACATCTGTGTGTTTGAGTCACTCACACAGGCAGTAAAGGACTTTCATAATAAAAACTATATACTCAGCACCAATGGGACACCAACTTCCACTTAGTCTAAAAACCCAGAAGCTATCTATGTTCCATTTAAACGTTAAAAAGTATTTTTAAGAAAATAGTTTGGTTTAGAGATTATATTTTTCAATTTCCTATATTAAGAATTTGAGATTTCAAGTGATTCAGAATTTTAAGTGCTGTAATTCACATAGTGGTAAAAATATGCTTCTGAAGAGCAAAAGGCTATCGCTTATCACATTTTAAAAGGTCTTAAAAATGACCTTTTGACCTTATATGACCTTCCGTGTGCCACTTTTGAAGGGTATGCTTGACTGAGGCTGAGGACTGTGGTCTATAGGTGGCATACAATCCATTCTCTGGAAGGCAAGTGTCTCAGAGCAGCAGGCTGCGGCCAGCCCTGCTACTCCTTCCTCTTCTTGGCTTGGCTTTTCAGACACCTCAGTACTCAAGGACACTCTCATTCTTGTGGGCAATCCCGTAGGTATCTATCAGTGCACGTGGCAGCCAAGCACTTATTTCACTTTCAACAAAAGGGTTAATATGTTCTAGTAACTTACTGCCTTTGTGTTGTGTCCAGTCACAGGGAAGAATTTTGACAGGAAGAATTCATGGGTATCAGTAACAATTGTATTTACAAAAAAACAAAACAAAACAAAACAAAAAACAGTGAAAATCCTATTTCTAATATTCCTTTTCAACTCTGCTTCAAATATTTTTCTTCTCAGGGCCCTTGGATGGCTTGGTTGAGTGACCAGCTCTTGGTTTCTGTTCAGGGTCATGGGATTGAGGCCCCTGGGGTGTGGGCTCAGTGGAGAGCTTGCTTAAGATCTTTTCCTCTCCTCTTTTTGCCCCTCCTCCTGTTCGTGTTCTCTAAATACACAAATAAATAAGTAAAATCTTAAAAAAATACTTTCCCTCTGCATGTCAGTTTAATCTGCCTAATTGAATGAAAATTATTTTAATTTTAAAAATTACTTGATCATTGATACAGACCCAGATAAAAGACATAGAGAACAAAACAGTAGGAGTCAAACTTTGGGCATAGATTGTAAGATAGAGTATTCTGTCCTTCGATTTTTAATTTTTTTCTTATTCTAGAATTTATGCTTACTTATATGCGTGTATGGTATATAAATGCATTATATAGACAGTGCAATTTTTTTTCTTTTTTTAAAAGATTTTATCTGTTTGTGAGAGACAGAGAGAGAGAGAGAGAGAGAATGGCAGAGACATAGCCAGAGGGAGAAGCAGGCTCCCTGCAAGGAGCCGTTGTGGGACTTGATCCCTGGACTCCGGGATCAGAACCTGAGCTGAAGGCAGATGCTCAACTGCTGAGCGTCCTGACAGTGCAATTTTCGAAGATCATGCCAAAATCATTGGATTATGATGGACTTTCTGAATATTTTAGTAGTTTGTAAGTCTGAGGAACATCATTCTGACTTTTTCACCTTTTTACATTATTCTGGGTGAGACAATGAAGCTTATGGGCATACTATCTATATATTTTAATCTATTACGATAACAGTTCATTCTCTGATCATACCCATCTTAGATGATTTTTCTATTAAATAGTGACAGGGGGTCAGTAAGAGAGAAGGATGGTGAAGAGAATGCATCTTTCTGACAGACAAAGGTAAAATAATGTTTCATTAGGTAATCAAGATATTTTTGTCTTTCATCTAGTATTGGTAGATTGGTAGACTTAAAACCAGTTTCAACTTTAAGAAAAAAATATAATGAGCTCCATTGTGTGCAACACTGTGGCATGTGCTTGTCATAGATTTGTGCAGTACCTTTGCCTCCAACTGGACTCAGGAATCGTCCCCACTGTGCACAAGATGAGACTGAGCACAGTTCTCCCCACTGACTGCACCTTGAATCCTGGTCTGATTATAGTTGCCATACTACATTCTGTGCTGATATAACAAGCCCTGAATGATCTGTTAGACTGTGGCTGCATTGATTAGTTTGTTTTTTTTAATAGCATCATGCATATTTTTATTGCCCACCATTATTTCAAATGGCCCAATGACAATTTTTGTAGGACAAATGAAAATGCAGGCCCCTTCTTGTTTAAGATTTGAAACTGGGGTAGGGGGAAGAAGAGTAGCTGCCTTTAAAATCAATCAGGACACCTCCATGGAAAATTACCTGGGTTGTTTCATGGTTGGCAGGAGCAGAGAGGGAACTGGCATCCCCTGAAGAGGCACACGCCCGGCCTAGGTCCGGCCAGCACCCACTGGCAGGAGCTCAGCCCTGCAGTTGTCAAGATTTTCCTAAATTGTAAAAATCTAAAAGTTACATTTTAGAATCGTCTTTTCTTCTAATTCCTTTTTATTGCTTTCTTATTGCCTCAGGAAAGCAGTAACACAAAAGATCCTTTTACATCTTTTGATTTAAAATGCAGAATCCAATAGAGGCTTGTCTGGCTACATTCATGGAGGAAAATCTGTAGGTGATCAGTGTTCATCCTGCAAGTAAGAATCCTATTACAGCAAACAAATTTGTTGATTTTAGCTTCAAAATTCCTAATATATTAAGAAAATTGCCTGGATTCTCACCCAATTTAACTTTATATAGAAATCATTATAGCTATGGAAGCTATAACTTCTTTCTCTTTAATTACATTAAATAGCTTTTCATTGTGCAGGGGATCGTGCACCCCCTCTTTCACCACTCTGTATTTTATAGCATATATTTCCAAACTCTTTGAAAGCCCCTGTGCTGTAAACTAATTTGTTAAAGGAATTTATAAAGAATTTGGGAGCTTTAAAAAAGGGTTGTCTCTTTCCTTTTACATTATTTTCACTAAGAAGTCTTATTCAATACTTCTTTCAATTGTGTGCCTAATATAGTGATGAACTGGCAAACGACCCAATGCAATGTATGGTAGTGACAAAGACAAGGGATTCTAAACTTCTACACTACTTGTGATGTACAGTTTATCATCAACCTTGACAGCTGAGTCTCATGTCTCTGCCCCAATCCCCCACAGCTGGGACTCTGTCCTTCTCAGAGTGTGGTCCCCAGACCTGCTATAGCAGCCTCACCTCAACTGTTAGAAATGCAAAGTCTTAGGTTCACTACAAAACTTCTAATTCAGAAACTCTGGGGGTGGGACCTAGCAATTTGTGTTTTAACCAAGCTTTAGCTGATCCTGGAGTCTGAGAGCCACTGATGCAACCCCATCCCTGCACCTTTGTTTTCCTTTTCCCTCATCGATGGCCTCTGAAGCCTCCCTTCTACTCTTATGGCGGCACCAAGACTGTTTCCATCCACATAATACTGGCTGCCAGAGAGAGATGGGCTAGGCTTCTCTATTTCTGCTTTTGTCTTCAAAGCAAGAGGGCTGGAAAAGTGTCTAGTCTAGTCGGCTAAGGCAAATCAAGGGCATAATCCTTATTCTAGCTGCAGTAGACAGATGAGAAGGAAACCATTAGTCACTAATGCCTTAGTGGGGAACTTGTTGTACGTTGTTGGTCTGTACTCAGAAAAATGTCTTTATCTGTGAGTAGGTACATACAACTTATAATTATGATCAGTTTGCTCCCTGGAATACACTGGAAAGGCACATTGAGAGAAGGACAGAAATACATAGCTCCATGACCAAGCAGATACCACAGATGGTGTCACTGCTTACCGCCTTTAGGTCAACCCTCACTGCTCTACCCTACTCTCAGTGTGGCTAGATTTCTTAGTACACATCCAGAAAGGTGGTTACCATGTCCAAATAAAGCATTGGATGAAGGAAGACTAGGCTAATTGAACTTGATAGGTGGCCACATTGAAAAGGAAGTCCATACTAGTCCAATGTTGACATTTAGAAATAGATGCCAAAGTGATGATTTATGGCTTTTTGTACTGTATTGCCTGCCCCTAAAGAGCTTACATTGTTTTTTTACCTATTTCTTTGGTGAATTCCTGTTGAATTTCCTTCATTATAATCCAAGCCTGTGCTTCATTTAGATTTTGTACACTTAGGATGTAGTGATATCTATCTTATTTTGTTTTAATAACCATGGTTTTAAAATAAGCTCACTTTATAAAATAAGAGCATACAATGTGATCGGTACATTGTCAATAATGTGAAATAACTTCATTAAATTGTACTATTATATAAGAAATAGGGCAATCCTTCAATAGCACTTAAATAAAAAGATATTAAGTTTAATAATCTGTTGTCCTTTTATTGAATTCTGAATAATTTTAACTATTATAAAAACATTTAAAAGAGAGGGAAAGACTCTGATCACTCTCAACTAAGCTCACTCAAAGCTGGCAGTTCTACACTGACAGAGGCAAGCCAAGCAGACAAGGCTACAATGCTGCCTCCCCTCCCCACCCCGTGCTCTGCTCATAAAGCAAGAGTGTCACTGAGAAATTGAATCACTGTCCCCACCACTACCACTGAGCAGTGGTTAAGAGACTTTGCCCAGGGGGACAGACAAGACATAAGAACAGAGAACTTCCAAGTTCTATTATGACTTTATTAGAAACAGAATGTTGAGAAGATCAAGCCTAAGGGCACTCTCAAAAACAATAGATTTTGGTGGTAAGCAATTAATAGGAGATTGGTAGCTTCATGAATAAACTAAGCCATTAACCAGCTAGTTTACCAGAAAGAACCATAGAAAAATGGAGGCATGAGGAACCCACCTGGGCTAAGAACAAACCTCAAAGACTGGTCTGACAAACCATCCCTGGAAAGGGGCCTTGCATTTAAACTGCTAAGGACTTTGTGGGAAGCAATAGAACAATCACCCAGAAATTAGTGGAGCTTAACATATGGATGTGATACCAACAAAAGCAGACAACTGACAGAGAGATGAGGAAAAGAGAAGATAGTCAAGGAGAGACACTGTCATCCCAGGATGACTGTGCCCGTGCCATGCACCACACTTGAGGAGCAACCTCAGAGGTTTCACACCTGCACATGTGCACACACATACACTCAAGCCAAGAGAGGGAGAGAGAGAAAGGAAGAAAGAGAAGTTACTTGTCATCAATTCGGAGAAAATAATTTTCTTCTAAGAATGTCTATTAATAATTTTGCAGGAATATTAATAAATAATAAATTGTTAAATTAAAATGACATGAAAAAATAAACAAAGGAATTGAAGAAAAAATACAGCAGATAACTCCCACTTGGCAAAATGTTAAATATTTTAAAAAGATAAACCTGCAGGAAAAGCCTAAGCAGCTTGCTCACCCAACATAGCCATAGGCATCCCTGAAAGAAGCCCATGAGTAGTTCAGGTAGGAGCATATCTCACAAGGGAATGTCCCCCACCCTGAGGGATAATGGAGGGGAGGGCCCAGAGGCCTCCTGGCAGTGAACCCCTCCCTCCCACTGCACCACTACCATGGTCAGCCTCATCAACATGGGTAGTCCTTTCAATTTGGAGTAAATTGCACTTTGAAGCTTCTCTGCAGAGAGGAGGGAAAAGACTCCTTGGTGTGAGTGGACTAGAAAGAGCCAGTATGCATTTCTGGGCCCTCCTCCAAAGGGTGAAGGTCTTCAAGACTGGAGACATACTCAGAAAATTGGAGCAGAAATAGGAAAACCAAACCATGACCAGGTCACCTCGTTAAGTAGGTCAGGGATCAGCACATCAAGTGATTTGTGGGGAGCAGACAGGTGAGGAGAAAAGAAAGCTGGCTTTGGTGGAAATCTATCTTATCCTGTCTCTCCCTGCCCCTGCCTTCAGCCCGGCAGACTCCGAGTGCAGGCATATTCCAGCCCCCACCTGCTGATTAATCTGTCTGCTGCTAGACTGCTGCCTTCTGGATCTTTTGGCTTGCTTTAGATGAGGAACTCCGGTTGGGTGGGGAGAGAGGCAAGGGGCTAGGAGTGGAGCTTAGGGTTAAATCTTGGTTAGTTGAGGTGAGATATAAGGATCAGCAGCATGGACATCACCCAGAAGCTGGCTAGAAATGCAGACTCTCACACCTCTCCCAGACCCACCAAATTTAGATGTCGACAGGACCCACAGGTGATCATCTATGCACATTGACACTCAACAAGCCTGAGGCCATGACTGGACCTCAGAACTCACGGGTCAGTGACACTATATATGGTTAAAGGTGATAGCCACTTTTACTGTCCTTTCTGACAAATCTAAAGCAAAGTCTTAACATAATACAAGAAAATTTTAAACCTCTCTATATGAGATAGATAAGTAGCCAGACATGTTGGAAATCATAGGAAATATAATTGCCACTCATTTTCTTTGTAAGGGAATGCCATTATTTTATTCAATCCATTTATTTCCTTTCCACTCCTTAGAATTAAATATTGCTACCTCCTAACTATGTAGTAGAAGAAATAGAAGAAGTAGTGCTCCTTACCTGGGAGGGAGTAATTTCCAGCCCCAGAGTCCCCCCATCCCAAAGGCTAAAATGGATGAATGACTGATTTGTACCTCTGGCCACTGTCTACAAAAACTGCCTAGTGATACTTCAAAAGGCCTCACAATTTTCTCTAGAAATTTCCAAAAGAACTGGCTGAATGGCTTAGACTGACTATCCTAACCAGAGGAGCTTAATTAAATGAGCTAGTACACAAAATATATGAGTGCCGGTCCTATATTCACAGCAACTCTCCCACTCACTGCTATAAATACCTCACCAGTCCCTTTGGAGTTTGTGGACATGGATATGCTGCCGTTTCCTCTGCTAATCTCTCATTGTTTGGGGGTCTGGCTAAGTGCCACAACGGAAAAGTTGCCATGCTTGTTGCTTTTTTACATGCATGCTTTCCACAAAGTAATTATTACTTCCTGGAGGGCTGAGAGGCTGAATCTAACTTTAGCCAGAGATTTACTCCTATGGTCGTAGATTCTCTACATTTACTACTAAAAATTAAATGAAAGGTTTTTCCCTCCTTGTGTGTCCATCTCAGGTAAAGGGAATACTTTTGTATTTCATCTGCCTCTTACGAGATTCTCGACAAGAATGACAGAAAAGTCATCTTATTTGAGAACTGTTACTTCCGTAGATGACAGAGCACTCATTCTCAAATTAGTTTTGCTCAAAATGTTTCTCATATCTAAAGTAGGGACAATTTCTTGGATGTGGATCTTAGCCAGGGAAGCCTTAGACTTTTCAAAATTATAATTGCCTTATTACGCCAGAGTGTCCACATTTTAGTGGTGAAAGAAATGACTGTTTAGCTTGGAAGACTTTTTAGGCCAAGAAGATAAAAGCCCGGGTGAGGAGTGTGTGTGTGCGAGGGAGTAGCAGTGGCCTTCAGAAGATGAAGTGTTAATGTACAGAGGATGGAGACCAGCTGCTTTTCATCTCCACAGAGAACAGACCAGAGGAAATGGGGTCCCAGGCACCAGGAGAACTTAGGGAGGTTGTAAGTGAGCATGTCATGACAGGGAGGGTCCAAACTGGAAGAAGTGGAGCCAACAGGATTTCTAGAAGGAAATTGAGAAATGGTCTTGAAGATCGTTGTATATAATTGCATCATTCCTGAATAATGATAGTTCCTAAATTCGCCCTTAAAATATTTAATTTCAGAGCACATTATCATTGTCCTTTTCAACAACTCTCTTCACATGGCTACAACTTACAAATCACCGCGCTGACTGTAGCTCAGTGGCCTCTGCATTCCCTTGGTGCAGTGGAACAAGTAGGGTCTTTGGAGCCAGAAGAATCTGGATTTGATTTCAGTGTTGCAACTTACTGCCTTTCTTATCTCGGCTCCATTATCCAGACTCTCTGTAAAATACCAGCTTCATAGGGAATTTTTTTCCATTGAAGATGACTTATGTGGGTTTCCTAATACAAGAGCAGGTACACACTAAGCATTTGATAACACTGGGTACCTGATATTATCTACAAGGACTGTGTTGTACTTCATTGTGATACCTCAGAGACTCAATTCCTATTTTACACTTAGGAAATATAGACACCAAGGGGTTAAGTAAGTTACATAAGGACATAAAGCCAATAGGTTGGAGGCAGTGATTCAGTGAATACATATGTTGCATTTAAAAGCTGTTTCTTTTTTTTTTTTTTTTTAAACCAGACCAAGCTCTCTCATATTATAGGAAACCAATCATGAATCCTGGGAATGTTTGTCAGCATATGTGCCTATTATTAAAATCCACAGTTTCCAAAATCCAGACTCTCAGAAGGCCTAACCTGGCCCATATGCACTGTACTTGCCCCTCTTCACTTCTTCTGAGTATCTGATCTATTGGGGGGACATCTGTCATCATTAAGTTAGGAAACATATTAGTAAATTTTCTTGGAGGATATCTCAAAAACCATCAACACACTTTGCATTAAATGGGGATACATTGGATTTATTTTAGATCTGCAAGCTATTTTTCACCAATTTCTCTTATTTCATCCACAAACATTTGTTGATGTCTGTGTTCCAGATGATGTATTGGGTACTGGGAATTTATGCTTAAAGGATACTCTGGTGAAAAAGAAAGGTATCAACAAACAACTACAATTAGGTGAGATAAGTACTATGTTATAAATGACACAAAAGTCCCAGAAATAGAAAATTTGGGAAAGTATTTCAGAGTCAACAACATTTGAGGACTTAAGTGCTGCAGAAGAGCCGATATTGAGTCAAAGACCTTGGTAAAAACATTAACAATGCTAAGCAACTACTGAGGCATATTTACAGAAAATCTTCACATTTTATGTACTATAATTCAAACTCATGTTACTTTGATGAAAGTAAGATATTTAAGCATGAATGAAGTTAGAATGGTAAGGATAAAGTGGAAATATATTACAACATTATTATCATTAATTCTTCACTAAGAAATTAAACCAATGAACAGACTCTTCCTTTTAGAAAATTTTATGTTTTAATTTTTGGACACCAAAAAATGACTTACCTATAGATCCACATGAGAGAGGGAAATGTAGGTAGATGTGGTTCCTGGGACAGCCAAGGAGATCACTTTGAAAATGCTTGACTCATTCCCATTTGCCCTTGCAAGATATTCCTACATATTAGCTGGCCTGAAGCTTTCAGGCAATCTTTTTTGTACTAACTGAAGTGGTCTTTCTACAACCTTAGACTACCCAAGTCAAGCTATGAGCCATTTCTTTTATATTTATAAATTGCTGCTCTGAATATTTTTGCCTTTGAGTTATATGTCCTTAGATATAAAAAAATGGAAATTTAAATTAAAAGTTTTTTGTTTTTTGTTTTTTTTTTTAGTCAGATGCACACTTTTTATATGTTGGCTAAAACTTAAAATGTAATGTATAGTGGAATGTGTGTGAACATTAAGGGAATAGCATTGGTACTTTAGGTCACTTACTGATGTCCTGAAACTAATCTATTTGAGACTCTAGTTCTGCCTTTTATTTGTATCACAAGGCCATTAGAAGGAAAAATAATAGTTCTGCAAGCTCTGAGCATATGAGAGAGAAGTGCTTAATGGTAGCAGGAACTATCCTTATAATGGGTTTGGAGTTTAGAGTCAAAGACACTTTGGTAATTGTCCCAATGACTATATGGTTAACAGTTTTACATATGAGTTAGAATCCAAGCATTTGGCAAGCATTTACTTGTATATGGAATGGCTGCTTGTGTTATATTTTATGAAGTATATCTTGGATTTGGGTTGGGGCTTGTTCAAAAAACTATAAATGGAAAACTTAACTTTGTATTATTTAGCCCCTGCTTCCAATAAACCTATCCCTTCTTTTATGTCACTAAATGTAGGATTTTCTTTGCATGGTTTAATTTTCCAACTTGTGCAATTTATGATAAATCCATTTTTCCTGACCTTTTCATGCAGATTTTCTATTTTTTCTTACACCTCATTAAATGATATTTTAGAAAAAAATTTTAAAAAATTAAAATTTTCCAGTGGTCTATGTAATAATCACTCATTACAATGGGTGATCGGAATTTTATTTCATAAAGCAACCTAATAAAATCATCATAAATAAAAAGTTTTGGAAAGTATTCTTAAGTATTAATAGTATGAATATTTTTAGTACTCAAAAAGTGTGATTTTTTTTGTTAAGGGAATATATTAACAAACTACTACTAATGTGATATTATCTTTTTGAATGTGGTAGTACTATCTTAAGAGTAAAGAAAAAATACTAGCAGTATACTTTATTATAACCTAATACATAAAATGACACTTGATATTTATAAAAATGCTATTCACCTTTTCTCTTATTAAGAAAGAAACAATTCTTTGTAGTTTAATACTAATCGCAAAGTAAGTAAAGTCTCTGAAAATAGCATACAAACAATAGATTTTAAATCAAAAATGTTTATTGTAAAAAAGGACCTTTAAAATTGTTTTTTAAAAAAGAAACATTGATCTCACAAATCTTCAGGTTGTTTATAGGCATCAGCTATAGACAACATTTCACTTTCATACAAAACTCATTCAATCATATAAAAATAAACACAAATTTACATTGACTCATCATCTATACAATTACTTTAAAAAGGCACTTGTAAAGGTACTGTACGGATTGCATTTGTTGTATGCATTTAAAATAGTTTAAGTACATTACTGAGTTTCTAAGAATCCTTTCTTGCACTTATTCCCATCTTTAATTAATTTTAGAAAATCATTAAAAATTATTTTAAAAGGTAAGACATAGAGCATGCACCAGGAATGTTCAAAGCTAGTCTTTCCCTCCTCCCCCAAGGTGCATACTCCTTATTGGCATAAACAAAAACAAAAACAAAAACAAAACACTCTCAGTACATTCTCCTGTGTTTTGTTCCTGTTCTTTTTTTTTTTTCTTTCTCTTTTTCAGTATCTCTCTTAAAAATACAGTTTAAAGCATTACAGGTAATCAAAAAAGGCTTTAGTTCAACAATGATAACCAGACATCAGACATGTAATGAAGTAAACTTGGAATACTTTATAAGGCACCTGAGATAGCGTCTGGCAAATTCTCTTTCTATAGGAAATTCTATTACAAACTCTATTACAAAGCAATACTGTTCTTTTCAGTTGAAATGATTTGGCAGCAATGTAAATCTTTGCATTCTTTCTTAGTGAGAAAAGATGCAATGTGCTTCTTTGCTTCAGCTTTTGAAGAGAAAGATTCTTGTCTTTTATCCTCTCAATCTAGCTGTCAGTAAATATATAGTAATTTTAAACTTCACATGGAAAGGATTAACTTTGAACACATGGATTTTGTGCTCTTGCAGCTTTTAGTGTGTGTGTGTCTGTGTGTGTGTGTTTGTGTGTGTCTGTATGTCTATACACATTATTTGGTCAGTAAGCATAAGAGAAAATGCCTTTGGACTTTTATTTGTCGTTTGGAGTCGGAGTGAAGAAATGCATTCTGTTTGAGTAAACATTGATTGCGTAACTCAGTGTGCTACACAGCAGCCAGATTCCTCATGTTTGTGCAGAAGAGACATTCTGGAGAAGGTTTTGGAGCAGTTTTTGCACTGGTATTTCTTTACATCCGAGTGGGTCTGCAGATGAGCCCTCAGATTTGACCTGTCTGCAAATGCTCTGTTGCAGTGAGGGCAAGAAAAAGGCTTCTCCCCTAGGGGTGAGGGTGGGGGTTGAGAAAGAAAGACAGTCAGTGTTTTTAGAGGAAATGTAAAGTCAGATAACGTTTATGAGTAACAGTCACATTTTGTCAAAAAAGAACTTAATTAAAATTCCCCATAACAGATACTTATTTTCAGACCTGATCCTTTAAGATAAATTTGAATATTGTATTAAAAAATCACACCAAGAATATTGTTACTGCTGCCAGTCATGTAGAAATATTTCATGTAGTTCTAGGACTTTCACTTATTAAAGCTTTCTGCTTCAGCAGGTGCAGCTAATATTGAGCTCCTCCCAACATTTCCTAATAGTTCCCCTTTTCCCTCTTTCTATTATGACTAAGATTGGATAAATGCCTCGGCTCCCCGCAGGATGATTTTGTACTAGGAATAAAATATTCAGCAGCAAAAACCAAAACATAATAAAACAACGGGGAGTAAATTCAATTCTAACTATCCAACTTGCTATGGGGTGACAGCACAGCAAGAATGTAACCAGCTGAAAACTAAAGGCAAACCCCTCACCTATCTACCAAACCGGTTGATTAAGATAGCAACATCTGTGTTTGCTGAATATTGGGAGCAGTTTCACAGAGCACACATTCAAGTACATCTTTCCTGATTTTCTAACTGATCTTTGAGATCAGTTCTGATCTGAATCAGCTTCTGAATCTACTTTCCAAAGTCTAAATGCTGTTTGCAGTCTCTGGAGCAGAGCTTGTTAACAAGAAATGGAGCATTCTGCTCTAACAACTTTTTGAGTCATCAGGAAGTAGCTATACATGATCATCCATCATTAAAAACACTGTGTCACTACTTAATGCAAATTCAACGGCCAGCCCAGGGCTTCACTCTATCAGACAGTAACATTCCTGTCTGTGTTTTTCTCTTACCAGTGTGAGTTCTAATGTGTCCTTGAAGTAACCAGGGTCTGGAAAACGCCTTGCCACAGATCTTGCAGACACAAGGTAAAGTGTGGGTCCGAATGTGCATTTTAAGGGCGCCCAGGCTCACGTATTCCTTGTCACAGTATTTACAGCTGAAAGATTTCCTAGACTGGGCATCACAGTGCAACTGCTTATGTTTGGCCAGCCCAGAAAAAGTTGAATAGGTTTTATTGCATAAATTGCACTGAAACTTTTCAGCTTCAATGGCATGGGGGTCTGAGAGCTTGGATTGTAGTCTTTCCTCTTCATCACTAATGGGGCTTTCTGAGCCACTGTGGTCCTTGGATGAGGTGTCAGATGGAGGAGGGGGACTCACTCGCCCCAAGGATGAGGGGTATCCAGAAAGAGAAGAGAGGCCATTGGGTAGTGGGGAGTGGAATGGAGCTGCCGTAGTCCACACGGTAATGGGGCTGTACGCTCCCGAGCTGAGGATCTCTGGTTGTGGTATGACAGGCATGGGGTAACTCTCATAGAGATATGGGGAAATAATCACTGGGGGAAAGAGAAGGAAAGGAAGGAAGATTAAAGATTAAGGCAAAAAAAATAACTTTGAAAACACACTAGGAAGCTACTTGCCAGCACAGACACACACGCGCACACACACACACACACACACACACACCCAGGACTCTATGACGAAGTAAATCGACTCATTTAGGAAGACAGGCATTGGTAAGACATTTCATTTCCACCCTTGCTGCTACATGGTCACTGTGCTTTAACGTACATCTAATGTCCCTCCCGCACGCAGGTGTGACGGGAGCTGTAACATGCTGTGCGGTGCGGAGGTGCGCCAGGTGAGCGCCCACAGTCTCCGCCGAGGGGGAAACACCCGCATATTCTTTTAAAGAGACCGAGAAGTCGTCTACCGTTTTCTGCATGAGCCCTGCGCGTGTTCTAGGATCGTGAGTACAAAGATACGCGCACATGAAGCTGCTCTCTGGAGGGAAGGAGGCTCTTACACAAAAAGGCAACGATTCATCATTTACGTGTTGCGCCGCTCATGCTCCGCGCGCTCGCTCTGCGTCTACGTGCGGGCTTTCGGCAACGAAGCTGCAAGAGTTGAGTGAAGTTTTCCTTGTCGGTTAAGAGCCCCCAAAGTCTTGAATTAAGACTCACCCCGAGCGACCTAAAGAGTCCTAACTGTCCTTGGGGTACTGTTTGGGAGGAAAGGGGCTCTGTCTTCGCTTCCTTTGTGACACTATTGGAACCGCGGCGCGCCACGGGCCTAGGGACGGGCAGACGCCCGGCGGGTGGTGCGAGGCGGACGGAGGCGTCGCCGTCCTCAGGTCCACGTATCCACTGCTTTACCTGTGTGCGTGTCCAGTTCGCCGTAGTTGGGCTTCTTGGAGGCGTTGAAATGCTTCTTGACCAGGAAGGAGCGCGGCATCTTGCGGGCGGGCGGCGGCGCGGATAACGGTCCGGGGCGGGCGCGGCGGGCCCTAGAGCATCGCGGCGCGGCTCGGGCTGGGGCCGCGCTCGGGTGCGGCGGGCGGACGGCGCCTCCAGTCGCCCGGCTCCTGCGCCGACTGAGCGGGGCTGGGCCGGGAGGGCCCTTTTCCTCGCCTCTGCGGGCGGGCGCCAATCGCCGCGGGGAGGCTCAGGTTTCAGCCCCGCCCCCGGGACGGCCGCGAACCGCGGAAGAGTGTGCGGCGGGGCCGGGCCGCTGCGGCGCAGGACGGGCGCTCCGCGGGGCTCCGGCGGGCCGGGGCCGGGCGCCCGACAGGCTTGCGGGGAGGTCGTCCCGCCTCGGCCTCGCCAGGCTCCCTGCTCGCGGGGAGCCGGAGGGGTCCGGGCAGGCCCGGATGCCGGGGCGGGGGGGGGGGCGGGGGGGGACCTGCGGCCCGCCCGGCCCCGGGACCCCGACAGCCCGTGTTTGCAAGCGGCCGCGGCGGGGCTCGGCTCGCGCAGGGGCCCCGGAGAGAGGGGGTGGCGGCGCCCCGACCCCGGCCCCGGCCCCGACCCCGGCCCCGACCCCGGCCCCGGCCCCGGCCCCGGCCCCGGCCCCTGCGGCAGGAGGGCGCCCGGCCGCGCCCACGGCAGGCGCTTCCCGCCGGAGTCGGCGCGTCCCCCACTAGCGGTGGCGCCTGGAGAGAGGCCCCTGGCGGCCCCGAAAGCCCTGCCTGCCCCTCGGGGGAACCGACGCGCCGGAGACGGGCGCTGCCGAGCACCGACGGGCCTTGGCCGCGTAGCTCCCGACTCCTACAGGCACACGCAGGCGCCGTCCTCCACGATGAGGGGCCCGGACAGGCGACGCCTCATGTGCAGCGCGTATCTGCTCTGCGTCCCTGTGACACTGTTCTCTTCAGCATAAAGTCATCGGCTCTCATCCCGCATCTGCCCGCTTCCTTCCCGGATTGCATTTCTAAACAAAGGATGCCACCCGGTCTACGGCGGGGTCAGAGTTCTGAGGAGCTGGTCCAGCAACCAGCAAAAACGCTTTGATTTTGTTTGTCTGTTTATGATACTAAAATCTAGAAATCCTCCGAGGTGGCTAATTCTGAAAGTAAAATTTCAACCGTGTTTTCAAGCATCTCTGGCCATTCGCACTTGTCTCCCTACCTTTTGCTTCAGAGACTAAGGAAAGAACAGATTTGCCACAAGCACCCTACCCTTGTTTCTAACAGGTGCCGGAAGAAAAAAAGTCAAAAAGAAAATAATAGTGGTGAAGTCAAGACTTGTAAGAGGAAAATGCATTGTCAGGCTGCATAACTTCTTAATCTTCGGAGGAGAAAACAAGTGTATGTTGTGGGTGCGTGGGTGGAACCAAAGGGGAGCTCACAAGTTTCTGAGCCAATTTCAATGATTCTGGCTTTTTTTTTCTTCCAACAGTCATAATTTAAATGCCAAGGAAACAAATTTAGGTGAATCTTTACGTTAAAAGGAACAGTATTTGTAGCAGACAGGAAAATATGAATATGCATTAGATTTCCTCGCAAACTATAAACTAGAGAACAATTCAGGGCACGTTTTCTGAGCTTGCTACTTGCACCTGGTTTACTGGAACAGGAGTCCTTGCCTTATCTGCTCCACTTCCTGCAAAAGGCACATTTTGTTAGAAATATAATATAGTTGAGGAAAACATAAATTCCTTTTATTTCTTCCTTTCACTCTATACAGAGTCTACTGACAGTAGCGAAGAGTGTTAGAGAACATTTTGGTATTGATTTCTGGGTAGTTATGACACAAGATAACCTGCTGAATGTATATTTTAAACATCCATTTAAAAAGTTTAACAGTAAAAAAAAAAAACAAAGAAAGTTTAACAGGAATTCATTATGTTTGAATAAAAAAAACCTTGAATTTGGATTACAGATCCGTAACGGATCAGAGTTTCCCACCACATGTCCAGGGGGGCTCCTCGCACATGACACAGATCAGAGTCAGAACATGTTACCGCACCTACTGGGATGAGCAGATAGTGTTCAGGATCGTGTCTGAGGCATGTCATTACACAGGTCTTCGTGGTAACCAGTCACACGTAGACCTGTGTGAGGTCTGGTCTGCTGTCAGGAGAGGGAGAGCCTGCGCGCTGATAGCATGAGTCAGACTGCACAGGTGCTCTGCTCAGACACAGCAGAGGGCATTTGGCGCCAGAACGCTGTGGTAAAAACCAAGAAGGGAAGTCAAGTCCCTGCCCAACGGCCAGCTGCTAGGACCTCGCTAAGACAAGACGGAAGGTGCCTGTCCTGCAAGCCAGAGGGGATGATACAGAGAAGTTAGCTTTGGTCACTGGCTGAAAGAGTTGTCTTGCAAGGGACAGAAATCTTTGCTGAGACAATGACACAAGGTTTCAAATGTTTCTTCTGGACAGTACTAATCCCGGTGGGTTTTGCTAACACAAGAAATTAGTCTCGGGTTGACGTAATTAGGCTCATTGGAATAGTGAGAAAAGGTGCTTATCCTGAGATGTTAGTGTGTATGCAGCCCAGCGAGGGTGAAGCTAACGAGGACAGGTCACGCAGCACACAAGGCTCAACCCTAGGCTCCTGACAGCTGAATGTGGGGTGGAGAGAAATGGGGGAAGGATGTAGACTACTGCCTGTGGGCAGTTTCCAGCCTCAGTGGCTTGACTCCCCTGATGTTCAACATAATTCCATTATCATGGGGAAGGTGGGAGCTTAAAAATAGCAGACACGGTGGAGTGTACTAGATGGTCCCTCATGGGTCTTCTGTGAGGTGCATGGGATGTTAGAAACCCATGCAGTCTAATTTTTGAATTTTATTAGGATGTAACTTGATGTGACTTACCTGGCAATCCCCCATTTCCTTTATTATCTAAGAAGGTGACAAAGATAATTGGTTCAAAACTTTGAAAATTAAAGTTCTGGGTCCTCATGAGGGGGCCCTTCTCCACAGGCTCCCTTGTACTGATGGGATTTCTCCTGGAGACAGTTTTTTTCAGGAAAGATACATTCTTGCCTTGCCAGATGGGGAAACAAATTAGATTTATGAGATTTAGGAATGCACCTCAGATTTATTTACTTTGCACAGAGATTTGTGTACATTTAGGTATTTAGGTATGTAGAAAACAGTGCGGACTGACTACTCAGTTTAACTCTAGCACCAGAAGAAACTGTGGCTTAACAGAGGCAAAAAAATCCCATCGTGTGCTGTGCCGTGTCTCCTAAAACGAATGGCCTCTCTTTCTAACTTTCGTTTTAGCAGGATTGCCCTGGGGTGGGCAGGGCAGGATTAAGTCCCTTGAATGGTATTCGGCTATGGAATATCATTAATTTTACTGTGGTATATGGAGAACAACCCAATACATTACTACTTTCTAAAACTGCATAGTAGCAAGGTGCTATATGTAACTTTGAAGTGTGAATGACAAAGACTTGATGTCATCTCATGATTTGTAGATATCTGTATTTGTATTTATTTCCTAATATATTTGTATTTATATTCCTAATTCATAATGTAATTCAGCCTCAGGTAAGATAAATCAACCTGTAAAAGAGAAATATTTCCTTTTAGTACCTGGGTTTCTCTATCTGTAAATTATGTTTAACACTCTTCCCTTGTCCCTTTTACAATGATTTAGGGACAGATATTTTCCAATATAAAAGGGAGAATAATCAGAGTAAGCATATGATTCTGCTTCTATATTCTGAGCTTCATAACAAGGAGTTAGACCCTTTTTCTCTGGGGATGTGGGTGAAACTCACACACTCACTCAACACACATGAGTTCATCTACTCAGTGATATCAACAGAGCCAGATGTGAAGGTGTATGTGTGTGTGCCCACACGTGTGTGTGTGTGTGTGTGAATTGGGGTGAAAAACAATAGCAAAAATGATATCAGGATGTCTCTCTGCTGCTAAAGAATTTCCATTATTTCCTGTGTGTTCCCAGGGCCACAGTCACCAGGTTAATAGACATTAGCATTGTGTGTCTGTCTGGAATTAGTTCTGATGCTATTTTCTCAGTAAGGCCAATCATATAGAGTCAGTAAGTATTTAAAATCACTTCTAACAGAAAACCCTGTTTAACATGGGACCAGCATTCTGATGAGATTTATTTTGTGTCAAATCACTTGGGTTCATAATCTTATTTCTAGTTATGGTTTTATAATCCCATTTCCCTTTCGGTGGCTGTAAGATATTAATCTCGTCAATGTTCTATTTGTACTTTGTGGAAAGTGTTGATGATCTTATCTGTTAGATGAGCAAGAAACACTTGAGACGTTATCTGTATTTTATGCAACAGCTCAGACATGTGTGGTGGCATAGAGACACCTATTGGTCAACTTTTGAAAACACATTGCTTTCTTTTTCTGGTAGTCTTTTCCATAACTTCTTAACAAGGTCTGCCACCTTGTGGAAAATGGGTGATTTGACTAGAGTGAGAGCCTTGAGTTCATCTCCTGTTGTAATTGCCACAGTTTCAGGTGAATGGCATTTAAATGTTGAATTTTTAATTAAAAATGACTTATGTTGTTTGTAGAAACAAAAACAATACCACAGGACAAATTACATTGGCTTTTCAAGATAGATAAGTAAAGGAAAGGTATGGTGTTCTTCAATCTGTGCAGTTACGAAGAAAGAGGTAGGCAAGAATAACAGTATTATATTCAAAACTTAGTAAGCACGTCCAATGACTTATTCCCTCTATTCTCATATGATCTCTACAAAGTAGAGTTTTGAGGGTGGAGGACAAGTCATTCCAGGAACATTCAAAATGAAGGGAATGCAGCCAGGGACTTCTGCTCTGTGGGCCTGCCTGCAGGGTTATGCACCTTGTTGCTGGGCTCTGCTACACCACTGGGGTTTGTAAGGTAGGCTAAAGGCACCCAGTACTAGGCAGTTTGTGAACTTGTGGGTAATGATACTAGCTACCATTTGTGAGTGTTTAATGTGAGCTGGCTGCTGTGCCACATATTCCATGCATATTGTCTTAATTAATCCCCCACAGTGGCTAATCCTGCAAAGTAGATATTATCATCCCTGTTTGCAGATGAGGAAATGAAGACGCAAATGAAATACCTTGGTCAAATCACACTGCTGGAAAGGAATAGGTGGAAGTGGTTCTGTTTCAAATCCTATTTATCACTACTTTGTTATGACTATAATTTCCCACCATAGGAGTGAATTAGATTCATGACCACCTGCAAAACATGGCCTCATTGAAAATTTACTTTCCTACTTTCTTCCCCACTCAGAGAATACTTACACATGGAGTTTAGAATCTATGGTGTGGAGCTTCTATTTCCATGTCCATCTCATTCCCTACCATCTCTGCTGTGTCTCCCTTTCTGCCTAAGTAACACCAGATCATGGTTGCTTGATTTCAGACTTGATACTGTTTACCTACAGGTGTTGGGTGTGACTTCTGTGAAGACACTTGGACTAGAATCCTCAGTGTTTGAGTAGCTTCCATGGTCTCTTGGTCTCCCAAAGAAGGAAGCAGCCCTAATCATTCATTCTAATTCTATAAACACCATGTGGTTTTTCAAAGCTGGAGGTGATGACCTTTGTTACCTCAGTCTTTAATGGGAATATGTGGGGGAAATAAACCCATAGATAAAGAATCACTATGTACAAACATAATGGAGGAGTTCTACCATCTGGAAGGGTCTCTCTCCGTGTGTGTGTGTGTGTGTGTGTGTGTGTGAGTGAATGTACATGTGTCATATGATTGCCTTGCTCCCAGCATGAGCCTCCATAGGTTCATGTGTGAGTGAGCATGTTTTCTAGGATAGGTTGGTCCACATTAGTTTGTAAGCAGGAATTGAGGCCCTTCCTCCGGGAGAACAGGGAACCAGGCTTGGCAAGCTTGATTTTTTAAGGACCTGTCACTCCAGTGTATCTTTGACTAAGCACCCCAGGAAGCTGATGCTATGGATCAGCTAGGGTGGAGCCTGGAAAGTGAACCTGAAATATGGATACACTAAAATGCTGTTAATCTTTACAGGGTAGACAATACTTCTTTGGAATCTCTGAGGCAGAGGCGATTAAAAAAAAAGGTGCACAGGTTGGCTTGTGAGAGTACTTGCCATACCTGACAGTGGGACACTATGAAGTGTTGATACGTACAGGGGACTAGGGCATTAGTTGTAGTGGCTCCCATGCCAAGAGGTATTAGTAGTGGCTGAGATGTGTATGGTTACCCCTGGAAGTGGAGGTGCTGCCCTATGAGAAACAGGGCCTGACAGATACTGTGATTCTCAGCGTAGTAATGGAAGTGTCTATCGGGGGTAGTTTTTCCTTGTGGTAAAGGTGCCTGGAATACATGGCAACACATTTCAGAGAGAGATTGGAGTAATAGGGGGAGGCACTCTACATATTCTACATGGAAACTGAACACTTGTCCTGAAGACCATGAAGGATAGCTTTGTGGGACTCCCAAATGACTTTCCGGGATGTTCAGGTCCTGAGTCATTGGGAAGGAAACACAGGTGTAACTTATACACTGAGATAAGGACAGTTGAGAGTGAGTGACCAGTTAGCAAGAATGCACTAATATCACTGCTCACATGGACTCCGAGTCAGAAATTCCCTCTCTTAGTGCCTTGTCTCTTCCTTTGCCTCAGATCGAGTCATCAACATATCTACCTGGACATTAAAATAGAAATGCTTTGCAATAGCAGACTGCGAAACTTTCCAAGACAGTTTAGAGAAGCACACTCTAAATTATGCTATGTTTATGATTATCTCCCTAATTTAGGTCTTGGTTCACAAACTTGGTGTGCCTTTTTCCAAGTGTACCTCTGTTAGAGAACACAGATTTATGAGAGCTTTCCAGTCATCTGCAAGCACTTTGTTACTTTTCTCTGCCCCAGAGAAATGGTTCTCACCACCAGTCAAACCAGTTATAGCATTTGTAAGCCCCCAGAAAATAGATCAAGAGCCTGGTCAGGCAGACCCTTGTGGGTATTTGGAATCACCACTGATGAATAGATAAAAATATCTGGATTTTTGCCTAGACAGAAATGTCATTTCATACACTGTGATTTTTTTAAGGAGACATTTTGCTAAATCATACTATGGCTGTTTAAAAAGAAACAAATCTCTTACACACACACAGTGAACTTTTCTAGAGGTGCTCTTTGGGTTTGCCTTTAAAAATTAAAGTCGGGATCCCTGGGTGGCGCAGCGGTTTGGCGCCTGCCTTTGGCCCAGGGCGCGATCCTGGAGACCCGGGATCGAATCCCACGTCAGGCTCCCGGTGCATGGAGCCTGCTTCTCCCTCTGCCTGTGTCTCTGCCTCTCTCTCTCTCTCTCTGTGACTATCATAAATAAATAAAAATTAAAAAAAAATAGCTATATATGCAATATGCTTTAAAAAAAAAAAAGAAAAAAAAATTAAAGTCTTACCTAAAACCAGTATGATAATGGGAAATAAAGACTCTGTTCACTTATCCCTTTGGACCTTAATACCCTGTCCTTGATTACAAACCTTTTGCTGGCACCAAAGGACAATCGGTCCCTATTGACCAATTGACAGGTGAAGCAGCCACCCAGTGTAGGTAGCAGCAGAAGAGGATTAAGATCTAACACTTGGGGATCCCTGGGTGGCTCAGCGATTTGGCGCCTGCCTTCAGCCTAGGGCATGATCCTGGAGTCCCAGGATCAAGTACCACATCGGGCTTCCTGCATGGAGCCTGCCTCTCCCTCTGCCTGTGTCTCTGCCTCTCTCTCTCTGTCTCTCATGAATAAATAAATAAATCTTAAAAAAAAAAGATCTAACACTGAAGTCATTGTTAATGTAACTCTTGCCAGCAGTTAGAACTAACAGGCTGATTGCAGAAGTGGAAGCCTTTCTAAGAACTGGGCTGCTGGGTTCCTTTGTCATTGTGTATCCCCCAACAGAGATGCCTTCCTGCCCTCTCCTGCAAAGCCACACAAACTCAAACTCTATTGAGGGACGGAATTCATTATTGCAATTTCAAAGAGAAGGCTGAAGACACCATGAATCATTTGAAAGTGATTATGGACGAAAGGGCATGAGAATAATCCTAAACTTTCAAATTCTCTTGAATCTTTGGAATTACATTGATGATGAGTGAAACATGATCCAGAACTAGCAAATATCCTTTAGAGAAGTGTAAAGGGATTGGAGTCTTAAGAGGAAACTGAGACAAAATAAAATCATAGACTGGTAGAGCTGGAAACCTTAGCTATTGAATGCAATACATTCTCTTTATTTTTTTTGGCCAAGGAGGGCAAGGAGAGGCTTGCTCAAGGATGTGAACCTTCTAAGCAATACAAGGGATTAGATCTGCAATATGCTGACTTCTAGTATAAGGCACTAGCAGACAGCAGTGCTAGCAGAGGTATGCCTGCAGCAGGTTGTCTTTTATTCTGAAATATATTTGATCAGCTTCTGCAAACTCTCCTGAAGGCCTTTAAAGAAATCACATAGAAAGAAGGAATAGATCTCTATTTCCAAACTCTGGTGAAATTAATACCCTGTCCTGTCTGCTTTCCTCCATTTATGAAGTAGTCCATATTTAATTTTGGTTCTCATTCTTATACTTCCATACTTGGTGCAGAACTACATCAATAGATGACCTTGTGCTATATTGAAAATTGTTGAAAACTGCAGATATTTCTTAAAATGACAACTGCACTTTCACCTTGAGAAATATCAGCTTACTGAGGGAAAGAAAATGACAGAAGTTTCAAGATGATTTGGTTTCAATAATTTTGCACTGAAGTGCTAAGGAAGATGTTTAAGCCACATCACCCCAAATGAAATATCCTTCTGTGTAAGGAAGAACTTACCATGAAAGGATGAAGTGTTCAACATGATGTCCCGCCCCCAGTTTTGGGTTATCTCTTTATGATTAACTGAAGAGTGAATTCCCCTTAGCTATAAGCTATGATTTTGGAACAGCTTAGTTGGTCTAAACATGATGGCCTTAATTCTGACCTCCAAATATTAGGAATATGATGGCGTTCTCAGAGATGGGTTCTAAGTTCTTTAGTCTGTGGCACACTACAAAGCCACCAAATAAATCTGTGACCATTAAGGAACAGGGAATTTGCCAAGCAGCTGTGGGGCAAGTTCTCTAATTGACTAGAGCCCGTTCCCTGCCAAATCCCTCCTGTAGAGACCGTGGGAATGCCGCTACTGGGCACAATACAACAATCCTGTCTCCGCAACATACAACAAACATTTCCCTCATTTCTAAGGATGATAGTGAATATTTATCAAGTTATGATAAGGAAGAAAAATGAAAGATATTCATGGTAGCCAGTTATCTTTAAACATGTAGGCTAGGGCAAAGCACCTTTGTATAGGGATGACTCAGAGCCAAATTGTCCATATCATTCCCACCACATAAATCAAAGTGACTCTTTTATCTGTCAGCGTAGAGACTTTATACTGGAGGACAATCGCCCATGAGCCTCAGGACAGTCACTGATTTGACAGTGATGTTGAAAACTAAGACGACTCAGCATGAAATGCCTGGGTAATGACAACAGGATTAGGTATCAGTGTGCCGAGAATGGGTGTGGCCTGTAGGACAGCTGCCAGAAGACAGAACACAAAAGAAGACCTTTCCTGGCTCTGCAGTTATTAGCTTTTCTGAGGACACTGGCTGGAAAAATAACTGAGCTAGAATATCTATAGATCTTACTCTCAAATGGAATGCAAACTGAACAGCTGTAGACTGTCCTAGGCAAATTAAATTTACTGAATAGTAAATGGTCCTATGTATTAGGTAGTTCTCTTTTGAAAATAAGATTGAGTTGCTTTTATTTTTCTTTGTACTTGGACTAGAAACGTTAGCTATTTCCACCAGCAGTGAGTCAATGGATTCCAAAATAATTTTTTTCTAAAAAAGGTAATAATCTGGAAATTTTAGGAAGTGTTATGCTCTTCATCATCATCATTATTTCCTCATAAGAGCACTTAAATTGTATAATTTCAAGATATTTCACCAGATAAGCTTATAGTCAACTCAGGTAGATGAACCTCTCAAATGAAGCATCAGCATGATTGTTAGTACATTTATATGAAGGACAGCTCAATTTTTGATTTGGAAAGGAAAATTTAAAATGATTTATTATAAACCATATTTCTTATAGGCAACTTAATATTTCTTATTCTGTATCAGCCTAGGGATTAAAAAAAAAGAAAGAGGAGGTAAATAAAAATACTTGAAGAGTATTTCTCCTGCTTTGTCCCACCAACTCTGTAGAAAGACCCCCCTTCTCAGGTTTCACCCAGCTCCTGCCTGGAATCCTCAGGGTACCTTGGCCCTCACCCATCTTGGCAGCCATGTTAATGTCAGTCTCCTTTCCTGGCCCTGAGTCAGGCCTCTCGTAGTCACCAGAGCTGCTGAACATGTGATGCCAGTTATCAATGCTGTCACAAAACTTCCATGAAGTCTCTGGAGGAGAATGTTCCCTCTGGCTTCCCTTTCAAATGCAGATACATCTTCCTCAGACTCAGGTGTCTGTGCCCCAAAGTGCTCCAGCCCTCAGTAGGGAGAGAAACTCTTATAATCCCAGACTTCTTCTGTTCTCAGCTACACAGATCTTTGAGCACAGCACCTGCATGGCCTTAAGTTCTTTCTTACACAGTTTCCTACTTTTTACTTATGCTTTATCTTAGTCCCCCTTTCTGGAACCTAGGACCAAGAAGTGAGGCCATGGAAGCTTATTCAGAGTACAGAAGTGACAAATATATGATCAATGCAAACTGTAGAGAGCAAAATGGAGTGTCTCATGTCAAGCAGGAGCCTGTGTCAAGCAGGGGCCTGTGTCAAGCAATGACACAAGCAGTTAAAGGTACTACAGCTAGGAGATATCACCAGGACTAGTGTCAGCTGACGCCCCAGAACCGATAAGAAGCAGAGCCAGAGGAGATCCACAGATCAAAGACAGATTAAATCCCTTTCAAAAGGGAGGATTTGGGCAGCAAACTGTCAGACTCCTCAGACATGATCCTTCTACATCTGACCGCTTCAAAAAGGCAACTGCCACCAAAGGCTTTGCTAGATTGACCAGAGCTGACCTGGACAAGACCGAGGTCTTATCTCAACTGCGTGTCCACAGACTGACTTCACATTTGGTTCATTAACTTCCTAAACCCTTCTGTTATCTGTTTTTTTTGTTTTTTTTTTTTTCAGGAGGAATCAAAGGTTTATTGCTCTGGGTTAAACCAGTGGAGACAAGACCGAAGGGGGAGGGGGACACAGGAAGTGGGTAGACATTTCCTTCCCTTCTGGAGTCCAAGGACTCTGGGAAACTGACCAATGCATTCCAGATCTGCTGATCACCTACTAACGGGCTACACCTTCAGTGAAATCTGAGGTGCCTGCCCCCCTTCCGTTATCTTGTTTGTTATGTGGTTTGTCTTATGTATGCTGTGTGAGAAACCAAGTTTGATCACACGGCGAAATGTCATTGAGTTTGGAATCCTGAACCTGCCTTATAAATGTGATCACCTTTGCGTTATGATTGAATAAAGTTGACATTGTGGCAAGACACAACTTGTGAGTGTGCTTTCACAGCACATTTATGACACCAACTTTTCTCTTTGACACTGAGCCAGTTGTCTTCAGATTTGCAACCTTTGATTCAGTTTTCTCTGGAAGGCTTCTTGGTCTTTTATGGAGATAGACACCTGATAGACACCCACCCAATAGACATTCCCTGGTGGTTGAATGCCATGATGAACATAACCTAGGTCCGTCAGGTCAGGAAATCCTGTTACATATAGATTAAAAAACTGAGAGCTATTGCTGGTTGGTGAGCACCCAGAAGAGTAGACCCTCCCCTTGTCACACCAAACCACATCAATAATGCTTCCATGCCCTGCATCTCTGGGATTAATGGAGTTTAAAAACTATACACTTGTTTCCCCTTTACTATTTTTCATCACTAGACATTCTGAAAGATAATACAGTTATCCACACAGCCATATGGGCACCGCTTATAGTTTATCTGAACCATTTTCTTTTTTTTTCTTTTTTTTTATTTTATTTATGATAGTCACACACACAGAGAGAGAGAGGCAGAGACACAGGCAGAGGGAGAAGCAGGCTCCATGCACCGGGAGCCCTACATGGGATTCGATCCCGGCTCCCCAGGATTGCGCCCCGGGCCAAAGGCAGGCGCCAAACTGCTGCGCCACCCAGGGATCCCTCTAAACCATTTCCATCTGAAAATGAAGAGGTGCAAATAGGGATGAAGGTGGATTGTACACTCAGTTTTATGTAGAAGTAGTTTTCAAGTTGCATAGACTTTCAACTCTTCCTTCCTTCCCTTTTTACTTTTCATTTCTTTTTTTTCTCCTTTTGTTGTATATCCTTAGAAGCATATACATATTTATGGAGCTCCTGGGTGGCTCAGGTGGTTAAGTATCTGACTTTGACTCTTGATCTTGGCTCAAGTCATGATCTCAGGGTCACGAGATACAGCACTGTGTTGCATGGGGCTCCTCGCTCAGCAGGCAGTCTGCTTGAGATTTTCTCCCTCTCTCTCTGCTCCTCCCTCTGCTCACACTCTTTCTTTCTCTAAAATAAATAAATCTTTTTTTAAAAGCACATATATATATAATATACATAACATATAATATATAAAACATATTTTTCAATAAACTTATTGAGTGCCTACATTGAACCAAGATTTGCACTGATTATATTTATGAATCTTACTTAAATCTCACAGCAATTCTCTAAGACAGGTATAATTTGTCACTTTACAACTGATACCATGGAGACCTAGAATTCACATACATCGGTAGTTGTTCTAACTCTAAGTCTACTATTTTTTTAGATGATATTAGCAGAACAGCCATTTATCGACCTCCTTATTTGTAAATCGGACAATTAAAGCCCTTATACAGGTGGATTAATTGTGTTTGGGTAAGGATATCATAAATAATAACATGACATAGTCTAAATGCCCATTAAATCATGCAGTTTCAGAGTTCTGTAATGATTGTAGACCTCAAAGTTCAATAGGATTGGATTTGAATAGTAACTAGTGTTACCTGCTGGCTGACCTCAGGCTAATTATTTAAATTTCATTTACTCACTGGTGAAATGGAAATGTTGATGATTATCTTGCAGCGTTGTTCTGAGGACTTGAGATGAATTCTAAAGTGCTAACTATAGTATCCAGCATATAGAGGTAATAAAAAGAACTATCCTTTATTAGGTGCTTACCATGTGCGAGGTGCTGTGCTAAGCAATTGAACAGGTTTTATTTTATTTAATTCTCTCACAACCTCTTTAACTCAGACCTGATAAATTCGCATTTTGCACATGGATTGCCCACATAATCACCCATAGGTCCTACAGACAAGAGTCAAATGCAGTTAGCCTGGCTCCAGAATCCTTGCTGTCATCTATTTTGTTCTAGAGCTTCTCCTACTACAAGACCTCTAGCAGAGGAGTTGAATTAATGATAGCTCTTGTTGTTAGTAATCATCTGACACCTTTAAATGACATCATTTTTTGTTAAAAAAACATTTTTAAAAGAAAGTAAAATCTAACAACTGCAGCTATATTTCAGAAACATTGTTGTTGACCTTTGTTGCTATAATTCTAAGGTGACCCTTAGTATCTTTTTGTTTAGTTTTGCTTTGAAGCATCTTAAGAAATGTTGAGGCAGAAGCAATTCTAAGACTTCTTTTAAATAAGGTCATACCTCTACTCTTGCTGCTGTTAGTTCTTATATTGGTGTTGTTTATTATACTGCATAAGAGGGCAGTGGATCTGAGCCAAGGTAAGCTATTGGGACCTTCTGTCACTCTCCAGCCAAAATTTAACAGTACAGTAGATCCTTGTTAAGACATGACTCATCTGCAGATTTAGATACACTGCCAGTCAACCTAAGTCTTCCAAAATTAACAAGGACACCTGCCAGAGTCTCAAATTATATGGTTAGTCTATAATACAGGCATTAGTCTTATTTCTTGGGACTACAGTTATAAAATATGAAGGTGTTATAACTCTGAGTGCATTGCTGGAATTGAGTCTGCTACGCAATGGCTTAAAACATATTGAAAAGCATCTGACTGAGGTAAATGGAGTGTGAGAGGGAAGAGATAGATATAATTTCCCCTTTACCCTTAACCTTCAAGGATGGCTACCTGGAATCTATACATTCTGTACAAGCATATGTACTGGGCTTTAGAAAGCTTGATTTATATACTAGGATGTGCAAGACCATGTGCTAAACACTGGGGGAACCATTTTGAGCAAAACAGACAGAGCCCTGGGCTCATGGAGCTTATGGTTTAGAGAAGAAAGGGGGACTTATTGCTCCTAAAAATATGAACTAGAGATAAGGGGAATTGTAATTCAACAAAATCATTTATCAAGAAATCAGTTCTTCTTGGAAATCAGGATACTTCTCTGTTGAAGTGATATTTGTGCAGAGTTCAGAAGGTTGAGTAGATATTAGCTAACTGTAAAGTGTTGGGGGAAGACATCCCAGGTACAAGGAATAATAAATGGGTGGGAACCTAAAGAGGCCCCTCTGTTAGCCCAGAAGGGACAGAGGAAAGTATTGCAAAATGAGGCTGAGGAGGAGAGGCTGAGTCTAGCAGGCTAGGGTTGGCCATGTGGAAGGCAGCATCTTTATTCAATGATAAATGGGAAGATCATGGGGGAAATTTTGTGTGTAAACATGTATGTTGACATTTTATTATAAATATTCATATTTAGAAATAAACCATCTTTCAAGCAGTCTAAATTGATTAAATATAAAAAGTCCTCAATCTTACTACTATTCTCCAGTCCCATTGCTCTGAGGCTTCAGTGTTTATTATTTCTTGTAAATTGTTGGAAGTTCTCTCCGTGAGTTCAAATAATACTCATGGATTTATTCATGTTAAGCAGTATCTATTGGTTCCTCATCATGAACGCTGTGACTGAAAGGTCAGGGCGTTACTCCTTTACCCACCAATTTTAGATGTTGGATTTTAAATTTTGATTTTTTATTTGTTTTATAACTTTATGTCAAAACTTAAACACAGTCTTGATTTTATAATAAAATTTAATAGGTAGAGGGATTCTTTCCACTTCATTCTTCAAGGTTGTTTGGGCTAGTCTAGGGCCTTTCCATATAAATTTTCTTAAAAAGCTCTTTTGTGTCTATCAAAACCTTGTTGGGCTCTGAGACTGAATCTTGGTTCCCTAGGTCCATATCCTGGTTCAGAGGATGTACATGGAAAGCCTCCTCTTAATCCCAGTTCCTGGCTGCCCTGGATCCTGCTCTCCCCGGAGGTCCTTAGCCTGGCTAGCCAAGAAATGCCTCTTACTAATTACCTGGTTGCTTACTGAACCAGGCAGAATGTATATAGTAGCTGACAGCACTTTGCTGCACCTATATTCAAGTCGTCCTCAGAAACCACACTAACAAACCCACTAGTTATCTCTTCAGCAGCTTGGAGTCTTGACTCAACCAATATGGTTCAAACCTATAAACAAGTAAGGCCCTGTATTCTTTACTGGAGACAGAGAGCTTAAGACCCTGATTGTAGGAGCTTATCTTAGGACAAGGAGAAGGGACTATGGGCATGCACTTATACCAGCTTTCAGTACATGCCCATAGTGTCTTTTTCCTGTCTTAAGAAAACTTCCTGCCACCAGGGCCTGATTTTTGCTTCATTCTGGTGTTAAGACTCCATCAAGAAGAAAACAGGGGGCATATGTTATATATATGTTTACCCAGGCACATGTTCCATCTTTCCTTATGAATAATCATAAACTTTCCCATCCTTTTATTGACATGTATTCAAAGATCCTTTAGATTTTTCTCCTGTCTATGTAAGTCTATTCCAATACTACATGGGTTCTTTCAATCTGTACTTATTGGAATTCTTTTATTGTTCATGTATGTTTGTTATAAATGCTTTACCAAATACAAAACCAGTCAATCTAATCCAAGCACATGTACTATATTTACTCTTCAATTGGACTTAATAGAGAACATACATATATCACTTTTAAGCTTCTCACCATTTATATAAGTTCTTATCAAGGAACCCTAAATATAAATAATAGTGAAAGGGAATAGAAGGGAAGGGAGAAGAAATGGGTAGGAAATATCAGAAAGGGAGACAGAACGTAAAGACTCCTAACTCTGGGAAACGAACTAGGGGTGGTGGAAGGGGAGGAGGGCGGGGGGTGGGGGTGAATGGGTGATGGGCACTGAGGGGGGCACTTGACGGGATGAGCACTGGGTGTTATTCTGTATGTTGGCAAATTGAGCACCAATAAAAAATAAATTTATTATTAAAAAAAGGAACTCTAAGTAAAAAATATATATATATTCATACCTAGCAATGAGGGACTTGATGGACCCAAAGCAGACAAGCCAGTCACCTGGGTACCAAGACACATAAAAACATAAAGTTGATCAATATCAACTTAATATCAACATATACATCAATATCAATATCAACATAAAGTTCCTCAATACTTTGAGGAAAAATTATTGATCAAAGTGGGAAATAAAGGAAATTTTCAACATGTAATGTTGGTGGGCCCTGCTCCTGGGCTACCAGGGAAGCTATACTTTAACATCTTACCCCTGTTAAAATGACAAGGCAAAAAGCCTCAGAGCATCAGCTGTATCTTCCCTGAGTACACACTGAAGCTTCTGCTTCATTAAAAAAACAAAACAAAACAAAACAAAAAACAAAAGGGAACACTCCAAACATAAAGATAAGAAAAACAATCTCCATGGTCCCCATAAGATTAATGACATACAGTCTTGAACACAATAAAAGTTTAGGATAAAGTCTGTAATTTTCTCAAATGTCCTTTGTCATGATGATTTGTGTAAAAAAAAAAAAAAAACTTGCTGGGATTTTAAAAGGAATTGTATTAAACCTATAAATTAATTTGGGGAAAATTGACATCTTTACTATACTGAGACCTCCAATCCGTGACCATGGTACATCTCTCTATTTATTTAGGTCTCCTCTTATTTGTTTTGACCCTGAAAATTAGACATAATTATTAATGTGTTATGAAGTTAATTCTTATTTATATTTGTCCAAATATTTACCAATTTTTTGTGGTAATAATAATCACCCAAATGAGAACAAACTGTGGCTATTTACTCAGAGTTTGCTGTGGAAAGGGAGTCAGTCAGTATCACTTAGAGTTGCCAGATACTTGGGATCCCTGGGTGGCTTAGCGGTTTAACACCTGCCTTTGGCCTAGAGCCAAATCCTAGAGACCCACAATAGGGTCCCCATGGGCCCCCTGCAGGGAACCTGCTTCTCCCTCTGCCTGTGTGTCTGCCTCTCTTTCTGTGTCTCCCATGAATGAATAAATAAAACCTTTTTTTTTTTTTAAGATTTATTTATTTATGATAGACATAGAGAGAGAGAGAGAGGCAGAGACACAGGAGGAGGGAGAAGCAGGCTCCATGCCGGGAGCCCGATGTGGGATTCGATCCCGGGACTCCCGGATCGCGCCCTGGGCCAAAGGTAGGCGCTAAACCGCTGCGCCACCCAGGGATCCCCGAATAAATAAAATCTTAAAAAATTATATTTACTATATAGATACTCAAGGGCAGGCAGGTGGGAAAGTGTTACGGTAAAAAAGGAAGGCTTCGATTGTTCTAATTGGAAGTTCTTGGTGTCAGGAAGCTGGAGGTGGGATAACTAGAAGTGGGATGTTTTGTGTGTTTGGTTTGGAGAACAGATTTGGCTGTTTCTGGTCCTGAGCTGAAAACATGGTCAGTCCATTGAGTCTGGGGCACTTTCTACACAGATTGTTTGGTTTCTAGAAATGGTTGCTGCAGAGATGGTGGGTCAGAGTTCTAAAAGCATACACGGTCCAGGCATTGACTGTTCATATACTTATCTTTTATTTTGTTCCCTATTTTTTCTTGGATTTCGGAGCTTTCTTATAGAATCATTTTCCTTCTTATTAAGAGCATCCTTTAGTAGTCTATTTTTTTCAGCTCTCTCTATATGATTTAAACCCATGCTTTTTGTCTGAAAAATGTCATTATTTCATCCTAACTCATGAAAGAATATGCATAACTCCCTTCTGCTTCGTGTTAAATTTGCTCTTTTTTTCTTCTGGTTTCTTAAATCAAAAACTTATGTAATTGATTTAAAACCTTTCTTCTCTTCTAATATAAAAATTTAGTGATTTAAATTTACCTTTTAGCACTGTCAAAACTGCATTTTATACATTTTGATATAATGTATATACATTATCATTCAGGTCAAAATGTTTTCTAATTTTCCTTGTGATTTCTTCTAGTAAATTTCTTCTATTGTTGCTTATTTTCCAAATATCTTTTCCTGATTAATTTCTAGTTTGATCCTTCATGATCAGATTTCAATCATCTAAATATTTTTTATGAAGTCTCCACATGCACTTGAAAAAAATTATATTCTTCTATTGGCAATAAATCTATAAACATCAATTAAGTCAAGTGAACTCATTGCATAGTTCAAGCCTATACATCCTTATTGAATTTCTGCCTTTTTTCTATCAATTATTAAAAGAAGAGTGTTGAAATTTTCAGTAATGATTGTAGATATGTTTCTTTCTCCTTTTACTTCTACACTTTTTGCTTCGTGTATTTTAAAACTCTATTATAATGTGTAGCATTTAGGGCTGTTAAGCGCTCATTCTGAATGGATGCCTTTGTCATCTTAAAAAGTCCTTTTTTATTCCTTTCTTTTGATTGGCATTCATCTAATATATCGTTCTGCATCTTTTTCTTTTAACTTATATGCATCTTAATATTTAAAATATCAATTAATTTCTTGTTTTTTAATACACTCTGACAATATCTACCTGTTAAGTTAGGTTTTTAGGCCTCGTGCATTTAACACAATTTGTGTTTATAACTTAAGTTTTAATGTGCCATTTTGTTATTTGCTTTCTACTCTTGTTGTTTGTTGAATTATCATAATTTTATTTCTAGATATGCTTCAAATCTAACAGTGTATTACTATTATTATGTTTTCGTTTCAACTGTCAGTTATATATTAAGGAGATGAAAACTGAGGAAAATTTATTTTATACATTTACTCTCATACTTATTCTTTCCATTTATCTGGTATTATTTTCCCTTCTTACTTGGAGAAATACCTTGACATTTCTTGTAGTACTGGTGTAATGGCAAATAATTTTTTTTTCAGGTTTTGTTTCCTGAAAAAGTCTTTAATCTCACTTTTTGTTAGGTTCCACCATTGTTTATTGAGTGCCTAGTATGTAGCAGACACTTTACTTTTCATACATATGTCAATCAATTTTTTAAAAAAATTATGTCTAATTGACAAATAACACTGTATTAGTGTTTACTATACAACAAAATGATTTGATATTTGTATATATTGCAAAATGATCACCACAGTGTCTAGTAAACATTGATTACCATTCATAGGTATAGTTTTCTTTTTCTCATGATGAGTACTTTTAAGATATACTCTCTTAGCAAATTTCAAATACGCAATGCAGTATTATTAATCATAGTTACTACACTGTACATTATATACCTACAACTAATTTATTTTAAAACTGAAGGTTTGGGGATGCTTGGTGGCTCAGTGGTTGAGCATCTGCCTTTGGCTCAGGACGTGATCCCCGGGTCCTGGGATCAAGTCCCACATCTGGCTCCCTGAATGGAACCTGCTTCTCCCTCTGCCTGTGTCTCTGCCTCTTTCTCTATGTCTCTCATGAATAAATAAATAAAATCTTTTTAAAAAAATAACTGAAAGTTTGTGCCTTTTGGTTTCCTTTACCCATTTGGCCCACTCACCCACCCCTGCCTCTGGGGCACAAACACCAGTCTGTTCCTTGTATCTATAGGCTTGGTTATTTTTTGTTTATTTCCTTGTTTTTTAAATTTCATATATAAGTAAGATCATACAATATTTGTTTTTCTCTGTCTGGCTTATTTCACTTAGCATAATGCCTTCAAGATCCATTCATGTTGTCACCAGTGGCAAGATTTCATTCTTTTTTATGGCATATAAAATGTATCAATTCAATGTACACTTAGGTTGTTTCCATTCTTGGCTATTTTAAATTATACTACAATGAACATGGGGATACAGATATCTTTTCAAATTAATGTTTTTATTTTCTTTGGATAAATACCCAGAAGTGGAATTGCTAAATCTGTGATAGTTCCATTTTAAATATTTTGAGGCACCTCCATACTGTTTTCTGTAGTGACTGTACCAATTTATATTTCCACTAACAATGCATAGGGACTCCCTTTTCTTCTCACCAGGATTGATTATTTCTTGTCCTTTTAATAATAACCATTCTAACAGGTGGGAGGTGATATCTTATTATGTTTTTGATTTTCATTTCCCTATGAATAATTGTCTAATATCTTTTCATGTAACTGTTAGCCATTTGTATGTCTTCTTTGTAATAAAGTTTATTCAGATCCTCTGCCTATTTTTCAATTAGGTTTTTTTGTGTTTTGTTATTGAGTTATATAAGGTCTTTTTATATGTTGGATATTAATCCCATTTCAAGTATATGATTTGCAAATATTTTCTCTCATTTCATGTCTTGACTTTTCATCTTATTGATGGTTTCTTTTGTCATATGAAGCTTTTCAGTTTGATGTACTTTCATTTGTTTACTTTTGTTTTTATTGCTTTTGCTTTTTTTTAAAGCTATTATTTATTTATTCATAAGAGACACACACACAGAGAGAGAGAGAGAGAGAATGAGAGAGAGAGGCAGATACATAGGCAGAGGGAGAAGCAGGCTCCCCATAGGGAGCCCCATGTTGGCCTCTAACCCAGGACGCTGGGATCATGTCCTGAGCCTCCGCTCAACTGTTGAGCCACCCAGGCGTCCCTTGCTTTTGCTTTGGAAGTCAGATTCAAAAAATTATCTCCCAGACTGATGTCTTGGGTTTATTTATATTCTGTTCCATTGATGTGTTTTTATACCAATAATCCACTGTTTTGATTACTATGGTTTTATAGTTTGAAATCATGGAGTGTGATGCCTCTAGTTTTGTTCTTTCTCAAAACTGCCGTGGCTATTTGTTATGTTTCATGGTTCCGTATAAGTTTTATGGATTTTGTTCTATTTCTATGGAAATTCCCATTGGAATTTTGATAGGAATTGCATTGAATCTGTAGATTGCTTTGGGTGGTGTGGATATTTTCATAATATTAATTCTTCTAATTCACAGAATGGAATATCTTTTCATTTATTTATGTCTTCTTCAATTTCTTTCATCAACGTCTTATAGTTTTCAGTGTACAGGTCTTATAATTCTTTGATTAAATTTATTTCTACATGTTTTATTCTTTTTGATGCAATTCACTTAGCTTTTTATTTTGAATGGCATTTATGCTGTGCATGGAATTCTATGTTGACAGTGGTTTTATCTCTCAATTACTTAAAGTTGTGTTGTTTTTTTAAGCATTTAGAGAAAAATAACCATCTATCATGTTGTTTTTTTATTTTTAATTATCAAACTAAACCTAATCTTAACTAGAACAGCAGATACATTATTGAGATAATTACCCATGACAATTTAATTAGATGAAGAGAAAAGCAATGAGAAGGCTGGTAGAAGGGAAAATTCAGAGGACTCAATACATTGAAATCATTTAAGATTTTAGAACAGATCTAAAGAATCAAATAAGCAAACAAGTTGAAAGGATGAAGGTTTGTAGTCAGAGAGTGGAATGCTAAAGTTAGTGAATTTGGAAATGGGGTAGTTTTGAGTAAAGGGGCCACTTTGTGGGAGAGATGCATGAACATACCTTGAAGAAATGAGAGGCTGGTGTGAGGGTTGGTTCCATATGCAGCAATAAATAATGACTACAAGAATGAAAAACAATTTGAAGATTTCAAAAATTTGGTTCTCTTGCTGTTTATTATTTTGTACAAAGAATTATAGTATAATCTACCAGGCAGACATATTGATAGATTTTAGTTTTGTACCATTACTTATTTTTCTTTCTTTGGTTAAGTCAGTTGCCTCATTAATTGACTATTTTGGAAAAAAAAATAGTCTTATACATCATATAAAGTACACCATGAAATGGTTGTAAACTAACTATTGCTGACAGAGCTACATTTCCATTTTATTTGAAAAATATTTTTAGAGGGAGATACCTAGAAGTGTCACTGTAGGTACTATCTATCTTTTCATAGATGTAAGTAGTTTCTTTTTTAACAGCTTTATTGAAGTATATTTCACATTTTACAAATTAATTACCTTAAAATGTAAAATTCAATTATTTTTTAGAAACTTTACTGAGTGCTACAACCATCACCATAAATCAGTTTTAGAGCAATTACATTCCTCCCAATAAGATCTCTCATGCTAATGTACAGGTACTATCTGTACTTCTGTCCCCAAGAAATCACTAATCTATTTTCTTTCTCTGCAAATCTTCATTTGTGGACATTTCATATAAATGGTATCATACTATATGTTGTCTCTTGTATCTGCTTTCTGTCACCTTACCTAAATTATTTTGAAGTTCATCAACCTTATAGCATGTATCAGTACTTTATTCTTTTTATTGCCAAATAACACCTCATTGTAGTAATATAACACTATTTATTTAGCCATTTATTAATATTCTAAAGGAGACAGTGTACACTGTTTTGAGATCATTCTTCATTTCTAATATAAACATTTAAAGCAGATTAGAAAAACTAAGTCCTGCTTAAGCCATATTCCATTAATGTTAATATGTTGTATTTTGTTTTCATTCGAATAAAAATTTCTTATCTATCTGGTAATTTCTTCTTTCACCCATGTGTGGTTTGTGTTGCTTAGAAAGCTACTGTTTAATTTCCAAATATTTATCCTTTCCCAAAATTACTTTCTGTTATTGATTTCTAATTTAATTCTATTGTAGTCAAAGAATACACTTTATATAATTTCAGTCCTTTTACTTTTATTAGTACTTGGTTTATGACCTAGTCAAATGGTCGATGCTGGGAATAATCCATGTGTACTTGAAAACATCATATATCCTACTACTGGCTGGAGTGTACTAAGGTGTTTGTTAATTCAAGCTGGTTGATAATATTCTTCTACATCTTTGCCAATTGCTATTTTTGCTTTCTGGAAGCCATAGTGTCCTGTTTCTTTGTGTGTTTTAAAATATTTTGGTGAAAATTGGACATTTAGATAACATAATGTTGTAACTCTGGAAATTAGATTCTATACACCCTCCAAATACATACACATACAGGATTTGTGGTTATTGCTGTTTTGTTATTATTTTTCCTTATTGACTTTCTTGGATTAAGTATGTGAAGTCTGTATCCTGTATCTTATGTGATCACTGAAGTCTCCACGCAGTTAACTTAGATTTTTGTTAATGATTGGTCAGTGTGCTTTGGGCCAGTGAGTCTTCTACTCCTTTCCAATGTGGTGTGTGTGTGTGTGTGTGTGTGTGTGTGTGTGTGTGAGGGGGGGGGGTGGGGAGGCAGGGGGAGAGAGAGAGAGAGAGAGAGATCTGACATTCAAGTATTTTTGACAATTTCTCTATAACTTTCAAGTTTGCTTACACCAAGCTTCAAGGTCATCTAGAGGTGACTAGGGTTTCTCAGGACTTTCCTGCATATGCACATGGCCTTCTATACCCCAGGAATGTGTTTTCACTTTTAAAAGCTCTCTTTTTATAAATCTTTCCCCAAATCATTCTTGAAAATTTTTGGCTGTGTGCTTGTTTGAAGGAACTGGTATCACAGCCTTAGGCAGCTGCCACTATTAAACAAAGTTAAAAAATTGAGGCTGATTATTTTCAAAAATCACCCCAGGGACAAAGATTTTCAGAAGGGCAAAGCTCTGAGTCAGATCAAATAAAACACTATGTGAATATAGCTTTTCTAAGGAGCTTCAATGGGTCAAATAGTGGCAATACCCTAGGGATAGGGATTTTTAAGGAGTACCAAGCCTGGTCTATCCCATCCTGTGCAACCAGGATGCCTACTATCAAGGCTGCTAAGGAGCAGGAAACGGGGCATGGGAAGAGAACAATTAAAATGCTATAAGCCTCCTTGTCCTTACTGAGGTTTGGTAGTTTTTCCTGAATAAATGCTCTTCAGATAATTGTATCCCTTTGGTTAATTTCCAGAGTTCTGTAAAAAATGATTTTGTTAATTTACTTAGCATTTTTGTTGCTTTTATGTGATAGTATATGCATTAAGGTTTTGATTCCTCCATGCTAGAAGTCCTGCCCACCTGTAGTTTTTAAATACAATATCAATTTATTTTCTTGCCAGTGTATTTAATATAAGTAAGCTTCTGCTAAGGATTATTACATTTAGGATTCACATATGTTTAAAAATAAAAGTCATAGCTTTAAAGCCAAAAAGACTGGAAATATGATTAATCTTAACCGTGGAGATAACTTCTTTTAATATTGAGCAAATACAGTTTGCAACATCTTCAGGGAAGACTAAGAAGAATGAAAATAAAATGACTATTAAGTGAAAAAAAAAAGGAGCAATTATAAGGCAAACAATGCAAATGCAAATTGGCTGTCAAGAAAATAAATCATTAAAAATTCGTTGATGGGAAATAAAAAAGAACCCTCTCAAAATAATATATGATAGTTCTTGAAGTACATTCAATGAAACAATGGAAAGGAAACAAGATGGAAAATTGAAGTAGAATTATTTCAAGTTAAAAAGAAATTGATCATGAAATACAACGTGAATATGCATCTGAGACCAGGAGGGTAAACAATTGCTCACCAAACATTTGAAATCCCAAAATTTTTAAAAGAATTTGAAATCTGTAAACAATGCAATTATTTTGGATGTCTGTAAGATCAGATATATTGAGGACTTCCAAACATAGCCTGAAATTGAGAGGCAGAGCTTTAGGTACCTCTTCTCTGTATCACCAGATATATCCCACCAGTGTGGAGGGAAGTGAGTGTCAGGTAGGGAAATAAGCTTATGAGTGATAATGTCACCCACTTCAGAGTTCTATGGTCAAGGACCCTAGTTGTACACTCTTGTCCTTCTTTTTGTATCCTCACTGTGTCCTTAGTGGACACCCAAGCTTCCACCCTGGTGCATGACTGAAGCAGTATGCAGTCTCAGGCCTGCTCCACTGGAAAAATTTCTCAACCCAACCCTGACAGCTTCACGGGTGATCATGGAAGTCTTTTGGGAACCAGAGTTAGGAAAGTTTATACAAGAACTGTGTGCCTCATCAGGATGAAATGATATCTCAGAAGGATGGACGTAACTCTAACTAAATGTGAGGAAGTCAGAAAAACAAACTTCTAGAACAACAGCATGGCTACTCCTCACAGCAGGAGTTCATCTTAGTTCACATGCAACTGGGGCCATGGCCCACAGTCACAGGAATGCCACTGTTGATTAGAACACTGCTGAAATGTGCTTTTTATATCTATCAGTAGGAACATGAAAGAGCCAATATGAAGAACAAAGAATACACAGGGAATCGTTCACTCTGGCTCATTTACTCCAAACTTGGGAAAGGAAGTGATGCCTTATTCACAACTCTGTAATTCCCACAAGACACAGCATTATGTGAACTTCCAAATACTGTGCCATATTCTAGTTAATATATTTTATAGCTGCATAGGGACAGTTTACAAGTAATTTATTATTAACAACTTATTTATAACAATTTGTTATAACAACTTATTGTTTTATCATCTGAAAACCAATTATAATTCTACAATAACTGGTGTTTTGTCTGCATTAATGTGTGTGACAATACATTTCATTTTCATATTTTGATTCCTGGCAGGTCATTTTCACATGTGGTCAAGAAGTTTAAGTAACTTTCCAAAGTAGAAAGATTGAAATTTTCTTGCTAGTTTTTAAAATGACAATTCTTTGGTGTAAGTATCAATAATACTATTACCCAAAAGGGTCTCATAGGGCTGTTGTGGAGTTACTTGGCAAGTAAGCATGTGAAATAAGCTGAGAGGGTTTTTGTCTCTAAGGGTGTTGACTGCAAATGCTGAGATTTTTACTCTCTCTCTCTCTCTCTCTCTCTCTCTCTCTGTTTTTGTTTTTGTACAGCTTTTGAGCTTCTTTTTAAAAAATACAGTCAGGAATGAGTACTTTGAGAATATGCTTATTTTTTTTCCCAGTTAGCTCAGACATGTAGCACAACAATCAATAATTAAGCAATTATATTTCTTTTTTTAAAAGATTTTATTTATTTATTCATGAGAGAGAGAGAGAGAGAGAGAGAGAGGCAGAGACACAGGCAGAGGGAGAAGCAGGCTCCATGGAGGGAGCCAGACATGGGACTCGATCCCAGGTCTCCAAGATCAGGCCCTGGGCTGAAGGTGGCACTAAACCGTTGAGCCACCTAGGCTGCCTGCAATTATATTTCTGAGTTGAATATTATTAGAAATCATTTCACAAAGATAATGCTACTGCTCTACACAAGTGCTTCTTGAGCATAAAAATTCATAAATTTATTTTAAGGCTTGTTTCAACAGGATTTATGGCTTTTATGAAAGCACCCCACCTGATACTCTAAATCTTTGATCAGAGCTCCATAAGGTCATTCTGACCAATCACTCTCCATTCCCTACCCAAGACTTCTCTACTCTTCTCCATATCTGAGAAAGCTATTTAGAATTTCTTTCTCAGACCCATGGCTGGCCAGATATGAGGCAGTAGGTACAATAGCAGGAGAAAGAAATCTGGTGTTTCTTGTCTCCTCCCTTGTCACAATCATGCCTCCTTCTGTATGAGAGTCCCCAGGCGGCCTTCCTCTGGAGCACCAGCTCCTACTTGGTTTCAATATCTCTATTCCTCCTCTTGTCCCTTCAACCCCAAGTGTAGTAACAGCTTCCTGCTCTCACTGGTCGTGGTGTGCCTCATTATCTCTTGTTTGATAATTTACTTGGTACATATCTCTGTGAGTAGTCCCTGTTTTTAAATATCTTCGCTCGAACATCTGGGGTGAAATATATTTTATCCTGGGGTCCTGATTCATACAACAATCTATTCATTGGCATGTCTATCTGGGTACCCAGGTAAAATGCCCTTGGAAGCAGAGGACTTCTGTATCATTCAGGATAAAGTAGATCATACTGCAGTAACAAAAAGTAATTAAAAAATACTTAATATTGGTAGCTTAAACACAGAGGTTTATTTCTTGCTTATGTAAAATATCCATTCTGAGGATACATCTGGAGGTCAGAGGATGGGATGAAGGGGAGTTTTTACTTCTTACAGACATCCAGGGTTCAGTTGCCCATTATCTGAGAAAAGAAAAACAAAGTTCCAGGGAGCTTGCAAGAGTAATTGAAAGTCCTGGTCAGGCAGACACACATCGATGCTCCTCCAAACATTTGGCCATAGAACGAATCTCATGACCCTGCCCAACCAAAAGGAAATTCAATCTTTTAATTTTACTTAAGGGTTGAAAGCCAAAATACTTAGCAGACAGCACTAATTACAACCAAATCTGTACTATCACCACATATCCAGCTCACTGTCCTTCCCAAAGGCAACATCTTCTCATCTCTTCCTAAGGGACAGCCCAACAGTAATATTCCTTGAGGCAGACATTTTGGAGGCCCCTACCCAGGAGGTGTTTTGTGCTTTGTTCAAGTTTTAGTTTTTCTTCCTGGAGGGCTTGATCTCCATGGCTCGGCCTCACCATGGGAAACTCTTTCTTTTCCTGTATCCTCCTTGGCTGCATCTAAAATAGACATTGGGACATCCTTCCTCTGTGGGAACTAAGCAGCTTTCCAGGACTTATTTTTGCCCGTAGAAGGCTAGGAACCAATGGTTCTTTTATTTCTTACATAGTAACATTCATTTTTAGTCCCAGATCATGGATTCTTTAGGCAATAAAACTCTCAGAGACTTGGGTAGTGTACTGTATATTTGATTTCAATCAATTCTGTGTATCGATAACCATATCCATAGTTATTTTCTAGACAGGTTTTCAAAAATTTGCTGTATTTTCCAGCTTTCTGACCTTGTGCCTTTCCCTTTCCTAATTTTAATTCTGGTTTTGGAAGTTGAATACACAAGTGAAACATTTTTTCCACTTGAAATATTTATTTATTGCCAACATTTGAACTGGTCATTGCTTCCAAACACCTCTTCTATCCTGATAGTGGAACAGTGCATGTGGCATCTATGCATTGGCATATTGTTAATGTTTTTAAGTTATTCCAAAATCTGGACTCATTAATGATTCAGATTAATATTTTTGGTAGGAATACTACAAAAGTGATTTGCAGTCCTCCCACCTACATCAAATCAGGAGACACAACATATCAGTTTGTTTCACTGAATGAGAATAAGCTTAATCACTTGATAACCATTTCATCATTTTAGAAACATCTTTTTCACTCTGTAGGGTTATGTTGTGTGTACCTCACATGAGCCAACCTATTGTCCTGACTATCCTTACATGGCCCTGACCCAGGAACCAATTCCAAGAGGCCTAGCTGCCAGGTCAGAGTGGTTGGCACATACATACTTTGCTCCCTGGCAGCTCCTGCCTTTGGTTTCCAGGAATTCTAGGCCTGTGTGAACACCACCTCAGCCCAGCCCCAGCCCACCCTACCTTTCTGGATAGGGGTCCTGACACTGCATTCCTGATATGGAGAGGGGAAGGTCTTTTGAGTGAGACTCTTTGTGGCTCTGTGGCTGGGGGATACTCAGCACCTCTGTGGGAGTCATGTCTCCCAGGTGCTCTCATTAGAGAACTTCTGATTCCACCCTGGATGGCAAGGCTCAGAGGTTCCTGTGATATCTGGCCTCAGGGGAGCAGGAAATTGTTTTAGAGTTGGTATCGAAGTAAATCTTCCAAATCCCCACTGGAATCCTTGTATATCATTATGATTCCCAGACCTGGGGATCTATCCAAAGGTACTTAGCTGCTGAGTCACAGTGGCTCATGCAAGGGCAGTTTTCCCCCTGAGCCTGCCAACAGGCATCAGGCCCTTATAACCTCTTGAATACGACCTGCTCCAGTCCCCTCAGCCATCTCCCTAGAGCAGCATTTCTCCACATGGCTGCATTGATGATAAAGTTTGGATGGTAGTTATGGGACTAGAAGCTGGTCTGAATATCATAATTCCCATCCCACTTAGCAATGATCAGGCCCCAAATGGCTTCCAAGATCCAGCAAGGTATGCTCTAAGTTCCCAAAAAATTTGATGTCAGGCAAATTGGCTATTCTGTTTTGGAGCTGGAAGAAGCTGGCAGGTGTGTGTTCCCAACAAGTTTCAACCTTTGCCCTAACTGATCCTACCGGGGCCCTGATCCATGGACTGTTCCCAGGGATGCCTGCCTGCAGGGTCAGAGCAGCTAACACATTTGCACTTTGCTTCTGGTTGTCTCTTGCCCTCAGATGTCTAGGACCTTTAAGTCTGTGTGAACAGGAGCCCCCTGGTGCCAGCAGGTCATTTTCCTGGAGCTTGGGGTGCTCATACTATGCTCTTGACATGGAGGGGGAAGATCATTTGAGTCAGACCCCTTGTAGCCCTATGCCTGGGGATTCTCAGTGCATTTCTGGGCATCATGTCCCCTAGTGTTTCTCATCAGTGAACTTCCTTGCCATGCCTAGTGTGGTAAGGCTGTAGGATTTTCATGAGAACTAGCTTCAAGAAAACCACAAAGGCTGTTTTGGAGCAGGGCAGAATTTGGCTTTGCTGTGAGACACCCAGGAGTCCCCACCAGAAGCTTTGTTGATCCCCATCAATTACGGATCCTGGGACCAATCCAGGGTGCCTGAATGCTCTGTCACAGTGGCCCAAGGACTCATGGTTTGGCACTATGCAGCCACCCGCAGGTATTGGGACTGCTCTAAGTTTCCCCAGGGGTCCTTCTGGAGTGGCCCTTCACACTTCCACACTGATAGGAGAGTTTGAGTGGAGGTGGTTACTATCATGTATTGGTCTGATAGGATTTCAAATCCACTTCCTTATAACTTAGGTGAAGTTGTTTTAATCCACTTGGTCATGATAAAGACAAAGAAAAGGGTTGTTCTGATATAATAATGAAGGGTTTTGTGTCCGGATGTCATCATCCTATCTGTTCTGTTCAGAACTCAGTAGCTGAACTGCTGAGGGGCTCTGCTGGCACTTATCAGTGAAAACATGAACAGGCAACTGCGGCAAGGTGACTTTTAACTTATAAAGGCAAAGAATTTGTAAAACCATCTGAGAGTGTTTGGTCTGGACAGGGCATCTCTTTGCTGATGGCAAATAGCTTTCCGAAGACCGTGAGGGCAATTGGCCTCCCTCCCCTGGTGCTAAAGGTGAGTCCCGTAGCAACAGGGCTGAAGGCTGAAAGCTGTGCAGTGTGGTCCCCTGAGGAAAATCATCTTCCTAGTCAGAGCCAGTGCCCTTGCTACCTAGCAGCGTGCTCTAGCTATGGGGGACTTTTACTTTGGTGCTAGGAGCTGGACACAGCCTGGGTGGCTAAGCCAATCTTCCAAGGACCAATTCGTATAAAGGTACGTCTTAGCTAAATTTGGACTGTATTCTTTTCATCAACTCTTGCCTGCAACAACAGTGTGATTAATCCATCATTGATCTGGAATATGTTATTTATTTATTGGCTTACTAGCAGACATTACTCTGTATGTATTATTAAATTCCCACCGAAAATCTGGGTTAAATAAAGTGTAAAGACAAACTCAGGCTCTGAGCACAGATTTGCTTCCCAAAACAAGTAACTTCATACCTTGGCCTTGCTGTCCTTATGGGTCTAAAGGCCTGTCTGGCAACCATAATTCCCAGGTGTCTTCCATCCCACATTGGTCGGAGACTACAGTTGGGCCTGGGATGGCTTCCAAGATCCCCCAAGATCTGCTCTGAAAACTTACCAGATCTGGCAAGAGGCATTAGCTACTGTTTGGAGGAGGATGGACTGTTTGAACAACCCGTTTGTCCTCTGTGACTCTTCATGTTACATGGCCTGACCCAGGGACCGATGCCAAGTTACCTTGCTGACAGGCTGGAGAGGCTAGCACATGCACACTTTGCTCCTCAGGTACCATCTGCCCTCAGGTTTCCAGCACCTCTGGGCCTCTATAAGCAGGCACTGCTTCATCCCAGCAGGCCATCGTCCCGGAGCGAGGGGAGTCCCATTGTTGCACCCCAGATGTGGGGAAGGGAAATTTGTGATCCTCTGTGCTTCTGTGGGAGTCTGATATCCACAGTGCCTCTCATCAGCAGACTTCCTGGTTGTGCCCAGAATGGCAAAGGTCAGGGACACCCATGAGAACTGGCTTGAGGGGAACAGGAAACACTTTTTGGAGTCTGATGGAATTTGGCATTGCTGTAAGTCTCCAGGTCTCCACCAGAAGCTGGTTAATCTACAAGTCCCAGTGCAAAAGAGCCATCACAGGATGGTGAGTCTCAGTAGCTTGCAACTTGCAGCTTGCTCTTCCCACCTGCCAGCAGGCATCAGATCCTCTTGGCCTGTTGGAGAGGGTCTTCTCTGGCCATGCAGGCTCTCCTTGGAGCAGCATTTCCCTGCACTGCTGCCTTGATGATACCCGAGGCCAGCAACCTCCCAATAATGCTGCCCTACTCCCATCTTCCTGCCAATGCCGCCTTGCCACCCTACCCTAACTTAGCTTACGACCTCCACCCCCCATAACCCTTGCCCTAACGGGGGTGGGGTGGGGGTGGGGTGACAAGACCCTGAAAAACACCACCAAATAAGGAAACCTCACCCCATATTTCCCTACCAACCCTCCCGACAAAAACTCCTTATAAACCCTCCTGTGACCTGCCTGGGGGCGACTTTCCCGGCCCACGACTTCCCTGCTCTCTCTCTCCTCTGTGGGCCATGGAACCTGGCCCGAGAGCACGTCCCATTAAAAGCCTATTTCGACCAACTTTGGCCTGGTCTTTCTATTTCATTTCACTACTGATCAGATTAAACCTGACAGTTACTATGAGACCCCATTTAAGCCCTCTTTTCCCTATGAGGCTATGGGCCTGTCTAGCAATCGTCATTCTCAGGTGTCTCACTTCCCACAGAGTGAAGGTGGGAATGGCTTCCAAGATCATGGGAGATGTGGTTCATGTCCTTGTCAGGGGAATTATCTACTCTGTTTTGGAGCAGTATGGACCCTTCTTCCCTTTATCCTTCTAGGTTTAATGGTTCAGCCCTTCCAATCAAACCAATAAAAGATGTGTTAATAATAGAGGGCAAATGCAGTTTTAACTATGTATGTTTGCAGAGATTGTCAAAGAAAAACATAGCTTCACAAGGCAGTCAGTTATGGAGGGCTTATAAACCATCTTAGGCCAAAGGAAAAGGAATTTTGGACTTCTGTTAGGAGAGGAAGAAGTAAGTTATGGGAAGATGATCAGGAAATATATGGTAAACCAGAAATTTTTAGTAAGGTTTTGCAACTGAACCAACATGTGTTTGCTCCTTGGTGAGTCAGATGATAAAAACTACACCAGGTTAGTTTTCTCACAAAGGACACTATTTGTAGCAAGCAAGGAGATTTTGGGGAACATCTTCCAAAGCTGAGCAAGGGTGAATGGGTTCTTTTTATTTAGGGTTAGGATGAATATTTAGATAGGGAAGCTTTGTCATTGTATGTATAAGGCCATCCATGCACCCTAAGGAGACATGCCTACACATACACTGTATGTAAATGAGGCTTATGATCCTCCTTGCACAGAGAATTTGGTATTATAATGAGGTAAAGGTAATTATGGGTCATCCCAGTGGTCAGCCCATGGTCCATCTGAAAAGACAGGAGTCAAAGATTAAGATCAAAGTGGTCTGAGTGGTGGTGGTGGTGGGGGAGGGGATACCAGAGCTCTTCCTCTGGGTAGTCTTTATTGCTTCAAGGGTAGTTTTGGTTTCCATAACGGAATGTTGTGCCTGTAGGGTCCTTTGCTTGAATGAAGAGATAAGGTAGAAAGAAGAATATAAGGAAAAATGTGGGACAAAGGTCGATGGGTGCAAGCAGGTTAGCAGGAAAGATCAAGTCTTGGGTTCAGCTGGCAACAGTTTGCTATACAAATTTAAGTCTGATTTCCCATTCATGAGAGTTATTAAGTCCTCTTCCTCTTTGGTACAGAAAAGTGAGACACTCTTATAAATGGAAATTTGCTATATAAATGTAAAATTTCCATACAAAAGGAAACTTACGCTCTGTTTTTCAGAACTTCTCCTACATCAGCAGATTTTTCAAAAAGTGAGCTCAGATAATCCTCATGCCAAAAGAGCCTTTTTTTGGCCCTGTTCAACAGAGTCCAAAAGTGGACAGTTAGGTACACAACTGCTTTTCCAAGCCTCTGTTTGTGTCTAGTTTGCTATTGTGGAGGCGGAGAAAATTAAGGCCATTCCACTTTAAGTTCAGCGTTAGCACATGCCCAGCCATCCCAGGCCCCTGCGAAGAAGAGCTGAACTTTACCTTACTTCAGTTACAGGAAGAACGACCTTCAGTTACAGCTTAACGACCTAGAAAGCCCCATATTAGAATAAAAACAAAGCCCAAGGGACATCTGGGTGGCTCAGTGGTTGAGCTTCTGCCTTCAGCCCAGGGCTGATCCTGGAGTCCCAGGATCAAGTCCCACATCGGGCTCCTTACATGGAGCCTGCTTCTCTCTCTGCCTGTGTCTCTGCTTCTCTATCTCTCTGTGTCTCTCATGAATAAATAAATAAAATCTTAAAAACAAAACAAAACAAAACAAAACAAAGCCCAAGCCAAGGGCAGGAAGCTCCTATTAGAATGAGAACAGAGCTCAATGCCCTTGAAGGCCCCAGATCAAAATGTAAACAGAACTTGAGGAATTGCTCCAGCCCTTCTGGAGGTCCCCGGGAGCAGCCCTTAAAACTAAGCTGAAACGCTCCTCGGGGTCCAAGTCCCTGCTCGCTGTGTCGGGTGCACTTGGACACAAGCTTGAGCTTGTAAATCAACCCTCGTGTGTTTGCATCGGTGTCGGCTCCTCGGTGGTTTCTCGGATTCGCAATCTTGGGCACAACATTTGGGGGCTCGTCCGGGATCCGAGAAACCCCCAGGACCCCATCCGGAGGGTTTCACGTGTGGTGGGTGTACTCAACTTTTTCCACCTTTTGCGCGCATATTCTCTGAGAGCTCTAAGCCGTACTTTTACCTGTGGGAATTCCAAACTGTATGGGTCGACATTGGCTTAGGCGGACGCGCTGGCGGGCCGTAGACTGGGGTCTTGAGGAGACGTCCCTTGCCCCTGCCTGGAGGAGGACGGGGTCCTCGTCTGTAAGGAGGCCGCTGCCAGCCCTTCGGGTTACTCTCTGTTTTGTCTCCACGGCCGCACGGAACGTTTGTGCGTTACTATGTCCTTGTTAACTGTTTGTGCATTTGTCTGTGTTGTTGGGTCCTTGTTAATCATCTTTACTGTCTGTGTCTTGGTGTGGATCGGGGACATAACGGGGGAGACAGAAACCACTCCCCTGTCTCTTATGCTCTCCCACTTCTCGGATGTTAGGGAAAGAGCTCGTATTCTGAGCATAGACATACAGAGAGAGAGATTCCATCTTGCATATCAGAATGGCCAATATTCAACGTGGGATGGCCCAGAGAAGGAACTTCCCACCTGCCTATTATCTTACAGGTTAAGGCGGTGATCTTCAGGGACAAACCAGACGGCCACCCTGACCAGGTGCCCTACATCCTGATCTGGCAGGACATGATCGAGAATCCCCCTCCTTGGCTAAAACCATTTTTACCCCCCAAAGCAGGACCCACCGAGATTCTAGCCCTGGAAAGCCGAGAAGGAGACGGACTCTACGCTCCAAGCGCCCCTTCATCCGGTCTTCCAGGGTTCCTCCCCGGAGGACCTGATTCTCCCGCCGCCCTACCGGGCACCCCCTCCCCCTTCCACCCCTCCATTGGAGGCACAGGGGGCTGCAGAAGGGGCGCCACCCCTCCCTGACGAGGGCGTCCCTGTGCGCGGGCCGGCAGCGGGGACACGCGGTCGGACCCACCCGAGGCCCCACCTCCGAATGCGGCCCCACGGACGCCACCGCCCTTCCTCTCCGCGCCATGCCCCCCCCCCCCCCCAGACTGGCGAACAGCTAATGTTATATTGGCGGTTCTCCACCAGTGATTTATATAATTGGAAAACCCGAAATGCAAAGTTCTCTGATAATCCGAGAGATCTAATCCGGCTTTTAGATACTGTTCTCTCTACCCACCAGCCTACTTGGGATGATGCCGACAGCTCTTGCAGGTTCTCTTCACCACCGAGGAGAGAGAACGAATTCAGGTGGAAGCCCAGAAGTCTGTCCTGGGAGAGGACAGACAGCCGACTCAAAACCCAGACCTCATAAATGCTGCCTTCCCTTATCCTGCCCTACCTGGGACTACAAGTCGGCTGAAGGTAAGGAGAGACTCCGGGTCCACCGCCAGACTCTAATGGCAGGTCTCAAGGCTGCCGCACGCAAGCCTACCAATCTGCTTCTTCTTCTTCTTCTTCTTCTTCTTCTTCTTCTTCTTCTTTTTAAGATTTTATTTATTTATTCACGAGAGGCACAGAGAGAGATATAGAGGCAGAGACACAGGCAGAGGGAGAAGCAGGCTCCATGCAGGGAGCCTGATGTGGGACTCGATCCCGGGTCTCCAGGATCACACCCCGGGCTGAAGGCGGCGCTAAACCGCTGAGCCACCAGAGCTGCCTCCATTCTGCTTCTTATTGGTCACACCTAGCCTGTTTCTTTCCTATCCCCAACTCAGTCAGGTTCTAAATAAAAAAGCGGTAGCAAAAACTCCAGTTACTAACTCTCTATTCTTGAATAAGAGTCTTCCCTCAGCTTGAACTAAGGACCCATGCCCCAGAAGTGCCATTCTGACTAGATTATGTGAAAGGAGTGGATGCAAGAAACAAAATAGCTAAATTAATTAGGGGCATTGGTCGCCATTTGCAGCTAAAACTTAAGATGTCTACAGATGTGGTCAGTGTGACATGTGCCAGAAGTGCAGAAGAATGGGATGGACAGGGAAGATGTTCTTGGGAAAGCAGCCTGCCTGCTTGCCTTCACTTTTTGGCCTTCCTCTGGGCAGCCACAGCTTCCATGGCTTTACCCATGTTCTCTTCATCCCCCAGGAACTGCCTGGTCTTGATGGGCTTAAAGTTCTTGTCTAATTCATAGACCATGGGAATACTAGTTGGCAGGTTCAGCTCAATGATAGCTTCTTTGGAAAGACCCTCCAGATGCTTGACAATGTCCAGAAGGTTGTTGCCATGGGCTACAATCTGTACCCATTTCCCCTCTTTGATCTGGGGGTATTTCTTCTTTCTAAAAGGGCAGAGTTCTGGCAACTGTGTACTTTAGACTCTCACAGGAGGGTAGGGGATATTCAATGAACTCTGCACACCTGTGATTCTTACTAATGTTGCTGTAGAAGGGATGGTCAGGCTCCATCAGAGGTGGTAGGGCATCAGAAGAGCATCTCCAGTTCTTTTCTGGGTCTCGCCATGCTTGGCAGTAGTTTCTGCTTTATTGAGGCCAGTCAGAACCCCATAGTGTCACTCACTGGAGTGCCAGGTCCTCACTACTGGCAGCCACATTTGGCCAATGGAATTCAGCACTGTCTGAATTGCTCTCTTCTGCACTGAGGTAAAGCAAATGTCAAACTCCTAGCCAGCACAGTGCCTGGCCATCATGCTTTTCCTTCTTGTGCCAGCTTTCTCAGGTCACATCCTACCAGCCACTGAAGCAGTGCTCCAGGTTCCACGCACTCTTGCCCTGCTAGATCAGTGCCAGTTTGTAGGTGGCCATGGCCACGGCTCCCTGACACACAGAGTGAATCTAGCAGGGATTCCAGAGCAGCTGCCTGGTCCCAGCGCACCTGAGCACTCACTTAATATAATTGTTTTTTTTTTTTTTTTTTAGACAACACAAGATGGTTTTTATTAGGATACCCTTTGTGTACACAGGAAATTGGAGCTTAGCAATGGCGCAAATGTTAACTATAAAATAAAACCATATTTTGTCACAAATAAATGATGAACTAATGACCGAAAGTCATTTAGGAAGAAATATAGGTAATTTCATCAAATTTTCTACTCCATTTTGAGGTTATTTATAGAGCTAGAAACTCAAGATATAGGATTATCTATCTCTATATTTATCTGTACCTATATTCATATATCCATCTATTTTCATTCCTAAATTCATAGATATTTAAAATATAAATCTTATTAAATTATCCAGGGTATATAACATATATAGCTTCATTTTTTTTTTTTTTGAGACTTTGAAGTATGAAACAAACTCAGGGTGGCATCCTGTTTGTGAAAATTAAAGTTCAGTAAAGTTCCTTTTTTAAGATTTATGTATTTATTCACGAGAGACACAGAGAAAGAGAGAGAGGCAGAGACATAGGCAGAGGGAGAAGTAGGCTCTTCGCAGGAGCCTAATGTGGAAGTCAATCCCGGATCCTGGGATCACCACCTGAGCCAAAGGCAGGCGCTCAACAGCTGAGCCACCCAGCAGTCCCAAGTTCAGTAAAGTTCTAATCAAGAGCAATTGTTTTCCACTCCTAAAAAAGTAAGGAAGATGGGGTGCCTGGTGGCTCAGATGGTTAAACATAGGACTCTGGGTTTCTGCTCAAGTGGTGATCTCATAGGTGGTGAGATTGAGCCCTGCCTGGGGCTCAGTAGGGAGTCTGCTAATTTCACTTTCCCTCTACCTCTGCCCCTTTCCACATGGCTCTCTCTCTAGAATAAATAAATCTTAAAAAAAAAGTCAAAAAGATTACTGATTAAACATACAATTACCATTCATTTTCTTCAGACCATAATGTGTATATGTTTTTGTGAGATAATTTTTGGAATGGGAAAAGAAACTAAGTTCATATTTTTGCTCTTGGAAGAGAGATCTTCTAAGAAGAAGTAAATATGAATTTAGTCATCTGTGAAATTCATGGGTTTGAAATTTGAAAAAAATTGTTACTGGAAGATTACATTATGTTTGTCTTATTGGTACTACACCAACTAAACCTTGATATAAAGTCACTCTCATATTTGCTTAATGAAAATTTACATTAGGTCAGGACTCTGGCATATGAGATTCAGAGAGATTCACAAAGTGTTCCTGCTTTCAGGAATCCTGTCCCCTAGAAAATAAACAGCCAGCTATGTCAAAATTAACTTGCCCCAATATCCTTGATAGGCCAAATTCTAGAATAACAAATATTTTATAGGATCTAGACTTTGTCTTAAAATTTATGATAGCGATGCTTTAGCTAGCACATTATAATACTTTAAATGACCAAGTTTTTTCTCAAATGAGGACCACATTTTACAGAGAAATAAAGTTTTTGTGTATTTCATTTAAGTCATCTTAGAAAAGTGGATAACTAGAGTACAACAAAGCTCCTAACGAAAATGTTAGGTGACTGCTTTCTCAGAAACTAAGCCATTCCTGAGCATTAACTTCCAAGTCTTTGAGATTCAAATTTGAAGTTCAGCAAAATTACAAATGACTGTATCTTCAGTCTTTGAATGTTTAACTGAAAAATTTTAACACAAATGCATATTTACCTTTGTATTTGATAAAAATAGAGTGAATTCTGATAAAATTTCCCATGCTCTACTTTATAGGCAAAACAGAAGTCTTGGGGGACAGTATATAAGAAATAACCCAAGGGGAAAGCCAGAAACAAACAAACAAAACTTTACATAAAATGAAAAGAAAATGAGGCCCTCATCTTCCAAAAGATGACACAAGGACTCCCACTGGCCATATTTCTAGGGAAACAACCATAATTAGTGAAAATTATAGGGGAAAAAATGTCCTTTTGAATTAAGGGCATTCAGCAAATGGAGAAGCATTTATTCAAATCTACTAAATCTCAGTAAAAGCAGTGAGAGAATGAAGCATCTGTTTGGTTTTTTTTTAGGATTATTTTTAATAAATTAATTTTTTATTGGTGTTCAATTTACCAACATACAGAATAACACCCAGGCTCATCCCGACAAGTGCCCCCCTCAGTGCCCGTCACCCACTCACCCCCCACCCCCCGCCCTCCTCCCCTTCCACCACCCCTGGTTCGTTTCCCAGAGTTAGGAGTCTTTATGTTCTGTCTCCCTTTCTGATATTTCCCACACATTTCTTCTCCCTTCCCTTATATTCCCTTTCACTATTATTTATATTCCCCAAATGAATGAGAACATATAATGTTTGTCCTTCTCCGATTGACTTACCTCACTCAGCATAATACCCTCCAGTTCCATCCACGTTGAAGTTAATGGTGGGTATTTGTCGTTTCTAATGGCTGAGGAATATTCCATTGTATACATAGACCACATCTTCTTTACCCATTCATCTTTCGTTGGACACCGAGGCTCCTTCCACAGTTTGGCTATCGTGGCCATTGCTGCTAGAAACATCGGGATGCAGGTGTCCTGGCGTTCCATTGCATCTGTATCTTTGGGGTAAATCCCCAGCAGTGCAATTGCTGGGTCATAGGGCAGGTCTATTTTTAACTCTTTGAGGAACCTCCACACAGTTTTCCAGAGTGGCTGCACCAGTTCACATTCCCACCAACAGTGCAAGAGGGTTCCCTTTTCTCCGCATCCTCTCCAACATTTGTGGTTTCCTGCCTTGTTAATTCTCCCCATTCTCACTGCTGTGAGGTGGGATCTCATTGTGGTTTTGATTTGTATTTCCCTGATGGCAAGTGATGCAGAGCATTTTCTCATGTGCATGTTGGCCATGTCTGTCTTCCTCTGTGAGATTTCTCTTCATGTCTTTTGCCCATTTCATGATTGGATTGTTTATTTCTTTGGTGTTGAGTTTAAGAAGTTCTTTACAGATCTGGGAAACTAGCCCTTTATCTGATACGTCATCTGCAAATATCTTCTCCCATTCTGTAGGTTGTCTTTGAGTTTTGTTGACTGTATCCTTTGCTGTGCAAAAGCTTCTTATCTTGATGAAGTCCCAATAGTTCATTTTTGCTTTTGTTTCTTTTGCCTTCGTGGATGTATCTTGCAAGAAGTTACTGTGGCCGAGTTCAAAAAGGGTGTTGCCTGTGTTCTCCTCTAGGATTTTGATGGAATCTTGTCTCACATTTAGATCTTTCATCCACTTTGAGTTTATCTTTGTGTCTGGTGCAAGAGAGTGGACGCCCCCAGCTATGGTTTTCTTTTTTAAAATTCCCCTGGCTATTCGGGGTCTTTTCTGATTCCACACAAATCTTAAAATAATTTGTTCTAACTCTCTGAAGAAAGTCCATGGTATCTTGATAGGGATTGCATTAAACATGTACATTGCCCTGGGTAACATTGACATTTTCACAATATTAATTCTGCCAATCCATGAGCATGGAATATTTTTCCATCTCTTTGTGTCTTCCTCAATTTCTTTCAGAAGTGTTCTATAGTTTTTAGGGTATAGATCCTTTACCTCTTTGGTTAGGTTTATTCCTAGGTATCTTATGCTTTTGGGTGCAATTGTAAATGGGATTGACTCCTTAATTTCTCTTTCTTCAGTCTCATAATTAGTGTATAGAAATGCCACTGACTTCTGGGCATTGATTTTGTATCCTGCCACGCTACCAAATTGCTGTATGAGTTCTAGCAATCTTGGGGTGGAGGCTTTTGAGTTTTCTATGTAGAGTATCATGTCATCGGCGAAGAGGAAGAGTTTGACTTCTTCTTTGCCAATTTGAATGCCTTTAATGTCTTTTTGTCGTCTGATTGCTGAGGCTAGGACTTCCAGTACTATGTTGAATAGCAGTGGTGAGAGTGGACATCCCTGTCTTATTCCTGATCTTAGGGGAAAGGCTCCTAAGGGGAAAGACTCCTTAGGGGAAAGTGCTTCCCCATTGAGAATGATATTTGCTGTGGGCTTTTCGTAGATGGCTTTTAATATGTCGAGGAAAGTTCCCTCTATCCCTACACTCTGAAGAGTTTTGATCAGGAATGGATGCTGTATTTTGTCAAATGCTTTCTCTGCATCTAATGAGAGGATCATATGGTTCTTGGTTTTTCTCTTGCTGATATGATGAATCACATTGATTGTTTTACGAGTGTTGAACCAGCCTTGTGTCCCGGGGATAAATCCTACTTGGTCATGGTGAATAATTTTCTTAATGTGCTGTTGGATCCTATTGGCTAGTATCTTGTTGAGAATTTTTGCATCCATGTTCATCAGGGATATGGGTCTGTAATTCTCCTTTTTGGTGGGGTCTTTGTCTGGTTTTGGAATTAAGGTGATGCTGGCCTCATAGAACGAATTTGGAAGTACTCCATCTCTTTCTATCTTTCCAAACAGCTTTAGGAGAATAGGTATGGTTTCTTCTTTAAACGTTTGATAGAATTCCCCTGGGAAGCCATCTGGCCCTGGACTCTTGTGTCTTGGGAGGTTTTTGATGACTGCTTCAATTTCCTCCCTGGTTATTGGCCTGTTCAGGTTTTCTATTTCTTCCTGTTCCAGTTTTGGGAGTTTGTGTTTTTCCAGGAATGCGTCCATTTCTTCTAGATTGCCTAATTTATTGGCATATAGCTGTTCATAATATGTTTTTTAAATCGTTTGTATTTCCTCGGTGTTGGTAGTGATCTCTCCTTTCTCATTCATGATTTTATTAATTTGAGTCTTCTCTCTCTTCTTTTTAATAAGGCTGGCTAATGGTTTATCTATCTTATTAATTCTTTCAAAGAACCAACTCCTGGTTCTGTTGATCTGTTCCACAGTTCTTCTGGTCCTGATTTCATTGAGTTCTGCTTGAATTTTAATTAACTCTCTTCTTCTGCTGGATGTAGGGTCCATCTGCTGTTTTTTCTCTAGCTCCTTTATGTGTAAGGTTAGCTTTTCTATTTGAGTTCTTTCCAGTTTTTGAATGGATGCTTGTATTGCGATGTATTTCCCCCTTAGGACTGCTTTTGCTGCATCTCAAAGATTTTGAATGGTTGTATCTTCATTCTCATTAGTTTCCATGAATCTTTTTAATTCTTTCTTAATTTCCTGATTGACCCTTTCATCTTTTAGCAGGATGGTCCTTAACCTCCACGTGTTTGAGGTCCTTCCAAACTTCTTGTTGTGATTTAGTTCTAATTTCAAGGCATTATGGTCTGAAAATATGCAGGGGACAATCCCAATGTTTTGGTATTGGTTCAGACCGGATTTATGACCCAGTATGTGGTCTGTTCTGGAGAAAGTTCCATGTGCACTTGAGAGGAATGTGTATTCAGTTGAGTTTGGATGTAAAGTTCTGTAGATATCTGTGAAATCCATCTGGTCCAGTGTATCATTTAAAGCTCTTGTTTCTTTGGAGATGTTGTGCTTAGAAGACCTATCGAGGGTAGAAAGAGATAGATTGAAGTCACCAAGTATAAGTGTATTATTATCTAAGTATTTCTTCACTTTGGTTATTAATTGGTTTAAATATTTGGCAGCTCCCACATTCGGGGCATATATATTGAGGATTGTTAAGTCCTCTTGTTGGTAGATCCTTTAAGTATGAGATAGTGTCCGTCTTCATCTCTCACTACAGTCTTCGGGGTAAATTTCAGTTTATCTTGTATAAGGATGGCTACCCCTGCTTTCTTTTGAGGACCATTTGAATGGTAAATGGTTCTCCAACCTTTTATTTTCAGGTTGTAGGTGTCCTTCTGTCTAAAATGAGTCTCTTGTAGACAGCAAATAGATGGGTCCTGCTTTTTTATCCAGTCTGAAACCCTGCACCTTTTGATGGGGTCATTAAGCCAGTTCATGTTCAGAGTTGTTATTGACAGCTATGAGTTTAGTGTCATCATGATATCTATTCAGTCCTTGTTTTTGTGGATTGTTCCACTGAACTTCTTCTTAAAGGGGAATTTTAAGATTTCCCCCTTAAAATTTCTTGCAGAGCTGGCTTGGAGGTCACATATTCTTTCAGTTCCTGCCTGTTCTGGAAGCTCTTTATCTCTCCTTCCATTCTGAATGAGAGCCTTGCTGGATAAAGTATTCTTGGTTGCATGTTCTTCTCATTGAGGACCCTGAATATATCCTGCCAGCCCTTTCTGGCCTGCCAGGTCTCTGTGGAGAGGTCTGTTGTTACCCTAATACTCCTCCCCATAAAAATCAGGGATTTCTTGTCTCTTGCTGCTTTAAGGATCTTCTCTTTATCTTTGGAATTTGCAAGCTTCACTATTAAATGTTGAGGTGTTGATTTTAGGGGGGGGATCTCTCTATTTCCTGGATCTGAATGCCTGTTTCCCTTCCCAGATTAGGAAAATGTTCAGCTCTGATTTGTTCAAATACATATCCTGCCCTTTGTCCCTTTCGGCGCCCTCAGGAACCCCAATTAAACGTAGGTTTTTCTTCCTCAGGCTGTCGTTTATTTCTCTTAATCTGTCTTCATAGTCTTTTAATTGTCTGTGTCTTTTTTCCTCAGTTTCACTCTTTGCCATCAACTTGTCCTCTATGTCACTCACTGGTTCTTCCACCTTGTTAACCCTCGTCATTAGGACTTCTAGTTTGGATTGCCTCTCATTCAATTGATTTTTAATTTCTGCCTGATTAGCTCTAAATTCTGCAGTCATGAAGTCTCTTGAGTCCTTTATGCTTTTTTCTAGAGCCACCAGTAGCTGTATAATAGTGCTTCTGAATTGCCTTTTGACATTGAATTGTAATCCAGATTTTGTAACTCTGTGGGAGAGAGGACTGTTTCTGATTCTTTCTTTTGAGGTGAGGTTTTCCTTCTAGTCATTTTGCTCAGCGCAGAGTGGCCAAAAACAAGTTGTATTGGGAAAAGGAGAAAAAGAGAGAGAGAGAGAAAGAAAGAAAAGAGAAAAAGAAAAAAGAAAATAGGAAGAAAAAAGGGGAAAAAGAGAAGAAAAGAGAAAGAAAAAGAAAGAAAGGGGAAAAAAAGGGTGGGGGAAGCAATCAGAAATCAAAACGAAAAAAAAAAAAAAAAAACCACGGGGGAGTATCTTCTGATTCTGTATACTTCAAGTCCCTTGACTTCCCCTGGAACTTGTCCTTCTAGCTGGTCCTCTGGGGGAGGGGCCTGTTGTGCTGATTCTCAGGTGTTAGCACTTGGGGGAGCTGCTGTGCCCCCTGCCTGGTGCAGGGCTCAGTGGGGGTTGTTCACCCCGTGAGGCCCCAGGAGGAACAACCGCAGTGGCGGGGCCAGCTCTGCAGCCCTGGAGTCAGCTCCCGCAGTCACCACGGAGCTCTCCGTCTGCAGGGCCTGGAGGCTCCGGGGCGGGGCCGCTGATCTGCTCAGCTGGGGCAGGAGCGTCCTCGCTGTCCTGGGCCCTCCCGGCCTCTGCCTGTCCCGGGGGAGGCCGGATCCCGGCTGTGTCCTGGCGCCCTGTGCTCCGGGGCCTGCGCTGTTGGATTCGCGCTCCCGCCCCGCAGCCCCCTCCGCGGAGCCGCCCCCGAGCCCCCCCGAGCTGCTCCGGGTCCGCAGCCCCCTCCGCGGAGCCGCCCCCGCGCCCCCCGAGCTGCTCCCTCCCCGCAGCCCCCTCCGCGGATCCGCCCCCGAGCCCCCGGAGCTGCTCCCGCCCCGCAGCCCCCTCCGCGGAGCCGCCCCCGAGCCCCCCGAGCTGCCCCGGGTCCCGCCGTGCACGCTGCAGCCCTTAGGGAGCTCGGCGCACTCTCCCGGGGCGCAGGTGTCTGTTAGTGTCCCCGGGAGCCCGAGGGCATCCCCGCCCTCCTGGGTCCTGCTCCACCTCCCTGCGAGCCCCTTTCCCCCGGGAAGGTCGGTGCAGCTCCTGCTCCTCCGGGACGGGGCTCTCCTGTCCTGGGGACACTCGCCCCGGCCTCAGCCCGGCTCCTCGCGGGGCCCCTCCCCCTTGGAGGCCTTTGTTTCTTTACTTCTTTTTCCCCGTCTTCCTACCTTGATAGAAGCGCGAACTCTTCTCACTGTTGCATTCCAGCTGGTCTCTCTTTAAATCTCAGGCCGAATTCGTAGATTTTCAGGATGATTTGAAGGTTATCTAGGTAAGTTGGTGGGGACAGGTGACTTGGGGACCCTACTCTTCCGCCGTCTTGCCCCTCCTCCCGAGAATGAAGCATTTGAACCCTGACCTACCCACCTCTGCCCTTCAGCTCTGCAGGACAGAAGCCCTACTCCGGACCAGTCAGCTCAGAACACAAGGTTCCCTCTCCTAAGACTGGCTAAGAGAGCCTTCCTTCACCCAGGCCTCACTGAAAGCAGAAGCTCTATTCCAGGAACAGTAGTGTGAGAACAGTGACCCCATCCCCCTCTCCACATTCTGCTCATGGGGTAGAAGCTCCACATCAGTACAGACAAACCAAGATGAACAGGGGCCAGTACCCTGCTCAGAACTGCTGGTAAGACAGGTATCATTCAGAAGTGGGCTACTGTCACTATGCCATAGAGCCATGACTCAGAGACTTTGCCCAAGGTGGGAGGCAGGCTATGAAAACAGAGATGTCTGAAGCTCTCCCTAAGGGAGCTAACTTAATTTGGAAAAGTACATGGGGAAGCTCCTATCTAAGGGTGGTGTTGAAAACAGCAGAGAGGAAAGCAATTAAGAGGATGCTGGTAGCTCTATGAAAGCAACAAGCCAAACCATAGTCAGTCAGTAGTTACCAGAGAAATCCAGGAGACAAGGAAGAAAAGTCATCCTGGAATAGGAACAATCTCCAAAAACTGGCAAAAACTACCACTGCAAAGAAATTTGAATTAAATTGGATCAGACCACTGAGAGATTTATGTTCCAGGACATCGCTTAAAACAATAGGGCAACCAGCCAACACTTGGTGGAAGTTAACAACTGGTGTGATTGCGTCTGAGGCAGCCAAGTTAACAGAGAAATTAAGGAAAAGAGAGAGTCAAAGAGAAAGCAAAAACACTACTATGCCAAGGTGATCATGCCTATGTGCAGGACTGGGCCTTCTGGGGAACAGCAGCAGATGCTATGTACTATGGTGGAAATAAAAACAACTGCACAATCCAGCTAAGGAACTAACCAAGTAATAAACCAACTAACAAGCAGATAAGCCAAATAAATAAGTGAAGAAAAGGAACAAAAATCGCCATGTATAAACAACACAAGAGAATACAGACCAGTATCTCGTATGAATATAGACAGAAAATCTTTAACAACATAATAAATGCCACATCCAGCAACATATAAAAAGTAAGGCACATTATGACTAACTGGGATTTATCCTAGGAATGCAAGGTGGTTTAACATCAAAGAATCAGTTTAGGTAATATATTGTATCAAAGAATAAAGAACAAAAGCCATATGATCATCTCAATTGGTGCCCCCCCCCAAAAAAAAAGCTTTTGACAAAATTCAACATCTTATTATGATAGAAACACAAGACAAACTAGGGTGCAAGAAACCCTCCAACCTCATAAAAGGCATCTCTGGAAAGCCCACAGCTAATACCTGATGGTGAGTGACTAAAACTTTTTCCTCCTGAAAAATCTATATTCTTGGTAACCATCCGAAATGATTCTAATGTGGCTGGTCCCTAGAGCTGCATTTGGCAATCTCTGTAAGATGAGAAAAAGTAGAGTTTCTTATGTGATGCAATCAGAAGTAGGGATTAGCACTGACTACATAGGAAGATCACTAAATGATATGCACAGACCTTAACCCCTTCATAAACTATGACTTAGCTCAGGATACACCAAAATAACAAGGCTTTTGATGCAAGTAGTTTATTTAGGGACCAGAGGTGCTTCCAGGAGGCAGAAGAGCAGGAACAGGAAGAACAAAGCACCTACTCAGAAAGAGTAGAATGAACACCTTGCTATGTGAGTTAAGGACCCTATTTGCCCTGGGCCTGCATGGGTCCATCCTTTGCTCCAGTGCCTGAGATCGGAAGTGGGCAGAGAAATGTGAATTGCAGCCCTAATGACATCTACAAATATTGACCCTGTTTAATAACATAATATTTTATCTTAAGTCATACTAACACTTCCCCCATTCCTCAGTCTTTCAATGTGGGATAAATACCATACAACGTGGCTTCAATGTGATTTCTTTTGGGGGTCTTTTGCAACTAACTTAACTTCCCTTTCCTTATATTAACATTAGAAAAATCCTAGTAACTCACTTGTATTACAAGGAATAAATAATTATTGTGTATGAAGCTAAGGAAAACTTTGTGACACAATTTGAGCTCTCAAATAGATGTTATCCTTTTGTATTATAAGACTAACTGCATTTATCTGTGATAATTGCATTAAACACAGGAATAATGATTTACATGTTTACTTATTTTAAAGTGGATCAAATTTTAAATGACCCATAGAGCAGTGAAAATTGGAATGTGTCTCAGTTATTGTGATTTTTTCTTCAGTCCTTTATATTTGTCCACACCATAATTTAATATTACTGATTTGCCTTCAATGAGTCTAGAAAATTCAACACAATTTTTAAATTACTATATTTATTTTTATTTCTGAAAGCACAATATGCATTACATACATTATTCAAGAGGCACAGAGACTAGGCTCTCTCCCTTTCCTGTCCTGGCGCGTCTCAGGTTAATTTCCAGACTTAGCTGCTTTTCTGATTTTCTCACATTTCCTAGAAGAGATAATCTATGCTTCAGAAGCATTTTGTTTTGTGTTTGTTTGTTTGTTTTGTTTTGCTCCGCATAAGTAAAACTTCAAATTTATGTCTTCTTGTACCAAAGGTAGCATACTTATAAGTTCTTGTCATTCATTCCTTTTTTCTTTCAGAACTTGAAGTTTTCTGTTTCTTGGTTTAATATAATCTTTTAAAAAGGATTTTATTTATTTATTTATTTATTTATTTATTTATTTATTTATTTGAGACATAGAGAGACAGAGACACAGGCAGAGGGAAAAGCAGACTCCCTGTGGGGAGCTCAATGTTGGACTTGATCCCAGGGTTCTAGATAATGACCTAAGCCAAAGGCAGGTGCTCAATCACTGAGCCACTCAGGTGTCCCAGTTTAATATAAACTTTATTGAGATATAAAGCACTGATCTGTATAAAATTGATAACATTTGAAGAAATATATTTACCTGACAGAGAAACCAGTATCACAGAAATCAATTTTTCTTTTTCTTAAGCCTGCTACACGTGCAACTACATACCAAGTTGTCTTGCTTATTTTGCTCAGCAAATTGGTAGAGATTCTTTTATGGTTGTATATAGCAGCAGTCTGTTCCTTTTTATTGCTGTATCATCTTGTATGAATATATGCTAATTTGTTTATCCATTCACCTACTGATGAATATTTTTTAAATCAACTTTAATGAGATATAGTTTTTAGATAATAAATGCTCCCTTTTAAATGCATGATTCTATAATTTTATAAATTTTGACAGTATGTGTATGTATGTGTGTACAATCTACATACGGAACAGTTCCAGTTCCAGAACCCCAGAAATTTGCTTTATTTGGTCCACAGTACCAGCCCCTTAATGGGCAACCACTATTTTGAGTTCCATAATTATAAAATTGTTTTTCTTCTTTTCACATTTCACCTATCTGAAATCCTATAGTATCCATTCTTTTAAGTGTGTGGCTTCCTTTGCTCAGTATACTTTTTGGGATTCATCCATGTTATATATTCATGTCTATTTACCAATGAGTAGTATTTTATTGTATGGATATATCCTAAAATGTTCACCTTAGACATTTGGATTGTTGTTAGGTTAGGCTGTTGTAAATAAAGCTGCTATGAATGTTTGTGTACAAATCTATTTGTGGATCTATGTATTTATTTATTTTGCATAAATAGCTATGCATGGAATTGCATCATTGTGTAGATGACAGTATATGTTTACTACATTTGTAGATGCAGAGAGATAGATGTTAGTGCTAATGTTATGGCTATAGAATTAGATTATTAAATGAATTTTGAAAAAGTGGAAAATAAACTGAAAATTATAAGATGGAATTTTCTAGGTAAAAATGTAAAGGTTAAATATAAATGTAAAGGTCAAATAAATATACTTGTTAAAATGTATGTTAAATATACATACATAGAGGGATGGAGATAACTCATTTATGTCAATACATATATGTGTTTTGTTATTACAAAAAGACAAACCACACTTTCTTATGTGAGGAATTTCTTGTTAACCTTGCTATTTTTATAAATCAAGTAAAGATCATGTACCACTAAGTCAAACTTAATTGTTCTTTCTTTGTGTGTTTTACTTGGTAGAAGTGAGTTTCTGGGAGAAGTGTTTTAACTTGTGAATTAGTTTTAGGCAGAGGATTAAAATTGGTAAGAGAAAGCTTGTGCATAAATCACTTTTCATATATCATTTAATTTTTAGGAAACTCTCCAAAGTAGTTTTATTAATAGTTCTCAGATGAGAGACATAGATCTTAGTATGAGATGTTAAGGAATTCCCCAAGGTCATAGAGCCAAGTTTGGACACTCAGATCTGGTTTCATTCTTACCCTTTTCCACATCTGACTTTCTGAGTATATAGCAGTTGCTACTCAGTGGGGATGTCATTAATGAGTCACATATTGTTTCTAATTGTAATTTATATCCATTCTACTAAGTCCCATCAGGATTTACATTATTTCCTAAGAGAAGGCCAGATATATCCATTTCTTTTTTTTTTTAACATTTTTTATTTAAATTCAACTTAGCAACATATAGCATAACACCCGGTGCTCATGCCCTCAAGTGCCCCCCTCAGTGCCCGTCACACAGTCATCCTGTCCCCCTGCCCACCTCCCCTTCCCCTACTCCTTCCTTGTTCGTTTCCCAGATTTAGGAGTCTCTCATGTTCTGTCACCCTCTCTGATTTTTCCCGTTCATTTTATCTTCTTTCCCCTATAATCCCTTTCACTAATTTTTATATTCCCTGTATGAGTGAAACCATATAATGATTGTCCTCTGATTGACTTATTTCACTCAGTATAATACCCTCCAGTTCCTTCCATGTCAAAGCAAATGGTGGGTGTTCGTCCTTTCTGATGGCTGAGTAATATTCCATTGTATATATAGACCACATCTTCTTTATCCATTCATCTGTCGATGGACACTGAGGCTCCTTCCACAGTTTGGCTATTGTGGACATTGCTGCTAGAAACATCGGGGTGCAGGTGTCCCGGAGTTTCACTGCATCTGTATCCTTGGGGTAAATCCCCAGTAGTGCAATTGCTGGGTCATAGGGTAGCTCTATTGTTAACTCTTTGAGGAACCTCCACACAGTTTTCCAGAGTGGCTGCACCAGTTCACATTCCCACCAACAGTGCAAGAGGTTCTCCTTTCTCCGCATCCTCTCCAACATTTGTTGTTTCCTGTCTTGTTAATTTTCCCCATTCTCACTGGTGTGAGGTGGTATCTCATTGTGGTTTTGATTTGTATTTCCCTGATGGCAAGTGATGTGGAGCATTTTCTCATGTGCTTGTTGGCCATGTCTATGTCTTCTTTGGTGAAATTTCTGTTCATGTGTTCTACAACGTGCAGAAGAATGAAACTAGACCACTCTCTTACACCATACACAAAGATAAACTCAAAATGGATGAAAGATCTAAAGGTGAGACAAGAATCCATCAAAATTCTAGAGGAGAACACAGGCAACACCTTTTTGAACTTGGCCACAGCAACTTCTTGCAAGACACATCTATGAAGGCAAAGGAAACAAAAGCAAAAATGAACTATTGGGACTTTGTCAAGATAAAAAGCTTCTGCACAGCGAAAGAAACAGTCAACAAAACTAAAAGGCAACCTACAGAATGGGAGAAGATATTTGCAAATGACGTATCAGATAAAGGGCTAGTTTCCAAGATCTATAAAGAACTTATCAAACTCAACAGCAAAGAAACAAACAATCCAGTCATGAAATGGGCAGATGAAGACATTTCTACATTTGCCTCTGTAGTACATTAAATGGATCCTTTGCAACCTGGGCTTGAAACCCTCATTCCCACTGTCTAACTTCCTTCTGCAGAAAGGCTGGCCAACACATGTTTCAACTACTGGCCTTAACCAAAAAGAATCAATTCCAATCATAATTCCATCCGTAGTTATATTTTGAGTTTATTTTGAACTTAAAAAAACTGTCTACAGGAATAAGACCATGTTACAAACACAAATATAATACCCAGATATGTGTTTCAGAATTGGTGTCAAGAGAATTAAAACTGTTTAAATTTAAATTGAGTAAACCTCACCCTTCCTATTGTTAGACCTAATCCTAATACATCCTTGGCTTTGATGGTTGTTCAAGGAGAACTGAGAAAATGATGAATTTTTTTGTATATATCCCATCGGAATGGATATAAATTTTATGGAGAAAGAATAGGCTCCCCAAACTCTTTTCCAATTTATTTTCAGCTTATCAGTTGAATGCATGGTAGGGTTTAACAAATCAGTCGCATTGAGTTTCTCTATTTGCCTTTTAAACGAATAAGTAAACTACCAAGTGGGTTTTGGTCGAAAGTCACTTCTTCTGTGACTAAAGGCTATCTGTCCCAAGTGTTTAATATGAAATAATTTGTCCTTCAGAAAGAGCTGGAAAACAGTAAAATTTTTACCCTAATAATTCTACTTTTACATCTGGTTTATTTATTCTTTCTTTTTGCTCTACTGTTTTGATGTATTAAATTCTAAATTAATTGATTGCCATATTAAGCAGCCTAGTCATGTTTTCTATGTCTATTTTGTTGTTGTTGTTCATTTATTAGAAACTTTGTTAAAGGTTGAAAAAATACTAGCTTTTAAATACACCAATTATGTTTTCCCCTAAGGCTTATAGTTTCACAAGGGATCCTTTAGTACATGAAAAACTTACAATTCATGCTTTCATTTTTTTAATTTTTTTTAAGGACTTTAATAGGTGATGGACACTGAGGGGGGCACTTGATGGGATGAGCATTGGGTGCCATATTGGGTACTATATGTTGGCAAATCAAACTCCAACAAAAAATATACAAAAATAAATAAATAAATAAAGATGTTATCTATTTATTCATGAGAGGCAGAGAGAGACAGAGAGGCAGAGACACAGGCAGAAGGAAAAGCAGGCTCCTCACAGAGAGCCCGATGCGAGACTCTATCCCAGAACCCTGGGATCACGTCCTGAGCCAAAGACAGACACTCAACTGCTGAGCCACCCAGGCGTCCCATTAAACTTTTTTCTTTTTGTTTTATTATCCTAGCCTTTTTTTTTTTTTAAGTAAGAGTGATTTGAACAGTTGTGTGTGTATTTATTCATACTTCTGAGTCCTGGTATATGTCAAACCCTGACAGCCTGAAAGCATTAGGGACACGGTGGTGAGCAAGGCAAGACTGAAGATTCTTCCCTATTGGAGTTTTTGTTCTGGTGAAGGAGACAATATAGAAAAGGGGAAAAGTATATGGAGAGGATGTTAGAAGTTGAGAAGTGTTATGGAGAAAAGTAATGCAAGGAGCAGAGCCGAAGGAGTATGGTGGGGGACAGTTTGAAATTTTAAATAAGGTAGCCACAGCAGGTCTCATTAAAGAGGTGACATTTTAACTTCTTTTTCTTTTAATTGCAGTTTGACCCGCCAACACATAGCACAACACCCACCGCTCATCTCACCAAGTGACCCCCTCAGTGCCCATCACCCAGTCACCCCAACCCCCTGTCCACCCCCTTTTCATCACACCTTGTTCATTTCCCAGAGTTAGGTGTCTCTCATGTTCTGTCACCCTCTCTAATTTTTCCTACTTATTTTTTCTCCTTTCCTCTTTATTCCCTTTCACTATTTTTTATATTCCCCAAATGAATGAGAACATATAATATTGTCCTTCTCCGATTGGCTTACTTCACTCAGCATAATACCCTCCAGTTCCATCCATGTTGAAACAAATGGTGGGTATTTGTCATTTCTAATGGCTGAGGAATATTCCATTGTATACATAGACCACATGTTCTTTATTCACTCATCTTTTGATGGACACCAAAGCTCCTTCCACAGCTTGGCTATTGTGGACATTGCTGCTATAAACATTGGGTTGCAGGTGTTCCAGCATTTCACTGCATCTATATCTTTGGGGTAAATCCCCAGCAGTGCAATTGCTGGGTCGTAGGGCAGGTCTATTTTTAACTCTTTGAGGAACCTCCACACAGTTTTCCAGAGTGGCTGCACCAGTTCACATTCCCACCAGCAGTGCAAGAGGGTTCCCCTTTCTCCACATCCTCTCCAACATTTGTTGTTTCCTGTCTTGTTAATTTTCCCCATTCTCACTGGTGTGAGGTGGTATCTCATTGTGGTTTTGATTTGTATTTCCCTAATGGCAAGTGATGTGGAGCATTTTCTCATGTGCATGTTGGCCATGTCTATGTCTTCCTCTGTGAGATTTCTGTTCATGTCTTTTGCCCATTTCATGATTGGACTGTTTGTTTCTTTGCTGTTGAGTTTAATAAGTTCTTCATAGATCTTAGATACTAGTCCTTTAATTGAAATGTCATTGCAAATATCTTCTCCCCTTTTGTAGGTTGTCATTTAGTTTTCTTGACTGTTTCTTTGGCTGTGCAGAAGCTTTTTATCTTGCTTGAGTCCCAATAATTCATTTTTGCTTTTGTTTCTCTTGCCTTCATAGATGTATCTTGCAAGAAGTTGCTGTGGTCAAGTTAAATAAGGTGTTGCCTGTGTTGTCCTCTAGGATTTTGATGGATTCTTGTCTCACCTTTAGATTTTTCATCCATTTTGAGTTTATCTTTGTGTCTGGTGTAAGAGAATGGTCTAGTTTCATTCTTCTGCATGTGGATGTCCAATTTCCCCAGCACCATTTATTGAAGAGAATGTCCTTTCTCCAGTGGATGTCTTTCCAGCTTTGTAGAATTTTAGTTGACCATAGAGTTGAGAGCCGATTTCTGGATTCTCTATTCTGTTCCACTGATCTATGTGTCTGTTTTTGTTCCATTACCACGCTGTCTTGATGACCACAGCTTTGTGGTACAACCTGAAATCTGGAATTGTGATGCCCCCAGCTATAGCTTTCTTTTTCAATATTCCCCTGGCTATTCGGGGTCTTTTCTGATTCCACACAAATCTTAAGATGATTTATTCCAACTCTCTGAAGAAAGTCAATGGTATTTTGATAGGGATTGCATTAAATGTGCCAGTTGCCCTGGGTAGCATGACATTTTCACAATATTGATTCTTCCAATCCATGAGCATGGAATATTTCTCCATCTCTTGGTGTCTTCCTCAATTTCTTTCAGAAGTTTTCTGTAGTTCTTAGGGTATAGATCCTTTACGTCTTTGGTTAGGTTTATTCCTAGGGATCTTATGCTTTTGGGCGCAATTGTAAATGGGATTGACTCCTTAATTTCTCTTTCTTCAGTCTCATTGTTAGTCTATAGAAATGCCACTGATTTCTAGGCATTGATTTTGTGTCCTGCCACACTGCCGAATCACTGTATGAGTTCTAGCAATATTGGGGTGGAGGCTTTTCGGTTTTCTATTACAGTATCATGTCATCTGCAAAGAGGGAGAGTTTGACTTCTTCTTTGCCAATTTGAATGCCTTTTATTTCTTTTTGTTGCCTGATTGCTGAGGCAAGAACTTCTAGTACTATGTTGAATAGCAGCGGTGAGAGTGGACATCCCTGTTTGGTTTCTGAGCTTAGGGGAAAGGCTCCCGCAGTGTTTCCCCATTGAGAATGATATTTGCTGTGGGCTTTTCGTAGATGGCTTTTAAGATGCTGAGGAATGTTCCCTCTATCCCTACACTCTGAAGAGTTTTGATCAGGAATGGAGGCTGTATTTTGTCAAATGTTTTCTCTGCATCTATTGAGAGGGTCATATGGTTGTGTTTTCTCTTGTTAATATGATCTATCACATTGTTGGTTTACAAGTGTTGAACCAGCCTTACATCCCAGGAATAAATCCCACTTGGTCATGGTGAATAATCTTTTTTTTTTTAAAATATTTTATGTATTTATTCATGAGAGACACAGAGAGAAAGAGAGAGGCAGAGAAACAGGCAGAGGGAGAAGCAGACTCCTTGCAGGGAGCCCGATGTGGGACTTGATCCCAGGACTCTGGGATCATCATGCCCTGTTCTGTAGGCAGGAGCTCTAACCCGGAGCCACCCAGCCTTCCCGAATAATCTTCTTAATGTACTGTTGAATCCTATTGGCTAGTATCTTGTTGAGAATTTTTACATCTGTGTTCATCAGGGATATTGGTCTATATATCTCCTTTTTGGTTAGATCTTTGGTTTTGAAATTAAGGGGATGCTGGCCTCATGAAACAAGTTTGGAAGTATTCCATCCCTTTCTATCTTTTGAAACAGCTTTAGTAGAATAGGTATTGTTTCTTCTTTAAACGTTTGCTAGGGGCAGCCTGGGTGCCTCAGTGATTTAGCGCTGCCTTCAGTCCAGGGCCTGATCCTGGAGACCCGGGATCAAGTCCCATGTCAGGCTCCCTGCGTGGAGCCTGCTTCTCCCTCTGCCTGTGTCTCTGCCTTTCTCTCTCTCACTCTCTCTTTGTTTCTCATGAGTGAATACATAAATACAATCTTAAAAAAATAAATAAATAAACAAACAAACAAACAAACAAACAAACATTTGGTAGAATTTCCCTGGGAAGCCATTTGACCCTGGACTTTTGTGTCTTGAGAGGTATTTTTTTATTTTTATTTTTTTTAAATTTATTTTTTATTGGTGTTCAGTTTACCAACATACAGAATAACCCCCAGTGCCCGTCACCCATTCACTCCCACCCCCCGCCCTCCTCCCCTTCCACCACCCCTAGTTCGTTTCCCAGAGTTAGGAGTCTTCATGTTCTGATATTTCCCACACATTTCTTCTCCCTTCCCTTATATGCCCTTTCACTATTATTTATATTCCCCAAATGGATGAGAACATATAATGTTTGTCCTTCTCCGACTGACTTACTTCACTCAGCATAATACCCTCCAGTTCCATCCACGTTGAAGCAAATGGTGGGTATTTGTCGTTTCTAATGGCTGCGGAATATTCCATTGTATACATAGACCACATCTTCTTCATCCATTCATCTTTCGATGGACACCGAGGCTCCTTCCACAGTTTGGCTATTGTGGCCATTGCTACTATAAACATCGGGGTGCAGGTGTCCTGGGGTTTCATTGCATCTGTATCTTTGGGGTAAATCCCCAGCAGTGCAATTGCTGGGTCGTAGGGCAGGTCTATTTTTAACTCTTTGAGGAAACTCCACACAGTTTTCCAGAGTGGCTGCACCAGTTCACATTCCCACCAACAGTGCAAGAGGGTTCCCCTTTTCTCCGCATCCTCTCCAACATTTGTTGTTTCCTGCCTTGTTAATGTTCCCCATTCTCACTGGTGTGAGGTGGTATCTCATTGTGGTTTTGATTTGTATTTCCCTGATGGCAAGTGATGCAGAGCATTTTCTCATGTGCATGTTGGCCATGTCTAGGTCTTCCTCTGTGAGATTTCTCTTCATGTCTTTTGCCCATTTCATGTACTACAAAGCTGTGGTCATCAAGACAGTGTGGTCCTGGCACAAAAACAGACACATAGATCAATGGAACAGAATAGAGAACCCAGAAGTGGACCCTGAACTTTATGGTCAACTAATATTCAATAAAGGAGGAAAGACTATCCATTGGAAGAAAGACAGTCTCTTCAATAAATGGTGCTGGGAAAATTGGACATCCACATGCAGAAGAATGAAACTAGACCACTCTCTTTCACCATACACAAAGATAAAATACAAACAGCTTTAGGAGAATAGGTATGGTTTCTTCTTTAAACGTTTGATAGAATTCCCCTGGGAAGCCACCTGGCCCTGGACTCTTGTGTCTTGGGAGGTTTTTGATGACTGCTTCAATTTCCTCCCTGGTTATTGGCCTGTTCAGGTTTTCTATTTCTTCCTGTTCTAGTTTTGGTAGTTTGTGGTTTTCCAGAAATGCGTCCATTTCTCTAGATTGCCTAATTTATTGGTGTGTAGCTGCTTATAATATGTTTTTAAAATCATTTGTATTTCCTTGGTATTTGTTGTGATCTCTCCTTTTTCATTCATGATTTTATTCATTAGAGTCTTTTCTCTTTTGTTTTTAATAAGGCTGGGTAATGGTTTATGTAACTTATTAGTCTTTCAAAGAACCAACTACTGGTTTTGTTGATCTGTTCTGCAGTTCTTCTGGTCTCTATTTCATTGAGCTCTGCTCGAATCTTTACTAACTTTCTTCTTCTGCTGGGTGTAGGTTTTATTTTCTGTTCTTTCTCCAGTTCCTTTAGATGCAAGGTTAGCTTGTGTATTTGAGTTTTTTTCCAGTTTTTTTAAGGGATGCTTGTATTGCGATGTATTTTCCTCTCCAGACTGCTTTTACTGTATCCCAAAGATTTTGAACGGTTGTATCTTCATTCTCATTAGAGTCCATGGATCTTTTAAAGTCTTCTCTAATTTGCTGGTTGACCATTTCATCTTTTAGAAGGATGGTCTTTAACCTTCACGTGTTTGAATTTCTTCCAAATATCTTCTTGAGATTGAGTTCAAGTTTCAAAGCATTATGGTCTGAAAATATGCAGGGGACAATCCCAATCTTTTGGTGTTGGTTGAGACCTGATTTGTTACCCAGTATGTGGTCTATTCTGGAGAAAGTTCCATGTGCCCCTGAGAAGAATGTATATTCAGTTGAATTCAGATGCAAAGTTCTGTAAATATCTGTGAAATCCATCTGGTCCAGTGTATCATTTAAAGTTCTTGTTTCAGGGATCCCTCAGGGGCTCAGTGGTTTAGTGTCTGCCTTTGGCCCAGGGCTTGATCCTGGAGTCCCAGGATCGAGACCCAGGTTGGGCTCCCTGCATGGAGCTTGCCTCTCTCTCTGTGTGTCTTTCATGAATAAATAAATAAAAATCTTAAAAAAATAAACCTCTTGTTTCTTTGGAGATGTTGTGCTTAGAAGACCTGTCATTTGCAGAAAGTGCCATGTTGAAGTCTCCCAGTAGTACTGTATTATCTAAGTATGTCTTAACTTTGGTTATGAATTGATTGGTATACGTGGCAGCTCCCACATTCAGGGCATAAATAGTCATGATTGTTAAGTCCTCTTGTTGGATAAATCCTTTAAGTATGATATAGTGTCCCTCTTCATCTCTCACTACAGTCTTTGGGATAAATGTTAATTTATCTGATATGAGGATGGCTACCCCTGCTTTCTTTTGAGGACCATTTGAATGGTAAATGGTTCTCCAACCTTTTATTTTCAGGCTGTTGGTATCCTTAGGTCTAAAATTAGTCTCTTGTAGACAGCAAATGGGTCTTGCTTTTTTATCCAGTCTTTACCCCGCGTCTTTTAATGGGATCATTAAGCCCATTCATGTTCAGAGTTACTATTCAAAGATATGAATTTAATGTCATCATAATACCTATTCAGTCCCTGTTTTTGTGGATTATTTCTTTGGGCATCCTCTTTCTTTTACAGAGTCCCCCTTAATATTTCTTGCGGAGCTGATTTGGTAGTCACAAATTCTTTCAGTGTCTGCCTATCTTGGAAACTCTTTATCTCTCCTTCTATTTTTTTTTTCTCCTTCTATTTTGAATGAGAGCTTTGCTGGATAAAGTATTCTTGGCTGCAGATTCTTCTCATTTAGTGCCCTGAATATATCCTGCCACCCCTTTCTGGCCTCCCAGGTCTCTGTGGAGAGGTCTGCTGTTAATCTAATTCTTCTCCCCATATAAGTTAGGGATCTCTTGTCTCTTTCTGCTTTAAGGATTTTCTCTTTATCTTTGGGATTTTCAAGTTTCACTATTAAATGTCGAGGTGTTGTACAGTTTTTATTGAGTTGGGGGGGGGGGATCTCTCTATCTCCTGTATCTGAATGCCTGTTTCCCTCCCCAAATTAGGGAAGTTCAGAGAAAGATGGGAAGGAGACAAAGACTTACCTGTGTGAACTTTTGTGCTTTTTGAATTTGGAACCCCATGTTTGTATTAACCACTCAAAAATAAAATTTAATTTAATATAAAAAAATTAGGGAAGTTCTCAGCTATGATTTGTTGAAATATGCTTTCTGGTCCTCTGTCTCTCTCGGCGCCCACTAGAACCCTAATTAAATATAGATTTTTCCTTCTGAGTTTGTCATTTATTTCCCTTAACTTTTCCTCATGGTCTTTTAATTGTTTTTCTCTTTTTTTCCTCAGCTTCCTTCTTTGCCATCAACTTGTCTTCTATGTCACTCAGTCTTTCTTCTACCTCATTAACCCTCATCATTAGGACCTCCAGTTTGGATTGCATCTCATTTAATTGATTTTTAATTTTGTCCTTATTAGAATATCTAAATTCTACAGTCATGAAGTCTCTTGAGTCCTTTATGCTTTTTTTCCAGAGCCACCAGTAGTTTCGTAATTGTGCTTCTGAATTGGTTTTCTGACATCGAATTGTTATCCAAATTCTGTAACTCTGTGGGAGAGAGTACTTTTTCTGATTCTTTCTTTTGTGGTGAGTTCTTTCTAGTCATTTTGCTCAGTGCAGAGTGGCTAAAAACGAGTTGTACTTGTTAGAAGCACAAACTCTTTTCTCTGTAGCATTCCAGTTCTCTATTTTTTTTTAATTTTTAAAAAAGATTTTATTTATTTATTCATGAGAGACACAGAGAGAGAGAGAGAGAGAGGCAGAGACACAGGCAGAGGAAGAAGCAGGCTCCATGCAGGGAGCCCGATGTGGGACTTGATCTTGGGTCCCCAGGATCACTCCCTGGGCCAAAGGCAGGCACCAAATCAATGAGTCACCCTGGCTGCCCTGTTCTCTCTTTTAATTTCAGGTCGGATTTGAAGGTTTTCAGGATGATTTTAAACTTATATAGGTAAGTTGGTGGGGACAGGTGACTTGGGGACCCTACACTCTGCCATCTTGCCCTGCCTCCCCGACCAACGTTTTCATTTTTTATTTATTGGATTCCTAGGACAGTTGAAGCCTTTTTTTCCATATGTTAAATTACTAGGCATGATTTCTCACTAATGAAATGTCAGTTTATATCCTTTCTTATTTATTTAAGATCATTGATTCTTATTAACTTATATGAGCTCCATATGAAAACATTAATACTTTTTTAATTTTTTAACTTTTTTAATAAATTTATTTTTTATTGGTTTTCAATTTGTCAACATACAGAATAACACCCAGTGCTCATCCCAAAATAGATATGCCCTACGACCCAGCAATCACTCTGCTGGGGATTTACCCCAAAGATACAGATGCAATGAAACGCCGGGACACCTGCACCCTGATGTTTATAGCAGCAATGTCCACAATAGCCAAACTGTGGAAGGAGCCTCAGTTTCCATCGAAAGATGAATGGATAAAGAAGATGTGGTTTATGTATACAATGGAATATTCCTCAGCCATTAGAAACAACAAATACCCACCATTTGCTTCGACATTGATGGAACTGGAGGGTATTATGCTGAGTGAAATAAGTCAATCGGAGAAGGACAAAAATTATATGGTCTCATTCATTTGGGGAATATAAAGAATAGTGAAAGGGAATAAAGGGGAAAGGAGAAAAAATAAGTGGGGAATATCAGAAAGGGAGACAGAACATGAAAGACTCCTAACTCTGGGAAACATTAATACTTTTTATGTAACATTTCCTATAAAAGTTTCCCATATATATATAAAATAATCTTTTTGATATATAGAAGGTGGGTAGTGGACTGGGTTTAATGATTAAAGATAAATGATTTGACCTTCTTACTTCAATTTATGATAAGCTTTGTGACTTTAGGAAAATTAACCAATGAGAAAAATAATATAGAAATAATATGTGATTTTACTATATGTATGAATTATGAGAGATGGGAAACAATTTAAGTTTCCTGTGGCCATTAGTTAGTGTTATGTTCAAGAATAGAATCCAGGTATTTCTAATCTCTGGGCTTATGCTATTAAAAAACATATTATATTGCTTCCATGATTATATATACCATAATGGAAGAAATTGAAATGGTAAAACATCACCACATTATAATAAGATGATGAGGTAATATTTATGGGATTTTTAGGGAGTGTGTATCATATGGTAACTCCTCAAACAGTGGGACTGATTGCTATGTTTGTGTGTAGTCCACTCTTATGAATGTATATCCATATTTATCTTATCTATGTATTTCATATTCTCTGTTGTTTCCAAAAGAAAATTAGGAAGGCTTTTGTTATATCTTTATTTAAAAATACAAATTAATTATATAATTAACAAACATTTATAAAATATCTACACTGTGATGCTTTACAGGATACCTTCATTGCTTTGAGGATACCCCTTCTCTGACCCTATTGTCAGTGCCTATCTATTTTTCTCTACTGCACATTCCTTCCAAGTGCTATTCCCACCTCCAGGCCTTCATGGACTACGCACTTGGTATCAACTACAAACCAGCATGTTCATTCTGATTTTCTCCACTGAGTTTCAAATCCATGCCTCCAATATGCTAATGTTTCTCAAACATACCATATCCCAAACTGAACTCACTGCATTGTCTCCTATTCCAAATCTGCCTCTCTTTCAGTGCTCTTATCCCCCAACAACATCACCTTGGTTTTTCAAGTGAGAAGTCTTGCTGTGACTCTTCTATCTTCCTTGCCCTGCATTCAGTCACCAAACCTGTTTATTTTACTTCCTGTGCCTATATGTCCTTGTAACTATGATCCCTGTCCTAGGTCAGGTCCCTGTCAGCAATCCCTGAGATGGTTGAAACATTTCAATTAATCTCCCTAGTTCCAGTTTCCTCTTTTCTATTCTATTCCTAATAATTTAATGAAAATCTAGCTTTCAGAAATTCATGTATGATTGTCCTTCTTGCTGAAAATGCTTCCAAGTGTTTGCTTTGATTTCCGGGCGAGTCCCAAAAGTTTTAGCATGCTTAAAAGGGCTTTTATGCTTCTACCTCTGCTGCTCATCAGAAGTCTTCATCCACTACCCTTACATCATCACCTATGACACAGACTATAAAGCAATTCTGTGAATAAATTCCTTGTTTTTATCATGCTCTGTCTGTGTAGATTAGTTCTCATGATATTTTCCACCTGGAGCATTCCTTCCATCTGTCCATTCCCTCTACTCCATTTTCACCTGACTAAAGCCTATACCTGACTAAGTTTCAACTCTGATACTCTTTCTTCCTTATTCCATGGTTGTACTTGTTTCTACTTTATATTACCTCCCATACCTAAATCAGAGAATTCTTGGTATCAACCATGATATTCTGTTCATCCTTGTATCTCCAGCATCTATTCAATGCCTGCTACACAGGATGGTGTGAATAAGTGCCATATGTAGGAAGAATGATTTCATTGCTGAAGTGCAATATAATTTTCCAATTGGGATAGCACCTCAAGGGCCCTAATAAGAGTATCCTTGATATCTTTGTGAGTTGCTTCTTCCTGCACTTCAAATGGGTCATTATAAACTGATGTTAATCAAGATAGTAAATGATAAATGCTAATACTTTCAGTTCCATGTGATAAATAGAAGATGCCTATCTCTTTTACTGTGGTAGTGAAGGGAGTGGAATATCTATGGTGCCCAATTAGAGCACACTGGGCAAATGTTCACATTGAATATCTAAAGTCTCACCGATGTATAAGATCTTCTGTTAGACTCCATGAGAACAAGGACAACTAAAATAGGTCCCCTGCCCTTTGAGGAAGTCACTATTTTAGAAAAATTGAAAATGGAAGTGAGAGGAACTCTATAGGACAGACCTAAAGATAATTTGCTGATATCAACAGGTACCAGCCTTACTAAAGTGTGGATTTCAGATATAAATATGCATTTATTCTTCATGTCCCTTATTCTTTTTTTTTGAAAGATTTTATTTATTCATGAGAGACACACATGAGAGACACACAGAGAGAGGCAGAGGAGAGGGAACTGGATCCTAGGACCCTTGGATCATGACCTGAGCCAAAGGTGGATCCTCAACCACTCAGTGTCTGAGCTCAACCACTGAGCTCAACCAGGTCTCCCTATTCGTTTTTTTTTTTTTTTTTTTTTTTTTTTTTTTAAGATTTATTTATTTGAGAGAGAGTGTGTGTGCATGCAAGAAAGGGGAGGGGCAGGGGAGAAGGAGAGAGAATTTCAAGCAGACTCCTGGCTGAGTGAAGAGTCTGACCCCGGGATCCATCTCACAATATCAATATTATGACCTGAGATGAAATCAAAGGTTAGAAGCTTAGAGGTTTAGTCAGTTAAGCATTCAACTCTTGGTATTGTTTCGGGTCATGATCTCTGGGTCATGAGATTCAGCCCCACATTGGGCTCTGAGCTCAGTGTAGAGTTTGCTTCAGATCCTCTCTCCCCTTTCCTTTCCTTCCTATTCACAACACTCTCAAATAAATAAATAAATAAATAAATAAATAAATAAATAAATAATAAATATGTGGAAGCTTAACCAACTGAGCCATCCAGGTGCCCCTCCATGTCCGTTATGGTCTCCATATTTCTGAGTCAAGGAAATCAAAGTAATAGAAGTAACTGGGATAAACACATAAAAATCTCACCTTCCAAACCAGTTTCCATGGAAACCAAACAAAGAACAAGAAAAGCTGTGTTATATATTCAACTGCTTTCAGAAACAATGACATAAATCCATAGTTTTAAATTTTTGTTTCAATTAGAACTCCTTTAATAAATTGAATATGAAAACGTTTGGGCTAGAAACATACCCTAAAATATGCTGAAATATTCCCACTTGCAACCATCATTTGCTAAAATTATTCATTAATTTAACATTAATTATTAAGTGCCTAACATGTGTCAATTTTTGAGGTATATCCTGTGAGAAATGTTTCTCAAAGAGGAGGAAGATAAAGGAACTGACACCGGTGAGCACTTACTTTATCCCAGAAAAGTCTAGGTGATCTGTGTGTACATCATCTCATTCTGTAAAATATATATTATTTTACAGATTTTGTAATGGCTTTGTAAATATGCATACTTAAAGAGGAGGAATTTGAAACTGATCATATTTTGCCCAAGATCATATTTTTAGAAAGCAAGCTAACCCAAGACTTTCAAATCTAGGCAGCCCATTCTTTAAAATACTTTCTCCTTGAAATGCTCTGTAATGTCTTTATCAAATTCTAAATAGGTAGGTTAAAGCTCCATCATTTTTGTGCCAGCAATCCATCAGAAGGATTGGTGGACTATATTGTGCATCTTGGTGATATGCCTTATTTTATAATTCCATAAAATATATAAAGCACCTCATATATGGAAACATATTAATCAGAAAATAAAAGTATAATGAAGGGGTTCAGAATGAGTGTCTCCAAAATGTGCCAAGTAGATTACTTTGAGCTGATATCAAGGCCCAAGGGACTAGGAAGAATTTTTACCTCTCCCTTAAATGCCTAACAGAACCTAGTAGAGGGTTGGTCCAGGAAGAGAACTATCACCAGAGATAACTAGAGTCTGAACTAAGTGTAGTAAGCTGAGGCAAGCAGGTCAGGTCTCAGGGATCAGTTCCTCTCTCTGTGTGACTCACTTTCTGCCTGGCTTGGCAAACATCAGATTACCAAACATTTGCTCCTCCCATCTCCTTGTGAATTGTTTTCCTCTCCATTGAAATCCCAGACTTCTACCCTTCTCCTTAGCTCAGGATGACATATAAGGCTGTTTCCTGAGTGCCTGTGGGTTTCATATTCTTATGGAGCTCCTGTACATGTGTAATCAGATTTTTTTTCCTCCTGTTAATCTGTTTTATATCACCTTATCAGCCAAAGAAACTAGAAGGGTAGAATAAAAATGTTTCCTCCTAACGAACAAGGGGTAGTGGAAAGGGAGGTGGAGGGTGATTGGGGTGACTGGGTGATGGGCACTGAGGGGGGCACTTGGCGGGATGAGCACTGGGTGTTATGCTAAATGTTGGCAAATTGAACTCCAATAAAAAAATAAAAAAAGGTTTCCTCCTCAACAATATGAAATGGAAAAAGTGTCTTAAAGCAAATATTTAAGTTATATATAATATGTGTATTATATATAATTTAAGAAGAGTTTTTATGTTTCACATATTTTATTAACTCAACTTTGTATCAGTGGTATTTTGACAAAAATGTCCTAAGACATGTACCAAAGTAGCTCTACTTAAAAATTAAAGAAATAAAAAATATATGCTAATATTTGAAAGCTTTCTTTATTGGAAAAAAGTATCTTAGAAGATTGACATTAACTTGGGGAATAAAGTTTATTTTCTATGAAATGTTGGGTTTTTTGAAACTGCCTGTGGGTTCCCACCCAGTTGTAGGAAACTGAACTGTACCAATTGCCACCAGAGGGCAGTATGGATTTGCAATCATTCCAAATCTATAGAGACTGTGTTCTCATTTTTTTAATCCAAAACTCTACGCTGTGGTAGATAATATCTTTAAAAATATTTGTATAATATCTATTGGAACTTATGATATTTGATTAATATCCTATTAGACAGTGCATAGCAATCAGATATTTTTTTCTTATAAACACGGATTAATCTGTTTTTTAGGGAAAAAATAAGAAATGAGTGAGCTAAAAGCAACCACTGTCTTCGATTTCTGTAAGCCAAAATTAACTCTTATCTAGTTTTCAGGGCTTTAACATTGCTATACTCATTCATGATTGTATTTCTAATAATCCATACTTCAGTGAACAAAATAAAGTGGCAGTGATGTATGCATTTTGTGATTTTAAAATAAACAAGTGTGTAGAGAATTGTAGGAAAAAAACTGTCAGAAAGTCATTTTATCTTTGAAGAATAAAGAAAATAAGGAAGAAAACAACAAATGTTCACTAGTCAATAATTCCAGCATCAAATGCTTATCTTTGCTGAGGCAAATGAATGAAGTAACTTGCTTTTTAATAAAGGCTCTTAATTATTAGCAAGTTGAAAGTTGATGAAGGGTGGGGTAGGAGTAGGTATTATTCATCTATAACAAGTTCTAGACAAATAAGCTATATCTAGGTAGCTTCTTTAAATTTAGATACTAGTAAAATTCTTATCATCAAATTTTGGAACTACTCACGTGAAACCTAGTGGCAAACACTTTGTGAAAGTTACTAATAACAAGAGCACATTACAGTTTATACTTTTGCAAACATTTTCTCATTAAGTGCTCACACAAAACATTTTACAGATGAATAAACAAGCTTAAATTAAATAATAAGCTTGAGGTCATATGGCTCACTCATGATGTGAGTTCCTAAGAGAACAGTTACAGTTTAGGACTAAATCCTAAATCTCCAAATTCTTAACCAGTTAACTGCTTTGGTTGCAATTAGGATAACATAAATCTAGCACAGGAGATCAGTTTTATTACAAGCTAAGGACTCAGGTTCAAACCGCGTACCTAGTCTTTTATCTTGATGCTAGACTAAACACTGTGCTGTTTGTTTTAGGAAAGATCCTCAATCCTACTTGGCTACCAATGTTAATTGCTGAATATACTCCATCTAAAGAGGTCACTAGGAATAAAGAAAATGTCTTTAATTCCTAACATTGCAGGCATACGAAGAGGAAGGAGCAGGGACAAGTAAGGATTTTGCTCCAGGAGAGGCTGCTTTTCCAATCATTGTCTCCATCTGGGAACAATGAGTTGAATAGTTCCTCTGCACACACCCCAATCCAGAAGTGAATAAAACCAATTGTGCTATTAATTCAATTGAGTTTCTGTAAGAAGTCATCTCCACCCCTCTACTTCCCTTGTCAGGTTAGACACCCATAGTCTTGTCCAACCAATTTTCTTAGATAACTAGTGTGGACAGTTTTATTGTCAGACCATATGTAATAATATAACCAAACATTTTATTTTAAGTAGCCTCTTTACAATTGCACATGCCATGAAAAAGTGGAAAGCACACATCTTCATTTACAGAGATGAAGTCTTGAAAGAAAGGAAATCTCCTGCACCTGAATCCCCAGAGGTGAGATAAAAAAATTTGGTTCTAAAATATGCTCAGGAGTATCTCAGTTTGCCCAGTTCCTTTTCAGCTTGGTGACCTGAGGATTGATCATTACCTGGCTGGGGCTGGAGACTCTACTTGAGAAAGTACAATCTGGGACATCTTTCATCAACACACATGAAATGCCTGTAGTTCAGTCATTTAGTTCAGTCATTCAGTAAATATGTATTGAACTCCAGATAGGTGACAGGCATTGTGCCAGGAACTGGAATTCAACAGTAAATAAGAACAGTGGGCACTGACGGGATGAGCACTGGGTGTTATTCTATATGTTGGCAAATTGAACACCAATAAAAAATAAATTTATATAAAAAGAAGAACAGACATTCTAATGCTGGATTACTCCATCCTCAAGTCTCTCCAAGTATCACTTTTCCAAAGGTGGAAGGATAATACAACTCCTAAGGAAACTACTGCTAGCCTCCTCTTTGGCAAACAGATACACAACTAAATCGTCAACCCAAAACACGAATCATTCTAGCAGTTTGCATTTTAAATATTCTTCCGTAATAGTAATTCTCAGGAAAACAAACAAGCAAAAAGTCAAAATACAGTGTTCTCACAGGCTCATACATAAATTAGAATTTGGGAGGCAGCATAGAACAATGATTAGCACATGAGTTCTAGACTATGGTGAGACGGCTCTGGTTCCTGGTTTTATCTCTTATCAGTTGGGTGACTTCAGAAAGTTCTTTCATTAGTCTATTCTGACTTCTATCCTGTGTACTAAGAGGATGATAAAAGTATCTGCATTGTAGGATTACATTTATCTAAAGGATTGTGGACATTTTACATTTGATTAGGATATTGCAAATGTTCAATGGATATAAAATATTGTAATTAATAATACCATCTCCATTGTCAGCCATACATCACATGTTTGGAGAAAAGTTTAAACAAAAACAGATCAGTTTCCTTTTCCAGGTACTAACCAATCTACACCAGTAGTTCTATGAAACTGAGTGATTTTGAAAGCACAAATTCCCTAAATTAGTAAAGCCTAGCAAGTCTTATGCTAATGAATACTTTTTTTCAACTCAGACAGTGGCATCCAGAAAGCTCCTGTTTCCTGGCTAAAATGACAAATTTATGACGTCAGGGTCTACCCTGAGGGTCCTTTTTCCCATTTACTAATTTAATATCTCTCAACTCACCTTCCCATTTGTTCCTACTACTAGTGGTCCTAGTGTTGGAGTGCTGGCCAAGGCGTATTCTGGGTGAGACACAGTTTACACTCTTTAAGAATAGGATAATTTATGCTTATAAAACACACTGTACAAAGTTCATGGTCTGACATTTCCTGCAGCCTCAATCTCTTGATGTAGTCTCTGTTTCTTTGGAACCAGTAAGATCATTCCCCAGACTTTAGGATGACAGTGCTACCATTTACATTTGATACCCTACCTGCTTCTACCTGTGCCCTCTGACCTGCACTTAACCTTAAGTCTATCATTTCCCCTTTATTTTCAATTTACTTCAATGGGAAAATTACCTCAAAACATTTCTGGAATGGGCTTGCTGATCTGGAAACTTTCTCAGCCTGTGCCTTTATGATCCAGGGAAGGTGAATGTGTCCTCTCCCCTTTGATTCTTGTCCCTAAAATCTTGCTTTATCCTAGCTGGTACATTTTCTGGGCAGCATCATCTCTGCAGCAACCATCCAAACATCCCTTCCCTCTGTCTTCTTGAACCCATAAGATTCACCTCTATTTCCCCAGGCTTTCATGCCCTTGTTTTCCTGATAGTGATTCACTTACTAATGCTGGATTACTAGTGAATCACTAGTGATTCACTTACTCAGTGAAAGCATATGAATGGATGCCTACTGTGCCTAGATATGGGTAAAGTCCTAAGAACATGTTGGGAAGCAAGAAAATTCCTATCCCCAAGAGCCTGACATTTGCAGTTGATGTCAGTGAGCATGGAAGAGCCTGCCCAACTTTGGGAGTAGACAGTCAGGGAAGTCTTCTTAGAGGAAATGACATTGCCACAGTGGAATCTTGAAGGGACAACTATAGTCATCCAGGCCAAGGGGGGGCTCCCACAATGGGGGACTCTGAGTTATTCAGGATGACCATCAGACAGTATGTAATCCTACCAGTTGGTAGATCATGTCACAAGGACCACATTCCATTCTGAGGTGAAGGCTTTGTTCTGACAGCACCAAGAAGCCAGAACAAGGCCACAGTGATCACATTTGCATTGTAAGAATCACCCTACTCCTTTTAGACAGAGTCAATTATTTTTCTGAACACCTCTGCTTGTTTGTAAAGCCTTCCTTGCCCAAACCCAAGAGGCACAACTGGATCTGAATGTCTTTCTTTTTTCATCTCACAGATTATATATTGACTATGAGTACAAAGGATTTCTTAAGTAATTCTGTTATTCTGAATGTCTAATACACTCCTTGCATGTATGTCTGCAAATACAAATATACACAAATGGTACAGTTCATAAAAATAACTTCTGAGCCCTTCCCACTTACTGGCTGTGGCTGTCCCTTCATCTAGTGGAAATTTAAAAACCCAATAAAGCTGCCCTAGTCTTGCCTAGACCTTGAGCATTTTGGTAACCATACATGAAACCTACCTGGGAGATGCTTCAAATCAGGCTGTATGACCCAGACATTCCGTAGCCTCTTGTTACCTACTCTGAATAGCAACAGTCAGGTTCTGAAGTAGAATAATTCATAGTATAATACAGCTTTCTGAATAAAAGATTAATTCTATTATACAATTTTCTATTCTTACATTTCTATGTTTATAAAATACAAATTATATTTATATATTATGATTATATAATTTCTAAACTTAAATATGCCCCCTCAAGAATGAAACTAGCTCAGAAAAATCACATGCAAAGTACATGCAATAAATCTGTTATCTAGATCCTAACAGATGAAAGTATTAAAAAGTATCAATAGAAATCAGATTTCCCCATCCACACTAAATACAGGCGACAATCTTTTAAAGGTGGCACTACAGGGTTCCTTGGCTGTCAGGAAGCCCCCACTTGCCTGAACTTCTCAGGAACATTGTTCCATATTTCTCTATCATTTCCTCTGTCCAAACTCACCTGTGTCTTGTTCATTCAGGATGGAGCTACTCCAACAACAATTCATATTAATCTAATTACATAAGGTATTATTGGTTGATTGAGCTCAATGCTTATGCTTTTTCCATAAAGAATAGTTCTTTTTTTCTTTTTTTTTAGAATAGTTCTTTAAGGATGAGTCCTTCATGGTGAGATTTGCAGTATTGGTAGAAAGCCAATGGTGAGAGATTTGCTTGACAGGTGGGACTTTCCTAGTGCCTTCTAGACCCCATGTTAGCTACAATTCCTTTGCTGACTTGTAGGGGGTGATCAGTGCCAAATGCCAGAGGGCAGTCCCTTGTCTCTGGGTGACATCAGTGTTCCCAAGTAGGGCCAGTATCTAGTCTGGACATCAGCAATACCTTAATCATGACTGTGGAGAGTAGCCTCTAAGGCCTTCTTCACAGGCTGCCCTAGTTAACAAACCCTGGCATTTCAAATATTTGGATTCTTTGGAAGGAAGATATAACTTCATCATTTCCAGATCTTGACCCAGGGCCACACCAAGGAGTGTGCTTCAAAGGCATGAGAAGACATATACATTTAACCAAACAACATGCTCTGAGCAAATGAACATGTTAAAAATGTATCAAATTATCCAAGTCTTGAGTAAAGAAAGAACTTGAAGATATGTACAATTTGGTGCCATTAAGTAAAATTTAAAAACCATAGCAATGGTATGCTAATGTATAATTTTACTTAGTACAGTTATAAAAACTTTCAAGAGAAAATCACACACAAACATTAGATCGAAGGCTACTTGAGAGGGACGGAGGGGCAAAGGTGTAACTTGACGTGTTGCTTGTGTCAAGGTAATAGATTGTGACACATTTTGGAGATGCGACATAAGTGTCTTTAGATACTTTCTCTATGCTTAAAATATTTCATAATTTAAAACAATAATAAACATGAAAAAGGAACAAAGACAATGCTTTTGTTATTTATAATTCTTTGCATATTAAAAATATTACCTTAAAATTCCTTGGCAATTACTCCCTAAATGTATTCCCAATGTTATATATTTTTAATTTAATTTTTTCAAAAGGATATCTGATTCCAAAGAAGAGTAAAAAGAGGTAAAAAGATAGATGAAGGTGAAAAAGACTGAGGAAAGAATCCTTCAAAGAATACTGTGCTCACAAATTACATGACTTTAATTTCTTTACAACCTAACTAGGTCCTAGGCGGTAATCGTAATAGTAATAACAATAATAATAATAGACACCATTTATTGGTGCTTCCAATCTACCAGGTTATGCATATTCTGCTCAGTCTCTGCAGACCCAGTGCACTGGGATTACATTTATATTTATTCTCAACAGTTGCTCCAAATCATGCCTTTCAGTAACTGGCTTTATATTTGGACTACAACTTTCTTGATCAGCTGTTTTTCCTGGAGTTTTCATCTCTTTTTCTTATTGACAAAGGATAATATGCCTTCACTGTATTCCAAAAATTATCTGAACTCTTCAAACTGTATGCATCCATCCTTTCTTGGAGACAGATAAGCCAAACTCCCGCTTCTCGCCCCAGTTGGAATTGATTGTAAATCTGTCCTCCTAGGACATCCCTCAACGGTACTTCTAGGTTAGGCTTTGTCTTCTGAAACTCATTCCTTCCCTTTCTTTGTTGTCATGCGCATTTGTCTGGCATGAGCTTATTCAAGTTATTTCTCAGGGGGGAGGGATGAGAGGTAAATTTCTGAGTCCTTGATGGGTGAAATGTCTTTATTTTTGCCCTCATACATGATTAATAGTTTTGTGGATAAAGAACTTGAAGTTCAAACCAGTTTATAATGTTGCAAACACTGTTTCATTGCCTTTCAGAATTTATTCTGACAAATGAGAAGTCTCAGAGCAGTGTGATTTGAATTCCTTTGTAGGAGAGCTGTTTTGTGTTCTTTTATATCTCTGGATCTCAGGATCTAAGGGTTTTTACTTCTCTAAAACTCAATAAAGATGTCTTTAGTTTTGTATCACTTTTTTCACCTTTCCTATTTATCATTCACCCTCTTCAATCTAAATGTTTTTCCTTTTTTTTTTTTTTTTGAATATTGAACTTTTGAGGCTGCTCTTCTCTGCTGGAAAACCCTATTAGTCAGAGTTTGACCCATCTACATAGATCTTTTATATTTTTTTTCTCTTATATTTTTAATATCTTTGCTTTTTAGGAGTCTTTTAAAATCTTGATTTCATATTCTGCCCTTCTTATTGGCACTTTTATTTTAGCAATCCTACATTAATATACAAATTCCCTTTCTTGTTCTCTTACTTGATAAATGCGAACACTCTGAATCTTATGGAGGGTGGCAGTTACAATTTTTTCAATGCTTTCCTTTGTATTCTCAGTTATTTCTATTTCTATTTATCTAGAACAATTATTTTTAGGCTATTAATTGTAAATGAGATCTTTGACCTTCTACTCTGTTATGACTTTGTTGAATTAATACTTGTTAAGAGAGAACAGGGGGCCATATGGTAAGTTCAACAATAGAGAACAGAGAAATTGAAATACAGGAGTTTGTTACTTACAGGCCTTGGAAGAAGGACACTGCACATCTCAAGAGAGCTACACAGGGAGGTTAAGGCATAGCATAGACAGAGAGAGAAATAGGACCCAGAGCACATATCTTTATGAGGGTCCATGGGTGGAGTGCCTTAGGGATCGGGGCTAGAATTGGATTGGTCAATTAAAACCAAAATAATGGAGCAGGGAGGCAGGGACTATTTGGGGAGTCATATCAGGAACTTACAAGTTTGTGATTCTATGGGCTGCAGTTGCATGAGGGGGCTAATGTCAACTAAGGTCTCTTGGCCACACTGAGTGGATGCTGGGGCAGTAATACCATGAGTTGAGCCTAACGTTCACATTCAATAGTTGTGGACTCTGTGGGCACACACATAGCACATTTGCAAAGTTGAGATAGTGGCAGTATCTGCCTCATTGGCTGGTTCTAAGAGCAGAGGTATCCTCTAGTGCTGCACAGATGCGCTGGTGTCCCAAACAAGTGTTTCATGAATGAACATCTTGGGCATGGTGTCAGAGCAGAACACACTTTGGGACAGACAAATAAGAAGCTCTCCTAATTGCTACTGTGTGGAGGGAAGGCTTTATTCTCAGACACTAGGGCTATACTTGGCTACAAAGCCATTCCTAGCTAATTCTTTAAAAAAAGTTATCCATTTTACTTTGTGGCAATGCAGTTTCCAGGAGCTCTTTGCATAGGGTAGTGGTAATGGCAGATTGTTAGTGGGGACTGTTTGGGCTACTTCATAAACATAAATCCTCATGTTTTCAGATTTACTCTTCTCACCTGTGTTCTGATCTGTCTAGTGCTTCCTGGCAAGTAAAACTCCTGCTTCCACTCCAGGGCAGCCATTTCTATGTCAGGCACCCTAAGCTCAAATTAGTTAAAGCCTACCATCCACTGATTAAAACTTCTCTCCTTCTATTCATTTCTATTTGTTATTTTGGGACTATTTTTGTTATTCACTATCATTTCCAGGAACTGTTGGATGGATGAGGGTGCAAATGCACCCCACCTCTCCTCTTCATAGGCCTCACTTCTCATACTCTCCAAGGAACACACCTGCTGTGCCTAGTTTTATCTCCATGGATCAGTTTCATTTTTGCTTTCCTAGGAACACAGCTACCTCCACCCTCCACTTCTGTTTCTCTGTGGAGCACAGCTTTCATTCTACCCAGAAATCTTGAATTATTGATTTAACTTCTCTTTCTGATGTTCTAATTTCTAAAATTGTAGCTCTGTTTTCTACTTGTTGCTCTTGATTCATTCAGGAATTAATTTTTCATCCTAGTGTGGCAGTAAGCATTTATATGGAAGGACTGCATCTTGTTAACAGTAGTCAGCAGCAGGGAGGAACAGAACCAGAGTTTGACTGCACTTCTATGTGTGAGTTATTTTTTTTTTAAGATTATGCTTATTTATTTGAGAGAGAGAGAGAGAGAGAGAGAGAGAGCAAGCACAAGTGGGAGAGGGGCAGTGGGAGAGGGAGAAGCAGACTCCCCACTGAGCAGGGAGCCTGACCGAGGGAGCTAGATTCCAGGACCCTGAAATCATGACTGGAGCCAAAGTCAGAAGCTTAACCACCCAGAAGCCCCATGAGTTGTTTTTTATTTATGTTGCAATCCTGTAACACTGGAATCCTTTCTCTGTTCCCTATCACCTGCCAATATAAATACAAATTTTTTTTTCATGTGTATTCCTTACTATATGCTCCTGACATAATTTACAACTAGGCTTTAACTTTCTAAGGATGTCATAGAATTCATCAGAATTGGATTATTTACTTTCACTGACTGGACCAAGTCCTTTTAAACTTTTATATTTTCTAAGGTTAGTGCTGATTGTTAGAATGCCTCTTCCTACAGTGAAACTTTGCTGTACTCTTAACCAGTACACTACAGTAGTTTAGAGAGACTCTGGGTTCATGCTGAGTTTGAATTCACTTTTCTAAACCTGTTTTTCATTTGTGAAATGGGGATAATGAGAGTACTTATTGATTAGGTAGTTATTAATATTCTATGAGATAATCTATATAAAGCAATTAGCTCAGTGCCTAGTAGGAAATACACTGACTATACATGTTAGCTACTATTAACTAGCATCATACTTCACTGTCCATCTAAACAGCCCTCCCCTGCTTTCCCTGAACATATGGATTCAGCTGTCGTTTGAACTCTGCTAGCTCCTTTCTCTGGAGTGTGTGTGTATGTGTTATAGTCTATTTTGCACAATATTTGTTTATTAATCATATGTTCTAGTAACTGCACTAAACCTCAGTGTGCTCATGTGTAAAAACAGGCAGCAAACAACTCAAAGCTTGTATTCAGTTTCCAATAGTATGTATCTCTATACTTCGTGATTATTAACAGATTTCTAACTTCCTAGGATACTCTATATCCACAAAGTTTACAGTTTTAAACTGCTTCAAGTGAAGAGCATTTCTTCTTTTTCCCAATCATATTGCCTTTTTTTCTCTTCTTTCTCCTTCTCCTCCTGTTCTTTTTTCTCTTATTTTATTTTTCTTTAAGTTTATTATTTTTTTTAGTAATCTTTACACCCAATGTGGGGCTTGAATTCACACCCCTCAGGTCAAAAGTCCCATGCTCTTCTGACTGAGCCAGCTAGATGCCCCATCTTTTTTCTCTTTTTAAAAAAATTTTGGATTCTAATAATATCATTATCTAATTGTGATCTATGTGGATTTACTAGTTCCTGGCTGAACTTTAATATAATCACTCTTTGGGTAAGGAAAAAATATGTGTCTCTTTACCAAGAGAATATCTTAGAATATTAATATATAAAATATACTTGCAGAATCTTGTGTTAAGTACAAATAAAAAAAAGAAATAACTTTATTTTTTTTGGAAAAAATATGCATGAGAATCAGCAAAACTCTCAATCTGTTTTTATTCACTGACTGTCACCTCTTTTTGCATCTGTGTTCCCAGCAGCTGCTACCTCTGGACCTGTGGTTCATTTTCATGACAAAATTTTTTAATATAATTTGAAGAGATCTTATCATCAGATATGCTTCCCATTATTTCTTCTTTCTAACATTTTGGACAAATCTATTAACTGTTCCAGCATTAGATTTCTTATCGGAATATGAAGGTATTGAAATACGTGGTCTCTTCAATCTCTTACAAATTTGTATAATTTATTTCAGGCTGTTTGGTGTGTTCTCATTAAAGCCTGGACTAGGAGACAGAAATCACAGAGCATGCCACTCTTTCATAGCTACTTAAACTTGTATTCTTTTCTGAAGCTGTTCTTTCACAGTCTAAGGGGCATTAGTAGTGAAGTGAAGGTCTTTAACAAACCTGATGAGAAACATTAATTAAAATAACACATTCTCCCCTTTGAGGTATAACATGGAACAATTCCTTGACCCAGCCAACCTTCTGACAGGGGAAATAGTAATGAGAAGCATGTTATTAATTTCTAGACTCTTGTTCGTGGTGAATGCAATTTTTGTGGTGCATTTTTTTCAACTTTCCTTACTGCATTTTTATCTTATTTGTATGTCATACATTTCCCTATTTAATGAACCAAATTGAGATGACACAATTTCCTACTCTCTCCTTTTCTCCTCTCTTTTCTTCTCTTTCTTTTCTTCTCTTTCTTTTCTTTCTTTTTTTCTTTCTTTCTTTTTTTCTTTCTTTCTTTCTTTCTTTCTTTCTTTCTTTCTTTCTTTCTTTCTCTCTCTCTCTCTCTCTCTCTCTCCCTCTCTCTCTCTCTCTTTTTTATAGAGAGTGATAGAGCACACATGCACCTGCAAGCCTGGGTTGGAGGGCAGAGGGAGGGGAAAAAAGAAAATCTTAGGCATGCTCCATGCTCAGTGCAGAGCCTGACTCAGGGCTCAATCTCATGACCCTGAGAGAATGACCTCAGCTGAAATCTAGAGTTGAACACTAAACCAACTGAGCCACCTAGACACCCCTCTTCTTTGCCCTTTTAGTCATTTACTCCTTTCTCAATTATAGTCCTTAAATTGTATTTTTAAATGACAATTTCAATTTAATAGGTATAGATTCACATGCAGTTATATGAAATAATAGAGTGATCCTTCATACACTTTGTACAGTTTCCTCAATGGCAACATTTTGTAAAACTGTTATATAATATCTCATTTGGGTTTATTGATACAATCCACTAAGCTTATTAAGACTTCCCCAGTTTTACTTGTATTTGTTTATGTGTATGTTAAGTTCTACACAGTGTAAAGAACTTGTGAATTCATATACCTGTCACCAGTGTCAAGCACTAAACAGTTCGAACACCACAAGATTCTTTATATTGCTTTGTATGACCATACCCAATTCTTTACCTCTCATTCCATCTAACCATTAACACCAGTAATCTGTAACTTATTTCTAATTTTTTTATTTAAAAAATATTATGTAAGCAGAACCACATAGTATGTAACCTCTTTGACTACTTTTTCACTCAGCTGTTCATCCTCTTAACAGATTTTTGCACAGAGCAAAAGTTTTGCATTTTGATAAAGTCCAATTAACAAGTTTCCTTTATACAAATATATGTGTATATTTATATATAATGTATATATACATATTTATATACACATACAAATGTGTATGTATGTATGACTTACATTTTATCATTTTATGTGAACTGTGAAAACCTCACTTCCATTCCATTTGGGTTCCTTTAACTTATTAAATGTGAGTGTTTCAGGTATCAGGTTGTATTATAATTTGTTTCAGTTGTAAAATATCTTTGTGAAACTCATGGAAAATATTATAGTCTATGTATATGCCTGTATTTCTGCTTTTTCTATTGGGCCTTGATTCTCATTACTATAAAATTATTAATTTTATCATTTACTATTGACTTAAAGAACTTCCTTTGGTCAATATTTAAGTCTATTAGTAACAAAGTAGTTTAATTTTTTCCTGTCTGAGATTGTTTAACTTCCATTCATTCTTGAAGGATAGTTTTAGTGGGTATAGATTCTGAGGTTGACAATTTTATTTCAGCACTTAATTAACTTCTAATTCCCATCTTTTGTATGAGACATTCACCTTCATTCAAATTGGTATTTTCTTATAAATCATGTGTCATTTTTTTCTGTCTGCTTTCAGTAACTTTTTCCTTATCTTATGTTTTTGAAAGTTTAATCATTATTTGTTGTGGTTTGTTTTTTTCTTTTTCATTTGAGGAGAGCTGTGATTTGCTTAGCTTCTTGGATCATCAGGTTTGAGATTTTTATCAAATTTGTACATGTTTAGGCATTATTTCTTTATATTTTCTTTCAGATTCATTATCTTTCTTCTGTCCTTTGAAGACTCCAACGATGAGGATTTTAATGTTTTGTGACTTTCTGCAGATGCTTTATGCTCTCTTCATTTTATTTTTCAGTCCATTTTTTTCTCTTACTCAGATTAAGTGATTTCTATTATTTTTTCCTTAAGGTCACTGATTCTATCTTCTGTCATTTTCACTCTGTTACTGAACCATTGTGATTATGAAATTTCTCTTTATTATTTTACAATTCTATAATCTCCACTTGCTACTTTTTAATTGCCTCTATTTTTTTAATTAAAATATTTAAAATTTAATTCCAGTGTAGTTAATATCCAGTGTTTTATTAGTTTCAGGAATACAATCTTTTAGGGTTTTATTTATTTATTTTAGAGAGAGAGAAAGCATGTGAGCAGGAGTAGGGGCAGAAGGAGAGAGAGAATCTCAACAGATTCCTCATTGAGTGTGGAGCTTAACATGGGGCTTGGTCCCATGACCCTGAGAATCATGACCTGAGCTGAAATTAAGAGCTGGACATTTAATTGACTGAACTACCCAGACACTTCTCAGTGTACAGGGTTTTTGTTTGTTTGTTTTCTTTTAATTTTAATTGCTTCTATTTCTTTGCTGAAATTTTAAATTTTTTATTTATTCAATAGGTTTTAATTGATTAATGAGATGTTTTTATGATAGCCACTTTAAAATCCTTGTTGAATAAACCAACATTTGATCCATCTTGGTGTTGGGGTGAGTTAATTATTTTCTCATTCAAGTTATGGTTTTTTTAGTTCCTCTTGTGACAGGTGACTTCTTTTATTGAATCATGGATATTTTGTCTTTTAGGTTGGGAGACTCTGGGTAATAATGGCACCTATATTTCAGCAGACAGTCATATTACATATGTTTAGCACACGACTTTTGGCCTACATTTAGGCTGTGTTTCTGATGGTACTTTAATTTTCAACGCCTATGCAGGATTTTGTTTCTTTGTTGGAGTTACATGTTTATTTTTTCTTTTTTTTTTCTGTTACTATTTTTTTTATTTTATTTTATTTATGATAGGCACACAGTGAGAGAGAGAGGCAGAGACACAGGCAGAGGGAGAAGCAGGCTCCATGCACCGGAAGCCCAACGTGGGATTCGATCCCGGGTCTCCAGGATCACGCCCTGGGCCAAAGGCAGGTGCTAAACCGCTGCGCCACCCAGGGATCCCGAGTTACATGTTTCTAATGGGTTTCCCAATGGTGCCTACAGGAGCTCCATGATAGGACAGATAGGACTTTTCATGTTCTGAATATGTCTCAGGAGGCAGGTGTGTGAGAGCCTGATGAGTTTGAGAAGGGGGAAGAGTGTCTGTGGGAACAGAGAGCCTTCCCAGATTAAGACCTTGCTGTAGTCTGATTCCTTTCTCCTGTTTTGCTCACCTGCCTCAGTGACTGTGTATAGGAAGGGAGATTCCTGGGTCTTCAGGGACAAAAGCCTTCCTGATCCAGGCTCTTTAGCAAGGTCTCTCTTGTAGAATCTCTTAATCAGGGGGAGAAAGGGAATCTTAGCCTTGATGGGGGAAGGGAGGAGAGTATTCCCTGGATCATTCTTCTGGGTCTCCTAATCAGATCCTTTGTCATAGTGTCATATTTACCAGAATTTGTCAGAGGGAATCTTGTTCCATTCAGGGGATGCATGAGCTTGCCTAAGCTGCCTTTTGTTGCTAGTTCAGGGGTCAGAAGTTTTTGCCTTGGGTGGCTTTTCTCTTGGGATGGGAGGAAGAGGTTCACAAAACACTCTGACACTGTGCTGCTCTTTTAGTCCTCAGGTTTAGAAACAGCTCACTTTCCTCTCAGGACATTTCAGAGCTTTCCATTGGTCAAATCATGCTCCATTTTTTAAGGTTTATAGTTGTACTTAGTGGGGACAAGTAGGGAAAAAGTTTGAACCATCTTGTCCAGATTGGAAATCCCTTTATATTATATTTTACTTTCTTGATTATTTGCATATATCCTTCCCTGGCCTGGCAGCCTCTCAAAGCTGGAATCTTTTTTTTTTTTGTTTCTGATGTGAGTATAGATGAGTGTTCACCAGCCACTCACCAATCACCTTATGGTGAATGGGTAAGGTGATCAAAGGCCTTACTAAGTTCAAATGTCACAGTTGGAAGCAAGATGATTATTAACAAGAACTTGAATTAAATTTGCCAATTAGTTTGGTTTGACCATTATGGAATTTTATTAAAAATTGAATTTTAATACTTTTAGAAAGGACAAGACTCATTATTCCCCACAGGTTCTGGAGTCCTCATGCATCATATGCAATGTTAGAATTTTGCTACTACAGGTGAAATGAGTATTATGACTACTGTCACAGTAGATTGAATAAAACATTCACTCCTTAAAATTCATATGTTAAAGCCTAATCCCAAAGATGGTATTAGGAGGTGTAGCCTTTGGGAGATGATTAGACCATGAGGGTGGAGGTCTCATAAAAAAGATTAATGCTTTTATAATAGAGAACCCAGAAGGCTCCCCACCCTTTCCCCCATGTGAAGACACAGCTAGAAGACAGCAGCCTATGAATCAAGAAGTAGTCTCTCTCCAGACACTGAACCTGTCAGCATCATGATCTTGGGCTTGCAGCCACCAGAACTGTGCGAAATAAATATTTGTTGTTTAAGTCACTCAGTCTATGGTATTTTGTTATAGCAGCTTAAACAGACTAAGACGTGACTTGTTAGATTTTCTTTTCTAAATAGTAAAGAAAATTTTGATTTATAAAGAGAAGCCTTATGTAAAGGACTCTACCTATCTATATATGTATCTATATATCTATCTTTCTTGCATAATTCTAATATGACTTTCCTCATCCTGTTTCCAGTGTGCCCTGCTCACATGTTCTTAGGCCAGCCCTGGCCCACAGTCTTCTACATAGTTGGCCACTGCACTGGCCACTGCCTTAATTTTGCCTGCCACAAAATGCTGTAATGTGCTTATTTGCATGTCTATTTATCTGCTAGTCTCCCCACTAAAGTGTAAGCTCTTTGAGAATGGGTAAAAAGGCTTATTTATTCCCAAGAAACAACATAGCTACTGACACAAAGTATGATCCTCAAAATACTCACTGAATTAAATTAATAAATTACTTAAATATCCATTCAGAAATAAAACAATATTTTCTGGCTCAGCATCCATGTATTAAGACTCCCATAACTGATTTAAAAAAATGGAATTTATAAAAGCTGTCCTTAACTGTTCTAATTCTGAAATTTCTAAACAATTTTTAGTAGAACTCAGGTACTCCCTTTTCTGCCATTATTTTGGGAAGGAAGAACATATAGAAATAAAATACTATATGGAAGGGCATAGTACATGGCCAATAGTTAGTGGATTACTTAGGGTATTTATATACAAGATCATGCCATCTTTGAATAGAGATAGGTTTCCTTCTTCCTTTACAAACTGTATGCCTTTTATTTCTTTTTTTTTTAATCAATTTTTTCCTGTCTAGAACCTTTCATAAATGCTAAATAGAAGTGGTAAGAGTGATTATTCTTTCTTTTTCCCCCTGATCTTAAGGGGTAAGTATCTAGTCTTTCACAACTAAATATGATGCTAGTTTTGGGTTTTTCATAGATGTTCTTTGTCAGGTTGAGAAAGTTTCCTTCTATTGGTAGTCTGTTAAATGTTTTTATTATAAAAGGTTATTAGCTTTTGACAATTACTTTTTATATGTCTATTGAGATATCAAGTTGTTTGATCTTTTTATTCTTTTGATATAGTAACTTATTTTAATTAATTTTCAGATATTGACTAAACCTTGTGTTCTTGGGATAAATCTCACTTGGCCATCTTGTAAATTATTTTTTGTATGTTGCTAGATTTGGTTTTCTAGTATTTTGTTAAGAATTTTTACATACTTATAATATATTAATCTGTAATTTTCTTGTGATATCTTTGTCTAGTTTTGGTACCAAAGTAATATTGGCTTCATAAAATGAGCTAGGAAGCCAATATTACTTGGCTTATCTTCTAATTTTATCTAATTATCTTCTAATTTTTAGAAAAGTGTGAAGAATTATACTAATTCTTTAAGTGTTTAACAGAATTCATCAGTGAAGCCAACAGGAACAGGACTTTCCTTAGGGGAATTTTTGAATTACTAACTCAAACATTTTACTGTTAAAGATCTACTCAGATTGTCTATTTCTTCTGAATATAGTTTTGGTAGTGTGCATCTTTCTAAGAATTTGTCTATTTTATCTGATTTATCTAATTTGTTGGTGTGTAATTGTTCACAGTATAATAATTTTTATTTCTGTAGGGTCAGTAATAATGTCCCCCCTTTTTCATTTATTTTTTTTTTAACATTTTGACAGTTTTTTTAATTTTTTAAAAATTTAAAAAAGATTTTATTATTTATTTGACAGAGAAAGAGCGTGTGCACAAGCAGAGGGAATGGCAGGCAAAGGGAAATGGAAGAAGCGGGTTCCCAGCTAAGCAGGGAGCCCAATGTGGGGCTCGATCGCAGGAACCTGGGATCATGACCTGAGCTGAAGGTAGATGGTTAACCAACTGAGCCACCCAGGGGCCCCTTCCTTCATTTCTGATTCATAATTTAATTCATCCTTTTTTTATAATAAAATGTAAAGGAAACATGTAGGAAAACGAATGACATATTTATAGTACATAGATATTTTGGACTTAGTTTTTACATATATTTTTAAAGATTTTCTTTATTTATTTGAGAGAGAAAGAGAGAGAGAGAGAGAGAGAGAGAGAGAGAACATGGAGGGGGCAGAGGGAAAGAGATAAACAGACTCCTTGTTGATCAGAGAGCCCGATACAAGGCTCAGCCTCAGGAACCTGGCATCATGACCTCAGCTGAAGGCAGATACTTCACTGTCTGAGCCACCCAGGCACCCCAGGCTTAGTTTATATTTTTAATTCAGATAACATTATGATGGTGCATTCTAGTTTCACCAGAGACTTTTTTCATTTTTTGAGTAAATTCTGTAACTATGCACACCTCTGAAATAAGAAATGGTACAATTTTGTGTTTTTCTGATTGTTTTTAAATTTGGCCATTTAAAAATAAATACACAGATGTGATCCTTACAAGATTTGTCTTTGACCCTTGTATCCAAATAGAGAAAAAGTCAAGTTCTGTATGTAATTTTCTTATGAAAACAACTGTTGATGTCATTAAGCCATGGCTTGATGCTGTATATACGCAATCAGTTAACTTCCAACTCTCTGCCTCTGGCAACCAATGTTCTGTTCTCTTTATCTGTGAGCTTAGTTTTCTTTTTCTTTTTCTTTTTTTATTTTAGATTCCACATATAAGTGAGGTAACACAATATTTATCTTACTCTGTTGATTAATTTCACTTAGAATGACCCCTTCAAGGGTGCTTCATGTTGTTACAAATGGAAAGATTTTATTCTTTTTGTAACTGAATAGTATTCCATTTTATACATATATACAACATTTTATTTTTCCATTTATCTGTGGATGGACACTTAGGTTGTTTCCATATCGTGGCTATTGCAAATAATTCTACAATAAACACAGGGTTGCATGTTGCTTGCTAATATAGGCATTTGTACCTATGAATTTCCCCCAGCGCTGTTCTGCCCACTCTTAGCTGTGAAACTATTAATTTCTGGCTTATTCTCTTTGTTTTCAATAGTGAACTAGAGCATATATTGCTCTACAACGTAATGTGATCAAATTGTGGTTAATATGAAGGCATTAATTCTGAGGCCAGTGTATGCTGTCTGTTCTGACTCAAAGAGGAATTTCCCAGCTATCTTATCCCTACCTTCCCTTTTGCAAACTAGCTAGCTTACAGACTGTATTCTCTCTTCATTAAATCCACAGATCTCCTCCCAATTACCTTCACCAAAATCTCCAGTGCTTTTGAGAGTGCCCTTAGGTTTAAACTCTCCATTCTCTGTTTTAAATAAAGCTAGTGCCTTTTGGAAGAGATTAGAAGTTTTCTGTTTTATGGCCTGCTTTTATCTCCAGACAAGATACCTGAGCCAGGACTCTGGAGCTGGCTATGGGACAATGGCAGACTTCTCTCTGAGTGACACTTCCAAAGCAATGGTTGATCAGTCCTTGGAGATGTGGCAGAAGCTTGAGGTCCTCGCAGCTCACATCTCCTGATATGGAAGCAGCAGGTTCCACGTGCTAATCCTAGCATAAGCCAGGGATTAGTCATTAAGGGCTCCAGTGTCTTCTTTGTGCTTCCCTCAAAGCAAAACCTCTGTTTTATGAGTGGAAGCTGGATGGGAGAAGGGAACTCCTACTTCTGGACTGCACTCACCTGGGACTTGGACTTAGCAACAGGCAGATGGAAGAAAAGTGAGAAATGCTGAAGTTCTACCCCATCTTTGAGGACAGTTCTCTGTCTGGGACCTAGATGAAGAGGGAGCCTTGTGTTGTGGAGTGTAGCAGTCTGCAGTTGAGCCTCCGCCTTGCTGAGCTAGGAGGAGGAAGGAGAGAACAATCATGAGTCCAAGAATATAGACTGACTTTTATACCTAATGTTCGTATATTTTACTGAATAGATGTTTGTTAATTTTCCCTTTTCTCTTAGGATTACTTCCAGAGGCAACTATTGTTTTAAAATAATTTTTAGTACTTTTATTGATGAACAGATTAGTGGAGTTTCTTAGGCTGTTAGGGTGGAAGCTGATCTCTAGATGCATAATTTTTGGTAAAAGCATTTTGACCACATAACTCAATCTTACAATACTGGGAGTAAGAAAAATTATATGGCATCAAAAAAAATGTATGGTATGCTTGTGAGGCAGAAGGTCAGTGAAAGTCACTGCCACATTAGTTGGAAGGCAAATTAAAACCTCATGATTTTTGTTTTTGTTTTTGTTGTTTTGCTTTCTACTTTCTTTAATTTCTAACAGATTTTCTCACATTTGATAGTATAGAAATATTCCTATGAGGCAAGATAACATGGCAGTTTTCCAAAGCTATAAATTAGAAAAATAAAATAGTAAATTAGTGACATATAGCAAGGTCATATAGCAAGATGGGTCAAACTTCTGCTACAATTAAAGTTTATTAAAGCATATTTTACTACATTACACACAAACTTCTGTGCCTTAGAGGCAACAAGAGTCTTTTAGCCATATTGGAATTTATTTTCAGAGAAGGGCCCAACTTTTATCATTATTATTCATTGCCAAGGGAAACACTTAATATTCTTCATAGTTCCATTAAATAAAAATTTGAGGACAGAGAAGAAATCTAATGAAAGTGCTCCACAGATACATTTAAATTTAGACATAAGCCATTGTCTTTCTGGAATTGAGCCACCTGGGAACTTGCTCCTTCCAGAGTCCTGCATCTCTGCTTCTGTCTGCATTTTGCTTTTCTGCAGCATTGCTCTCTTTTTGCTAATCATCCAGTTCTCATCTAATGGAGACTGAGAATCAAATGAAGTTTTAAAAGCAGTAAGCTACAGAGAATAAAGGCTATTTTCACAAAAAAACTATTGAAGAATATTAATGTTATGCTTCTGGGTATAAAAATGTGTTATATTTGTGGGTGCCTCAGTGGCTTAGTTGGTACAGCATCCAACTCTTGATTTTGGTGCAGGTCATGATCTCAGGGTTGTGAGATCTAGCCCTATATCAGGCTCTGTGCTCAGCATGGAGTAAGCTTGAGACTCTCTTTCCTCCTCTCCCTTTGTCACTATCCTTGCTCACATGTGCAATAAATAAATAAATAAATAAATAAATAAATAAATAAATAGGAATGGCTGGGTGGCTCAGCGGTTGAGCTTCTGCTTTCAGCTGGGGGCATGATTCTGGAGTCCCGGGATTGAGTCCCACATGGGGCTCCACTCGAGGAGCCTGCCTCTTCCTCTGTCTGTGTCTCTACCTCTCTCTATGTCTGTCACAAATAAATAAAATATTTAAAAAAATTTAAATGTGTTATAATTGAAGCATTTAATTTCTATTATTAACTTTCTTTTGTTTTTTTCCATTATGATCAATGATTACACTTTATATTATTTCAATTATCTGAAATTTGTTGAGGATGATTCTATCTAGATTCTCTGTTACTGAGATAGGTGGTTGGCATTTCCAAATATAACTGTGTTGTGTGTGTGTATGTGTATATATATAAATGTATATATATACACATACACACTCTCTCACACACACTCTGAGCCGAAGGCAGATGCTCAACCGCTGAGCCACCCAGGTGATCCTTGACCATTTATATTTAATGTAATTATTACTATGTTAGTAGCTTATGATGACAAATTTATTTTTTGTTTTCTCTTTGTTCTCTGTTTTCATATTTGGGTTTCATTTTCTTGCCTTGTTAAGGGTTAGCAAAAATACTATTATAATTCAATTTTGATTCATCTATAGTGTTTTTGAGTATATCTCTTTGTATGGCTTTTTAGTGGTTGCTCTGGACATTATATTATATTTGAATAACTTACTGCAGTATACTGGTGTCATCATTTTATTTATTTATCTATTTATCTATTTATTTATTTATTAAGTACTGATACTTCCTTTTTTTTTAAGATTTTATTTATTTATTCATGACAGACAAAGAGAGGGAGAGACACAAGCAGAGGGAGAAGCAGGCTCCATGCAGGAAGCCAGACATGGGACTCGATCCCAGGTCTCCAGGATCACACCCCGGGCTGCAGGCAACGCTAAACCACTGCGCCACCGGGGCTGCCCGGTGTCATCATTTTAAAAATTGGAGTGAAGTTTAGAAAGTTTATCTTCCTTTACACTCCTTTACCTGCTTCTATTTATAATATAATTGTTTTAAATATTTCTATATATACACTTAGAGCTATAAATACACTTAGAGCTACATTATATAGTGTTATGATTTTCTTCAATTTAAGCATAATTTTGGAAACTCATTAAAAGAAAGGAAATCAGGTCACCTGGGTGGCTCAGTGGTTGAGCATCTGCCTTTGGCTCAGGTTATGACCCTGGGGTACGGGGATGGAGTCCCGCATCGGGCTCGCTGGAGGGAGTCTGCTTCCCCTTCTGCCTATATCTTTGTCTCTCTCTATATCTCTCATGAATCAATAAATAAAATCTTAAAAAATAGAAAGGAAATCCATATTTATTCATGTTATTACTCTTTCCGATGTTCATTCTTCCTGATATTTTGAGATCCTGTCTTTTACTTATCTCTGAAGAATTCTTAACAATTTTTTAGGGTATATGTACTGGTGGCAAATTCTTTTACTTTTCTTTCAGCTGAGAATGTCTCCATTTCTTCTTTATTTCTGAAAAAAAAAGAAAACAACTTATTGACAATAAAAAATTCTGGGTAGACAGATTTCTTTTAGGCATTTTGAAAAATGTTATGTCAATTCCTTCTGGTCTCCCTGGTCCTGAGTGGAAAATATACTGTCACTAGAATTAATAAAATTAATTTAAAAATCAATAAAGCTGACCTATTAATTAATTTATGTATTAACCGGTACATTCGTATCATGGAATACCAATCAACAATGAAAAGGAATGGTTTACTGGAAATATACAACAACTTGGATAAATCCCCAGAGAATTATTATGTGTGACTAAAGCCAGTCTCAAAAGATTAAATTATGCATGTTTTCATTTACATAATATTTTTGAAATAACAAAATTGTAGAAATGGAAATAGCTTTCAGACTGAAGGATGGGAATAGTGGGTGGCAGGAGTAGTGGCAGAGGGAAAATCATGTGGCTATAAAAGGGCAACATGAGGGATTCTTGTGGTAATAGAATGGTTCTGTATCTTGCCTATATTAATGTCACCATCCTAGTTGTGAAATTGTATCATAATTTTGCAAGATGTTGCCATTTGAAGAAACCTGGTAAAGTATATGACATTTCCCTATACTATTTATTACAACTGCATGGAAAAAGAAAATTATCTCAAAATTAAAATTTTGGTTAAAACAAACTTTCATAGAGTAAACAAAAAAAATAAAGAGTGAAATATACATTCACCAATTTTTTTCAAGTATTGCCTCACATAATTACCATTTTTTTGTAGAGAAAACACTTGAAGTACAGTGTTTTTTGGAAATAAAAATATTTATTTATTTGAGAGAGAGAGAGGGCACAGAAGCATAGCAGAGGACAGAAAAAGATGGAGAAAGTCTTCAAGTAGACTTCCCACTGAGTGTGGAGCCCTATGGGGACTCAATCCCAGGACCCTGAGATCTTGCCCTGAGGTGAAATCAAGAGTCAGATACTTGACCAATTGAGCCTCTCAGGTGCCTCTGAAATATGTGTACAAATTTTAAGTATAGAACATTTTATTGTTAATTATGACCACCATTCTGTACATTAACTTCCATTTTACTCTTTGTTACTGAGTTATACTTTTTATATTCCACCCATAAATGAAATCATGTAGCATTTATTTTTCTGTATCTGACTAATTTCACTTAGTATAATGTCTTTGCATCCATTTTGCTGCAAATGGCAGGATTTCCTTATATATAAAGCTGAATAATATTCATATTCATATTCATACATACACACATATATGTATATATATTCCATTATATATACACAGTACATTTTCCTTACCCATTCATCCATTGATGGGCATTTAGGTAGTTTCCATATCTTGGTTACTGTGAATAACACTTTTGTGAACATGGAAGGGCAGATATCTCTTTCAGACAGTGATTCTCTTTCCTTTGAATATATACTCAGAAGTTGGATTGCTGAATCACGTGGTAGTTTTATTATTGATTTTTTTGTGAACCTCTGTACTGTTTTCTATAATGGCTGAAACTATTTACATTCCCATTAACCACATGCAAGTGTTCCTTGTTCTCCACATCCTTGCCAACACTTGTTATCTTTTGACTTTTTCATAGTAGTCATCCTAAAAGGTATGAGGTGGTATCTCACTGTGGTTTTGATTTGCATTTCTCTGATGATTAGTGATGTTGAGCATTTTTTTTCATGCTCCATGTTGGTCATTTGTACATCTTCTTTGGAAAAATATCTATCATGATAGATTGTCCATTTTTAAATCAGGATATTTACTTTTGTTACTAAGTTGTAAGATTTTCTTATATATTTTTGGGATATTACCCCTTATCAGATATATAGATCACAAGTATTTTCTTCCATTTGATATATATATATTTTATTATTATTGTTGAGACTTATACATATATTTACAAAATTCTACACATTCTTTTTCTGTGCAGAAACTTTTTTAGTTTAATGTAGTCCCATTTCTTATTTTTTCTTTTGTTGCTTGAATTTTTGGAGTCAAATACAAAGATTAATTGCCAGGACCAATGTCAAGGAGATATCCCCCTATGCTTTATCTGGGATTTTTACAATTTTAAGCTTTAGTCTACTCAATTTTGAGTTAATTTTTGTGAATCTTGTTCTGAGGAGAAAAGTCTTGTTTCATTTTTTACATTTTTTTTACATGTGGATATCCAGTTTTCTTAACACCACTTTTGAAGAAAGTATCCTTTCCCCACTATGTGTTCTTGGAGCCCTTGTCAAAAATTAGTTGACTGTATGTATTAATTGATTGGATATATTAGTTGATTATATATGCATGGGTTTATTTCTGGATTCTCTATTCTACTTTATTATATAGTAACCTCATAGCTTCTTCTCATCTACTTTGGTTTCCATTTGCATGGAATATCCTTTTTCATCCCTTCACTTTTAGCCTATATGTATCCTTAAAATTGAAGTGATTTTCTTGTTTATAGCATATAAGTGTGTCTTTTTTTTTTTAACATCTATTTAGGGCTACTCAATATCTTTTGATTGGAGAACTTAATCTTTTTTTTGCTATTTTCAATAAACTAACTGTGAACTATTATGTACATGTTTTGTGTAATATACATTTTTATATTTCTAGGATAAATATAAAGGATAAATTGCCTTTAGGGCAATTTCTAGGTCATATGAAAAAGGCATATTTAGTTTTACAAGAAACTACAAATCAGTTTCCATTTTATCTGTATCGTTTTATATTCTCACCAGCAGTGTGTGTTTCTGTGTATCCTCACCAATATTTAGGTTGTCACTATTTTTTACTTTACCTTAAATCTGATATTTTATTATTTGTTTTCTTTTTGTTTGCCCTGATCCTTGTTCTCTCATTTCTATTCTCTTGGTTTCTTATCATGGGTTTTTGCTTTTTTTTTTTTTTTTTTTTTTTTGTATTTCATCTTGATTTATTTATAGTGCTTTTGAGTTATAATTTTATAGTTTTCATATTATAGTTTTCGGTTGTATAATTTTCATAGTGGTTATTTTGAACATTATGAATTATCACAATTTTATGGCATCAGAAATTTACTTTCGCCTGAAATGTGGAAACCTTGTTCTTATTTAGGTCGGTTTACATTTAAATTTTATTGTGTTGAGTACCACATGGTGTTTTAATTTTTGTTTCAATTATCAAATTCCATTTGTAAACTCACAGAAAGGAAATCTGTTTAATTTACCCATATTTCTGTTTATCCCAGTGTTCCCAAATTCTTTCTTTTATCATTTCTTATCTATTTGAAAATCATCATTTAGCCAATCTTAAGGATGCTAGTAACAAATTCTTTTAGGTTTCCTTTATGTGAGATTATCATGTGTTATCATTTTTGCACTTGAAAAATGTATCGCTTTCTTCTGGTCTTCATGATTTATGATGAGAACTCAGCTTTTACTCAAATTTGTGTTCTCATGAGGGTAATATGTCATTTCTCTCTGGCCGCTTCCAAGTGTTGTTCTTTGTAGTTTTTAGAAGAGTAATGCTGGGTCTTGTTGTGGACTCCTTTGGGTTTATCTGATTTGGATTCAATCATCTTCAAATTGTGTCTTTCAGAAAATTTGGGACATTCAGCTATTATTACTTCTAATATATTGTAATTCCCCTTTCTGGTTTTCCTTGACAGCATTGATATAAATATTGGATCTTTTATTGTTATCTCATAGGGCCCTGACACTATGTATTTTTCCTTAATCTGTTGTTCATATTGGGTAATTTCCATTGTTCATCTTCAAGTTCACTAGTTCTTTCCTTTGTTGCCTCCATTTTCTGTTGAGCCCATATATAGAGATTTTTGTTTTTGTTTTTCCTTCTGTTATTGTATTTTTTTATTATATAATTTTCATTCAGTTCTTTTTAATAGTTTCTATTTCTTTGGTAAGACATAATCTTTTCATTTGTTTCAAGAGAATTTATGACTGTTGAGACTTTTTATGATGGCTGATTTTAAATCCTTCAGATTATCCTTGCCACTTGATTTGTTGAGGTGCTGTCGATTGAGTCTTTTCTCATTTCAAATCACAAAATTTGTGATTTTCTTAATTGTCAGTATCATGGGAAATTATTATTTTTTTATCAAAACCTACACACTTGATTATTATTTTAGTTGTTTCTGGGTATTATTTAAGAATTTAATTTTAGTATACAGTCATGCTCTTTAGGTTTAGCACATGGATCTTGGACAATTTAGGTGGGCTATGGTTACAATAGTAGTTTAATTTTCAGAGTCTTTGCAAAGCAATTTTAGTCTGTTTTATTTGTATGGTGGTATTGGTGCTTTTAATGGTCTCTGCTAGTGTTGCCTGAGAAGATAGAAGAGGTTTCTGTAGGCTGATCTCAGATGTATATCTGCGAAAGAGGGGGGACTTTGAGATTGGTAGGTCTCAGTGGGCTTTTCTGGCAGGGTGCTTGTTGTGGTTGGATCCCCTCTGCCAGTGCCACTAGCTTTACTCTTTTCTCTGGGTGCAAGATGGGATCCTCAGGCCCACTGGTCAAAAAACCTTCTTGAGTTGGGACTTATGTCTAAATCCTTCTTAGTATTCCCTTCCAGCTACCTCCATAAACCTAGGTTGGGGAGAGGAACCATAGGCCCATTTCCAGAACTCATAGTTGTAACCTGTAAACAAAGTGCAATATAGCTCTTCCTCTAAAGAATAGATTCATGGCACAAATTCTCAAAGCATTGTCTGAGAACTCTGTGCGGGTCCGTCCTTGTGCCACTTTCAAGAGGTCTTCCAAGGCTTTCTTTTTTCTAATTACATGTATATGTGAAACTGAATTTTTTTTTCACATTCTTCAATAAAAACAAGATGACACAACATATTGAATGAAGAAACGGATATGAGAATTCAGCATCTTCCATTAAGCCCATCAGTAAGGAAATTGTAAACATGAAAAACTGCCACTCATTTCACTAAATGCTTATTTCTGCTTGGTAAATTTTTTGCAAATATTTACAAAATTCATATATAGTCATTTTATTATTGTTAGTTTAAATGGATAAGTATATTTATATTTTAAAATTTTGTTTTAAATACTGAGTATGGTAAATAGTGAAGATATAAGCCACAGAAACAGAAGCTGTTTAGGGAATTCAAAAGTTTTAAGAGAATAGTGGGTCCAGTTACTACAATGGCTGAGAACAGCAAATCTGATGGAGGTAAACAGAGACCCAATAAATTCAATACAGTGTCATAAAGAGTGATTTAAAACAGAAATTATTACTTCTAAAGTCACTATAATACTTACACAAGGGTATAGATTTTCATAAAATAGTAAAAAGATTCAGTTAAAGAATTTCTTTTAAATATCTGATAGGATTCTGAGACAAAACAAAGTCTTTACTATTCTTTTTTTTTGTATGTTTTTTATTGGAGTTCGATTTGCCAACATATAGCATAACACTCAGTGCTCATCCCATCAAGCGACTCCCCTCAGTGCCCGTCACCCAGTCACCCCATCCCCCCACCCAAGTCCCTTTCCACTACCCCTTGTTCATTTCCCAGAGTTAGGAGTCTCTCATGTTTTGTCACTCTCTCTGATATTTCCCACTCGTTTTCTCTCCTTTCCCCTTTATTCCCTTTCACTATTTTTTATATTCTCCAAATGAATGAAACCATATGTTTGTTCTCCAATTGACTTACTGCACTCAGCATAATACCCTCCAGTTCTATCCACGTTGAAGCAAATGGTACTATTCTTCTTCTAACTGTATTTAATTTAATTCAGTTGAATTTAATTAACCAAGCATTTCATACCTACTATGAGCTGATGTTGAACTCTGTGGACCCTAAAATGAATTAAAAATAGTCTTTTTTTTCTCAAGTGGTTTATAAATTATCAGGGAAGATAGCACTGAATAAACATACTGTAGAGAATGATCAATGTCCTAGCAGAGGAGGACAGCTTCTAAGCCTGGAAGAGCACAGTTTCCTCTGAGAGCAAGCTATATCTGAGATGCCAATGGATGCTACTCATTATTCTCCATATATAGAATTGACCTACCACTTTAACCCTCTGGCCCCCTTCCACATCTGGAACATGTCTCTTCAAAAGCTAGAGGCATAAGACAGAGTGTATGATTGTCTTCAAATGGTTAGGAATGACTGAAATATGTCTATGAGGAAGAGAAAAAAAAGAGGTGAAATCACCCAAAACCTTGCATAATTTAATCCCAAGAAAGTAAGGTTGCAGCAGAGCATTCTAAGCAGCAGAGTAAAAGGATCAGAATTATATTCTAAAACAGTAACTCTGGGGACTCCTGGGTGGCTCAGTGGTTGAGCGTCGCCTTCGGCTCAGGGCATGATCCTGGGGTCCTGGGATCAAGTCCCAGATCAGCCTCCCTTAAGGGAGCCTGCTTCTCCCTCTGCCTATGTCTCTGCCTCTCTCTCTGTGTCTCTCATGAATAAATAAATAAAATCTTTAATAAAACAAATAAAAAATAAAACTAACTCTGATGATGTCTGTAGACATTTGACTAAATTAAAACCATATGCAGAAGACCGTTTGGGTGACTACATTAATCCAGTCTGAAAAGATAAGTGCCTGGATTATGATACTGTCAGTGAGCACTTGCTTTCAGCCCTATAGAAATGATGTAATTTCCTGAAATGTCCTTCTTTCCATCACATTATTGTTCCTACCATCATACTCACATACTTATAGAAATAGCATTCTGGTTTCCTTTCTTCTGAACTGTGAGTTTCTTTTTCTTTTCTTTCTTTCTTGTATTTTTTTTTGGGGGGCGGGGTTCAAATCTGCTACCATTTTTTTTTTTTTTTGGTCTGAAAACATTTAATGCCCTCTGAAAAAACATTTCAAGTCTCTTCAGTACCAATGAGAATATGGCAGTTCATTCCCTCATGATTTTGCTTCAAGTACGTTCACAGGCTTATTTCTCATGATGTTGGGGACAGAAGTGTCTTTTGTGTTTCAAAGTCATTCTGGCAAAAATTGAGTGTTCTCAAAATTATGCATGAAAACAAATTGTATCACATAGGAAGTGAGTAATATCTGATTTTGCTTATGATAATTTTTAGGCAAAATAAAGTTTGAAAACTACTGAACTAGAAATAAACAAACAAAAATGTTCTTAGATACCATTCTGCTTTAAAAAGTGAAGGGGGATGGGTAGACAATTCTGATTTTCCTGCTTACTTACAGGGTTTATTCCACTTTTCTTAAATATTAAAGGTCTCTAACTTGAAGTGATAATCAACAAATGTGTTGTTTATGTCAGGATTCAAGGAGATGGTATGTATTAGTCACCTAATCCAGGGCCAGTCATGCACACAGTAGGTACTTTCATCTGTGTTACTAGCAGATTTTTTGCTAGATTTATATTTGAATATGCTTGAGACTCTCCATTGCATGCAGTTCTCTAAATAACAAATGAAACATGATTTTAGGCTTTTATCCTTCCAAGCTGTTTTTCCAGGGTACCCCACTGGGCAGTAGGCTCTCAGTTGTGCTGACACCCAACTCTAAGGTCATGCAAGTTAAATGGGGCATTGATCTCTCATTTACTCCTTTCAAATCTGCACCTGCAAGGTTGTCTCCTTCCTGTTGTGTGCTGTGGTCTCTGACATGCTTTCCAAGTCCCATTTACTATGACTGTTCTCACAAAAGTCCTTCCTTCTCTCCTAAAGATGACTTTCTTCTCAAAGCAATGCTTCTCTTCCCAAAGTAAGAGAGTAATCAGTAAGTAATCAGTCCTTCCAAACTTCTTTAGTAAATATAAGAAACATAGTTTTTTTTTGTCAATACAGACTATATTTTATTTTTCTTATATTCTTTATTGAGTTATCTTTCAAATATTTTTTAAAGTGTTTATTCATCCTTCAACAATATTATAGTTGTGATAGTCTGCAAACAGCAGGTGATCACTTATTATTAATGGATTAAAGGAAAGTAACAAATTAAGAAATTCACCCAGGAAATCTCAGACCTACCATACTGAATTAATGTTTGAAAACACAGTGCTAAATAAATTTTTAACACATCCAATAAATACTTGTTGAAATGGGATAAAATAATGCCAAAGGTAAAATTAAAACCAATTTCCATTTTCTAAATTGTGAGGAAAGCTTTTATGCTTCATAAGAGTTGTAGGATTTCTAGGTAAGAAGAATTTGGTTCAAAATCTTTTACATTTCTGGAAGAAAAAAATCCCCAGATTTCTTTATTATTTCCATATATAGTTGTACTGCAATTGTTTATAAATATAGTGAGGCATTAATTATTTCAAGCTCAAGAAATATAGTAATTAAAAGGCTCACATTTCCTAAGCACTTCAACTTAAATAATCTCTGATTTGCAAGCAATAAAACGTAAAGGAAATAATGCAGAATACCAAATCAATGACATATTTACCAAATATAGACATGTTGGGCTTAATTAATATTTTCAATTCAGATAACAATATGATGATACATTTTATATTCAGAGATTTTTTTTTCAGTTTTTGAGTAAATCCTGTAATGTTCTGCACATTCCTGAAATAAGAAATGGTGTGATTTTGTATTTATCTGACTGTTTTTAACTTTCACCATTTGAAACATTAAAATATGTGGTCCTTACAGGATTTGTTTTTGACCTTTGTATCTAGGTAGAGAGCAAGTCAAAACCTGTGTAATTTACTATGAAAACAACTGTTGATGCCATTCAGCAGTGACTTAAGAGCCTCCATGCTATCTATGGGTTATTGGTCATTATTTTAAAATAAGAAAAGTCATATCACCACTGATAATGAACAAGTGAGTTTCATTATCAGTAGAAATAGGGAGTTCATTATCAGTAGAAATCACAAATAAAATTGTAAAGTAATAGAAAAGGTTAATTATTATAAATAGGGTTTATTTTCTGGTTAAGAACATAACATTCTGAAGTTTTATTTGAGTGGATTTTGGAATAACTAAGAAATTCTAGCTCCTGAACTAGTCTTTATGTGAGTAGCTTCTACAGAGATAAAGCCCTGTCTATACCCAAAATAATCCCATTTCCTTTCTTTCAGTGATTGGGAATGATAACTCTTTGAACAATAATAAATAATATTCTAACATATTTATTAAATAATGAAATTATAAGCATTAAAAACAAAATTCAGCTGAATTAATTTTAGAGATCTTATTGGTTTTATTCAATGATTCATAAATTGGGCAATATCCAAACTACCAGAGAGAAAGGAGCCCACAGGAGCTGCAGAAAATGAGACTTTCATAGGCAGAAAGGGTGGTAACAAGGAAATTATATTAGGTGAAAGAGTGTACTGGTTACAGCAAGCTCACTTTCCTCTAGGGGATAGCAAGGGTCTATCAGGCAGATTTTTAAAATTAGTGCTGATCAGGGAACTTCTGAATAATTGGTTTAAGATTCTGTTTCTGGCAGAGCCAAAACTGTAATTAAGTCTCAATTTGGTGACATGGAGCTTAGCATAAGTGCTTCCATTTGGGGCCTGTTGCCTTGTATTTAACATATTAATAAATAAGACAAATTTATTTATTCATATATATGTGTATGTATGCATTATGCCTATCAAATACTCAGCTAATACCACATTAGTAATTAGATTTCACACGTTTTATGTTATTGGCCAGCCTAAAATATACTCTGTCATATTTGATTTTTATAGTAATGCATCAAGGTGGGTATTTTCACCCCCATTTGACAGTGTAGAAACTGGGAAGCAGTGAGCTGCAATGACTACACATCACACATCTGATTTTGGAATCCTTGCTACCTCCATTAGTCCATTATGAAAAAGCACTGGAAAGCCTAAGATCACGTTCAGAATATTATGGTAGCTCACTTAAGTAGGGTTCCACATTTAATAGTAGCCCGTGTGTGTGTGTGTGTGTGTGTGTGTGTGAGAGAGAGAGAGAGAGAGAGAGAAGAGAGAAAGAGAGAGAGAGAGACCGTTCAATGTCATCAGCATCTAAAATTTGCTATACTTTCACTTTGATCTTCATTGAAGACCTCACACTTGGCCTAGATTTTGTACAGTATTTGATACAAATATAGGCACCAGCAATTTGATTTATGTTTAAGCAGATACCTCTAGGAAACTTGATTATCCAAGTGATGTCTAATCTTATTTTTTGACATTTATTTCTTAACCACATTGCTTTGCCATATTTAGTTGGACACCTGCCATGCACATATTGAATTTAAAATAAAATTAATGTACATGACATATTTATGGACCAGTCTGGCAACGACTTCACAAAAGAAATTTGTGAGTGCTGAGAAATTTGATACGTAACCTGAAGACCTTACAAATCAAAATAACATTAATCACCTACCAAGCTTTGACATATGAGAGACAAGTCCCTTGCTAATATCAAGTGGGAAGCAAGAAGGTGCTTATAGGGGACTGTGGGATTTGAGTTGCATCTTTGTGGATAACATCTTTGGAGACATTACAAGACGTTGCAAGATGTTTAAAGAACCATTTTGCATAAGTGATAGCAAATTATATCTATTAAAAATGGACTGGGGATTTAGAAATATTATTTCTTGGAGTTTGTGATTTCCAATGGAAGGAGACATAGAGCATGAATGGCTCTTAAGGAAGGAAGGTGGGTTTGAGAGGAGGTTTCCCACTCTTAGAGGAGCAATCTAGCAGTTTTAGGTCTGAACCTTATGGTGGGAGATGAGATCAGATTTTCTCATGTACCTTGTCACAGTTTTTGACATAATTGGTGCTCTTCTCCTTTGAATTATGACTACTTTTATTGTAGCTTTCTGAATGTTTTCTCTGTGGAGATTATAATAGAGATGATGGAATGAATAAAGTATGATTCCTTCCTTTTATGGGACAGTAGTCTCCTTCTAGGGCAGAGTCTTTCCACTTTTCTTTGCCTTAGCCCCTCTGCCAGTGTTGTGTGTCCTGGGTCCTGCTCTCTAAGACTCCAGTTAGACGATTGGTTGTTAAATGAATAAACTAAATACTGTAAGTCTATACCTGGATAGTTATGTTTTAATGTGTTCAACTTTTCAGAGAACACATTTATCTTTTAAATAATTGATGATTAATTAATTAATATAAGTATGTTGGGAAAGTTCTTTCAGACCCCATTCATATGTGTAGAACATTCATTAATCTCTAAAGGGAATTTGAGATATTACCTAATTCGTTTGTTTACATTTTTTTGGCATGTTAACACCTTATTAAACATCTCTCATCCAGTTCTGATATAGAAATGTACAAATAGAGTTGCTCTGATTAAAAAATAAAGTGAGAGCTGAGACACCTGTGTAGCTCAGTTGGTTAAGCATCTGCCTTCAGCTCAGGTCACCATCCCAGAGTAGTGGGATCAAGTCCTGCATCAAGCTCCCTGCTCAGAGAGGGTCTGCTTCTCCTCTATCCCTGCCCCCTGCGTGATCTCTTCATGCTGCCTTTCTCTCTTTCAAATAAATTTTAAAAATCTTAAAAACTAAGAAGATTCTCTCTCTCTCTTCCTCTCCCCCACCCCTCTAATGCTTGCATGTGTGCTTTCTCTCTCTCTCTCTCTTAAAAAAAAATGAATTGAGAGAATCCAGAAACCAGGCTTTGTCACCCTCAAGGTAATCTCTGAGTCATTCTGAGACTCGGGCTTCATGAAACACAATTTAGAAATTTCTAGATCATAAAATCATATTATTTTTGAGGAGACCTCAGATCTTAGGAGACAAAAATGACTCATGCATAAAAAGGCAGTTACTAGAGGCAGAACAAAAACTAGATTTCCAAGAATGCTGTCTCTTAGATAATTGCCTCTTTGAGACACCAAATTGATTATCAGTTTGCTTTTCTTAAAAATTAATTTAAATATATTGATGTAAAACACTGCAAAAATTTAAGATGTGTGGCATGCTCATTTGGTATATTTATATATTGTAATATAATTGCCATCATAGTTGTAATTAGCACCCCTGTCACATTACATAATTATAATTTTTAGTTGTTGGAATAATTAAGTTCTAGTCTTGTGGCAAGTTTGATGGTTATAGTAACAAAAGGGATGTTTCTCAAAAAGTTAAAAACAGATCTACCATATGATCCAGCAATTCCACTTCTGGGTATATTCCCAAATGAAAACAGGACATTGAAAAGATATATGCACTCCATGTTCATTGCAGTGTTATTTACAATAACAAAGATTTGGAAACAACCCAACTGTCCATCAGTGGTATGAATGGATAAAGAAGATGTGGTACATATATTTAATGGAATATTATTAAGCCATGAGGAAAAAAGGCATCCTGCTATTTACAAGAATATGGATAGAACTTGAGCACATTATGCTAAGTGACCTAAATCAGATAGGGAAAGACAAGTACTATATGGAATCTAAAAAAGTCGAATTCATAAAAATAATAAAACGATGGTTACAAGAGTTGGAGGAATAAAGACAAATGTTAAAGTTCACAAACTTGGTATAAGTTGTAAAAAAGCACTAAAGATGTAATGCAGAGTAGAGTGAATATAGATAACAATATTCTATTCTTCTAAAATTGTCCTCATATATAGGGACTTCATTCCTCAAAACTGCAGTAAAGTATAACTTGGCAAAACAGGTAATTATTTTCCTGGGGATCAAAAATCTATACATAGTTTCTGACCACATGTGTTTGATTGCCTAGTATGGAAAATAAAATATTTACAAAGAGAATTTGAATAAAAACACACAGCATAGCCTATAGGGGTTGGTTGTGAATAGCTGAGGTGTGATTTGGGGATTGACTGCAGAGACGAATCGCATTTTGGGGGTGTGTGGAAAATTCAGTAAGTTTCATCATGGAGGAGTAAATTTTTATTTTCAAACTTTAGAGATTATTAGGATTTCAGGAGATAGAGAAAGAATTAGGAAAAAAAGATTCTAGACAAAGATGACACAGCACTCTTGATCCCTCTATCTTATCTAGTTTTCTTCATTTTATTCCATTCTAGCAGATCACATCATGTTGATTGTTTATTATGTGTCTCTTGCCCCCCATGCTTGCTGTACTACAGTATCCTGATTGGCTGCAATAGTTCCTGGCTAAGGGCATTCAAGGTAGTGTTGATGAGTGAATGAATTTGTAACTCAATGGTTTAGCACAACCAGGAAGAGTGGCCAGTGTTAAGCTAGGAGTCACTTGGAAGCTGGTTAGAAAGTATCATTGGATTTCTGGTGATTTCCGTGGGTGAGCCATGAATATTGGCACAGACACAGGAGTGGACTCTACCTTTGCCCCAGTGATATATCTGGTTTCCTGTAGCTATGGATGAACTTCTTCCCCTTTTAGACCAGAACAAATGCTTTACTTGTGTACTAGATCCCAAATCCTTCCTTCCTGCTTATCAGTGTATCTTTAGTCATCCTCACTAATTACCCTGCATGATCAGCTTTTCCCTGTTTATCAGATCATTCTCATCACTATAACAATATGCTAAATTTCTCTCATCTCAAAAGAACCACTTTTTCCCTATTGGTGCTATCCCATTTGTTTTTTTCACTTTATGGAAACACTTCTGAGATGAGTTGTACATACTAATAGTCTCTGATTTCTTGTAATATCCACTCTGGTAGGGACTCTGGAAATTGTTCTTATGAAGTTCAGTAATGACCTATGCATCATTAAATCAATCCTTAATTCCCAGTCCCCATCCTGGTGACCAATAAGTAACATTTAGCAAAGTGATCATCCCCCACCTTTTTTTTTAAAAAGGTGGGGAGGGGCAGAGGGAGAGGGAGAGAGAGAATCCTAAGCATACTCCACATCCAGCACAGAGCCATGATGGGGTTCAATCTCATAATACTGGGATCATGACATGAGCTGAAATCATAAATCAGAGGCTCACCTGACTGAGCCACAAAAATGCCCTTTCTCCTTCTTGAAAAACCTTTTCCATTTGGCTCCCAGAGTATCACATTTACCCATTTTTTAATTTGTTTTTACTTTTGGTTTTGTTTTCAGATTGTATTTGATTTTTATTTTATTTTATTTTTCCTTCTTTTCCTAACCCTTTTCTTGTCTTCCTTCCCTTCCCCTTCCCTGCACTTCTTCTCTTCCCACCTTCTCACCTCCCATACCCTGTTTTCTTTCCTTCTTTCCCTCCCTTCACCTCCACCTTTTTCTCTAGCCTCTCTGGCCCCTCTCTGAATTTCCTTTGCTGGCTTCTACCCATCTTCCTACTCTCCAATCCCCACACTGCCACTGATCTCAGTCCTTGACTCTGCTCTGTTGTATCCCTATCTCTGCTCACTCCTAAGAGACTCATCTGGTCTTCTGGCTTGAAATGCCTCCTACACACTAATGACTTCCAGAATTGTATCACCATTCAGGATCTCTCCCTTGACTTCTAGACTGCCTTATCCAACTGCCTTACTTATAGATTCAATTGGATATCCTACAGGCATTGCAAAGTTATCCTGCCTGGCCACACCTGAGAGTCTGGTAAGTGCTTCCCAAGATTCTCCTTGTGTCATATTCCTTCCCATTTCACTTTTAGTGGAAATTTTTCCACTTTTTAGTGGAAATTTCATCTGACCACTCTCAGTACAAGCCACTGTCAGTTTCCACTGGGATTATTGCAACTGGCCTCTAACTGCCCTTGTTTCCTTTCAGCCAGGGTTAACTTGGTGAAGTGAAAAGTTGAGTCAAAATCATGTAGCTTCTGCCTCACTCAAAGGAAACACTCAAGTCTTTCTTTAATTTACAGTTCTCCGCGCCATGTAATTACACTCTTCATTCTCTGACTATTCCTGTCTCCTCTCCCTGAGCATTCTGCTCAGCCTACTGATGTACTGCTTCTTAAGAACATTTTACTCTGCAGCTTCAGGGCCCTTGCACACACTATTTCTTCTGGAAAATGCCAGGAATTTTTCTCTTCAGTGTTCACACACTGATCCACATAGATAAAACATTTCCTTGTCTTTATTCAACTTTCTGCCTCTCTTTCAGGACTCACCATGACTCTACCTGGACACTTATCTACCTTCTGCTTTATTTAATTTGTCTTTCATATCTATCTACTTATCACTTTCTTGCATAAAATATATTAATACATTTATTTATTTATTTTTAAGATTTTATTTATTTATTCATGAAAGACACAGAGAGGGAGAGAGGCAGAGACATAGGTAGAGAGAGAAGCAAGCTCCATGCAGAGAGCCCAATGTGGGACTTGATCCCAGGACTCCAAGATCATGACCTGGGCCAAAGGGAGGTGCTCAACTGCTGAGCCACCCAGGCATCCCTATTTAATCAATTTAATATTTTTTCATATTTTAACAGCTTTGAAATCAGGATGCTCAGGATGAGCTTATAACCCATAGCATTTTAGTTGTTATCATTTATTTTTTCTTTGTTGTATCTAATAAAAGACATCTCAGCTTTAATAAAATGGAGTATCTTCTATCAGTATTCATTTTCAAAAAGATTTTTGATGTTTTGTTCTCTGATTTGTCCCTAACAACCAAGTAAGGCTTGACTCATTACAGGTAATCAATCATAATAATATAATAAAGTTTTTGAGAAAATGGTCAGTATATCCTTTTAAGAAGCTTTATCTAGGGGATAGGAGATTGAATCATTGTGACAACCAGAAGACTTTTCAATAATCTACTTGAGATCAACTGAGGTAGAGGAGATGGTGAAAAGCAAAATCAGTTATATCTTGAGTCCCCATATATTTTTTAAAGATTTTATTTATTTATTTATTCATGAAAGACACAGAGAGAGGCAGACACAGGTAGAGGGAGAAGCAGGCTCCCTTATACGGAGCCTGATGTGGGACTCAATCCCAGGACCTCAGAATCACCCGCTAAGCTGAAGGCAGACATTCAATCACTGAGCCGTTCAGGCATCTCCTTGAGTCCCCATATATTGAAGAAAACAAGGCCATGCAAAGTCCCAGACATGACTGAGGTTTAGATTAGGGTAAGATTATGGCATTCCTTCAGTACATGGGGGATTTTATATGGGGAGTATGTTTTTTTTTTTTTTTTTTAAGATTTTACTGATTTATTCTTGAGAAACAGAGAGAGAGGCAGAGACACAGGCAGTGGGAGAAGCAGGCTTCATGGAGGGAGCCTGATGTGGGACTCGATCCTGGGTTTCCAGGATCAGGCCCTGAGCTGAAGGTGGCGTTAAACCACTGAGCCACCTGGGCTGCCCAGGGAGTATGTTTTGAGGAGAAAGATGACTTATCAGTTTCTTGAATTCAGGTTCCTTGGTAAATAATGCATTTAAGACAATAGATAGAGGATGGAGTATAAGCTTTGTAATAGAAATAAGGGCTGGGGACAAACAAGCTGCAGTTGGCAATCTTCAGGAAAGTATCAGAAAGGCAATGCTGCATGTTTAGTCAGAGATATGGGTTGCAAAAAACAGAAATGCACCTGAGTTAGTCTAAACAAACAATTTAAAAGGATAAAAAGGAACCCAACAGAAAAGAAAGGGAGTCAGGCTTGAGGAATTGGACACATGGTAAATGAGGATTTAGAAATGAGAATATCTCCCTCCTGCTGACTGGGGCTGCTGTCCTTCTGTCTGGGATGCCTGCCCTCTGCTCTTACATCTGGTTCTCTCTCCTTTCCTCCCTTCCTTTGTCTCCTTTCTCTCTCCCTCCCTCTTTCTCCCTCATCATCTATTTTAACTTGTCTCTCTGTTCCATCTTCTTTCCAGTTAGCTTGCTTCTTTTCATGCACAGGAAATAATATGGCTATTTTCACCCAACTTACAGCTCAGTTGAAATAACTCACCAGTTGCTCTCTTTTAGTCTCACAAATTCCTTGGAGGAGAGAATTTGTTTGAATTTGTCAGGTAGAATCAAGTATCCATTCTCGATACAGTTCACTTCAGCCACGGGGCCAAACAGCACAACCATGACCTGAGTCCAACCACAGTGGAGGGGAGGCAGGACACTCACAGAGCAGATACCCCTCAGCATTTTAGCAATCCTTATTGTTTTGTTTTATCACAATCACACAAGTCAATAGTGAAATTTCAAACAATGCAGAAGCTGATGTGAAAAATGAATGTGCCTTCCATGCCTCACCACTGGTCCCATGTAGAGGGCTGAGGCCCAAGCCACACAGTGTCTGTGTCCATGCTTGGGACACAGCATGATCCTGGGCTCCTGGGCCTGGCAGCACACAGTTCTGCACTTTAGTTTTTATGTAGTGTATGAAACACAATATAATTCAGAAATTTTCATAGCAAGAGATATAGAATTTCATTTTTTGGTAGTTGCGTAGAATTCAATTCTGTGAGCATACCACCATTTACTTATTCAGTTCCTTACTGAGGGACACAAAATGTGGATTTTTTTCCCTTTCATTATTTTCATCATTCATTTATTTCGCTACATATAGGTAATGACAACAGTCTTACAAAATCCTGAACTTGGAATTGCTGGACCAAAGAAATATGCATGTAAATACTTTATGGTTATTGTCATAGTTCCCTCCAAAATGGTGATATATTAATAAGCAAATGTATTCTTTCTATCTTTCTACCTTAATACTGTGTAATGTCAATTTGCAGGATTGCTAATCTCATAGATTGAAGATTTTGTTATTTTTTTAAGTGTGAATGTCCTTAATGAGCTTTAACTCATTTCATTTTTAACCTTGTTGCACTTCTGTTTGTGAAGATTAAATAATTTAATATTTGCTTAGCACATCATATATAATAAATACTATAACTATCATAAAGACATAATAAACACATAGTAAATTGGCTGAAATTATTTTTAATTAATATTCTTTATGAGATACAGAGCTTTATTTTTACATTTTGAATGGACAAATTTATGAAAATTTTCTTTTATGACCTGTGAATTTTGTAGTTTTCTTAGAAAAGTTTACCAATATAATCAATGCTTATATTAAAACAATTTAATATTATAACCATGTAAAGTATTATAGACTGTATACATTAATATTTAAAGTTCCCACATTAGTATGAGTTTCCACGAAGCCCAATAAAATGTGCAATTCTTTTAAGAAAAAAGTCAGAATTAAAACTAGCAGACTAGCTGTAGAAAACTAGTTAATTAAGTACAACAAACCCTCTCATCTTAAGAGTTGAAGAAATGTTTTTTAAAGAATTATTTTGAAGATCTTAGTCTCTTTAAATATTTAAATAGTCTACTTCAATGGTTGAAAGTTTGGTCTAATGCCCCTTCTTTTTTCTTTCTTTCTTTCTTTCTTTCTTTCTTTCTTTCTTTCTTTCTTTCCATTTATCTTTACTAATCAGAGACATCAGAGAGAAAAACAATTATTTTTGCTGATGATTTTTTTACCATGTGAAAGATATTTTCAATACATAAAGAATATTTAAGATTTCCCTTTTACTTTCTCAGACTCATTTCTCTCAATTTAATAAAAGATTAAAGTACCGATTTTTTTAAGTTGAACATTTCAAAGGATATGCCTATATAGCTGAAAAGTTCAAAAAGTAGATATTGAAACATAGAGACTTAAACATGTTTTATGAAATGCATATGTTCAAATAAAAGAGCTTATATTGAGATTGGACACATTACAATATGTCACAACTTGCCAAAACTAAGAAATCATTCATTTTACAACTTATCTGGAATTATGTAACTTAATATAAGATGATTTAAACATATATAGAATCTCTTTTGGATGATTTAGTCATATACTATATCTCCCAGGGAACATTTATTTATTTTATTTAAGACTTGGTGGCTTTTTGTCTCTTCTGTGTTGAATAAATGCTTTTCATTTGGAAAGGATTTTTGTTTTAAAGAAATTTTAACAAAATACCTTATATTTTCAAGAAGCAAAGCCAAAGAAAATAAATGAATTTTTTCTTTAGTTACAGAAGCTAAAATAAAATGTTTTTTGCTTAAATGTTTCATTGAGTTTCTTTTCTCCTTTTTTCCTAATGAAAAGATTACAGATAACAAACATAAATATTGGGAGAAAGAAATTCTTTTAAAATATTTCCTTCTTGTAGCAAAAAATTTGAGTGATTTAGTTCTTCGCACAAATGATTATGACTACAAAATGAGAAGTCACTAAAGGGCCAAACATAATATGTAATAAATACCCAGACTCCGCATTGCCTCCCACAGCAGGATATAAGAACCGCCCAGGGTATTTTTTTTTTAGAGATTTTATTTATTTTTTCATGAGAGACACAAAGAGAGGCAGAGACATAGGTAGAGGGAGAAGCAGGTCCCCTGAGGGGACCCTAATATGGACTCGATCCCAGGACCCCAGGATCACGACCTGAACCAAAGGTAGATGCTTAACTATTGAGCCACCCAGGCATCCCCACCCAAGGTATGAAAATGCATTTGCCCAGCTTCCTTTAATATGTACCCCAAATCTTATCTTACGGTTTGAGTGTGCATTTTACACAAGCACCCACTTACGGTTATATTTTGCATATCTTTAATAATGCATATAATCTGCAGCATTGAACATGTATAATTTATGAATAATCTTATATATACTGGGAGCATATGCTCAATATATTTCAGAAATCAGTTTGGAGATCAGTGCTCTAAAAGATCACTTCTGAGTAATCCCAGATGACATTACTGGAGACTTGGGTAGAAATTATTTGGATAATTACTTTAATGAAACACCTCATTTTGTATACATGGCCTAAATATTAGCAGTATAAGTTGAATTCTGTTTCATCTTGATGTTAAAGTAATAAAATCACTTACCATACATCGCCCTCTGGCTAACTTATAATTTTCTTTGAAGTTTTAGTGTGATATTATAACAAACAGCAAATTTTCTTAAGATATTGAACTTCCTTTTCAATTGAACCTGAATATCTGTGTAGTAGCTTTGCAACTTATATAGCAGCTGTCCCGGGGAGTTATTGGTAATGTCCTGGGTTCATGATTTAGAGACTGTTTTCAATGACAGTGTGTAAAGGATTCAGGCTGTTTGGCTCTCATGAAGAAATGTAATAATCCAAGTCAGTCACCGAAATGACAGTACACGCAGAAACGTTGGCCACTAGGAAATTCTTGCAATGCTATAAAATTTAGGGGCAGACAGATACATCTTGTAATACTGTTGTTCTTGGGTCTGACCCCAGCAATCAAGTTTGTTGAACTGTAACTTTAAAGCCAAATGGACATAAATATCCCTTCAGTCCCTTCATTAGAGAGGACCCCTGGGCTCCAGAGCTCTCCAGTTTGCCTGCACCAGGACCCTTTCTCCCACCTCTATCCTTCCAGGTTTTGTGGTTTGGGCATTGACTGGTATCTTCAGTTCCTGCTTGATCACCTTGGCAAAGCATTGTTACTTTGCAATCATTACACGTAGAATCCCTTTCATTCTTTAGATTGGACTTCTGCAGCAATAGGCAGCTTAGCTCAGCAGAAAGACTGGAGAGATGGGAGTGATAAAATATCCTTTCAAGTCTCATCTATGCTGTGTTGTGGTTGTTACCCTGTGAGGTAGCTCTTTCCAGTGCTGTACTGCTAAATGTTGAGCTACCAGCTTTTAGAAAAGAAAGAGCCCTGATTTGTGGTTTTTGCTGTTTCTGTGGTGTAAATATTCCCACCAAAGCTGGTTCAGGCTGTGGGCACATCACCAGGGCTGAGCTAGGAGGAATTGATGCAAGAATGGGGGGTGCACAGCTGCTTAGTGCTTCAAGCTGGGTGCCCTCCTCTGGGCCAGGAGGATGAGGTGGTAACCTTCTAGTTCTTTTCTGTCATCAGCACCTTTTGCCCCTAGCTTGGTAACAGTATTCACAATATTTGCCAGCTCCCATGCATGATACCCACTGTTCAGACTAGTCGTTAGCCTTAATACCTGAACCTACCAAGAACCCAGCTGACCTTCATCCACTGCAGGGTCTCTGACAAGAGCCCTCCAGCCAGAGTTCTTGGTGTCTCGTGTAACTATACAGAGCAGTTTTATGCATATAAAAACACTAATATGTAGTATTCCCCCAAGTATTTTAAACAAGTGATGAGCTACCATACATCATTTAGAAAACTTTGCTTTTTTCCACTCTATATATCTTGAATGCTTTCCATATTATTAAATAGAGATGTTCTCCTTTTATTTATCAGCAACATGATATTTTTATAATTATGTGGCTTGATCACAATTTACTTCCACAGTGCCTTATTCATAGACGCAGATTAAGTTTTAGTTTTCTGCTTTCTTAAAATGCTACAATGAATAAATTTTAAAGTGTGTCAATTTTTATTTTTGCACATACATGTGAGTTAAATACTGAGAAGTAAGATTATTGGGACAAAGGAATATGCATTTTTCAGTTAATATATAGTGCCAGGTTTCCTTCCATAGGGGTTGTACAAATATCCAGCCCACTAACAATACTCAAAGGTGCCCTCAATAGAATACATCATCAAACTTCAAACACTGCAAATCTGATGGGCAAGAGATAGTTTTTTTTTTTTTTTTTTTTTTTTGGTAGCTTTAATTAGAATTTACCTATTGGGATTGAGTTGAGAATTCTTTGGTTTAGGAAACATTTGTATTCTTTGGTTTCTGAATTCTTTGTTTCATCTTCCTTTCCTTTCTTTTTTCCTTTCCTTTCCTTTCCTTTCCTTTCCTTTCCTTTCCTTTCCTTTCCTTTCCTTTCCTTTCCTTTCCTTTCCTTTCCTTTTTTCCTTTCCTTTCCTTTCTTTTTTTCCCCTATGGACTTGGTCTTTTCTGTAATAAACTGTATATAAAGGAGAGTAGAATTTTATGATTGAGTTGCTAATGTACTTTTCTCAGTTTGTCGTGTATCTTTTGAGTTTTCTTCGATGTCTTATACCTTGCAAAAATTTTTATTTGACTTAGTAGAATTTATCAATTTATTATTATTTTTTTCTGTTATGGCTTGTAGATTTTGAGGCAAAGTTGGAAAGGCCTTTCCTACTCTGAGATTATAAATTATTTTCTTTTTACAGAATCATTATCATCTCACACCTACACATTTCTTTCCAGAATATGTTCATTTGGTTGCAACTGATCAGCTCTGTGAGATTGATTAGGCATTTAGATAGATTGTATGGCATTGCCAGCCATTTGTTAAAGCCTGGGAGGGAGGAGAAAAGACTATAAATCGTGAATTCAAATTGTAAATATAATAGGCAGCATATAAAGAATATGGCAATAGATAATGTTAATGTTAGTAATAATTATATTTATGGTGAGCATTTATTGAGTGCTTACCCAATAAATTGAGTAATTTTAATAAATTGAGTTATTTATTAAATAATTTATTGAATATTTACTCAGACGGTGCCTTAAATGCTTTATATGATTTATCTAATGAAATTCTCTAGCAACCTTTTTGGTATTTCTCTTTACAAATGAAGAGATTGAGGAGTAGATAGGCTAAGCAGTTGCCAAGGTCTTACAGCTTCTAAGCAGTGGACCTTGATCTCAGAGACAGCCCTTGACCCAGCTCCCCATTGCCTCCAGGAATAGCAAAACTTCATCTCTGTTAGGTCTCTGGGGATTCATAAGAACGCAGAATGCGCTCTGTCCCTGAAGACAAAGTTGGCTACGGGTACTGGGATGATGTACACCCTACTCATTGTAGGAAAAAGGTAAAAAATGAGAGAGAGTTTGTGGGGGGCATTTGATCTTTGGACAATTGTAGAGTAGCTTAAGCATTTTCAACATTGGGCAGTGATAATGTTTTTTTTTTTTTTAATTTATTTATTTATTCATGAGAGACACAGAGAGGCAGAGGCACAGGCAGAGGGAGAAGCAGGCTCCTTGAGGGGAGCCTGATGTGGGACTCAGTCCCGAAACTCCAGGATCATACCCTGAGCCAAAGGCAGACACTCAACCACTGAGCCACCCAGGAGTCCCAGGGATAATGTTTTTGGACAGTGTTTTAAGCTTATGTCACCTGGCTTGTCTACTGCCAACATGTTGGGTATCAGCAGAGCAGCTGGGAACATGGAATAAGACCTCTTATTTTCTTTCTTTTATTTCTTCTTATAAATAATAGTATCCTGGGAATTCAACATTTGATGGAACAGTAGTTTCATTTCTAAAACAAAACAAAACAAAAAAGAGTTTGTGAGAACATAACAGAACAAATGCTAAATGTAACAAAAGCAAAAATCCCAAAACCTATGAAGCTAATTATATCTATTACCAGAGTGAGTCAAGGTCAGATACAAGGTGAGGTTAGGAGCCACGCCACCCGTCTCTGCATGTCAGGCTGATATCCATGCAGGACCATTGTACACCTTCACTGTCTTTGCCAAAACAGCTTCTATTTTTTTAAGATTTTATTTATTTAATCACGAGAGACGCACAGAGAGAGGCAGAGACACAGGCAGAGGGAGAAGCAGGCTCCATGCAGGGAGCCTGATGTGGGATTCGATCCCAGGACCCAGGGATCATGCCCTGAGCCAAAGGCAGATGCTCAACCACTGACCCACTCAGGTGCCCCTTCTCCTCTTCCTCTTCCTCCTCCTCCTCCTCCTCCTCTTCTTCTTCTTCTTCTTTTCTTCTTCTTCTTCTTTTTAGATTTTATTTATTTATCTGAGAGAGAGAGAGAGCATGAGAGAGAGAGCAGAGAGCACGAGAGAGAGCCCAGAATACAAGCAGGGGGAATGGCAGGCAGAGGGAGAAGGAGAAGCAGATTCCTCATTGAGCAGGGAGACTGATGCGGGGCTCTATTCCAGGGCCCAGAGATCACGACCTGAGCGGAAGGCAGATGCTTAACCGACTGAACCACTCAGGCCCCTCAAAAAACAACTTCTAAAGGAACAGAGTTGGTTCTACAAATGAGATCACAGACCATTCTTAAATATCTGAAATATGGTTTATATGCACAGTATATTCTATTGTGTATGTAACTATATTCTACTGTGTATGTAACTAGATGAATAAGCCATAAATTTTAAATGTAATAAACAAGAGCGATCACATTTTCTGTTAATTCTACTATCACTGCTAAATTTCCATATACAATGGTGAGTTGTGCATGAATTCATGTCTGACAATATCAATTATAAATGGAAATATATCATATGCTTATTAGATATAAAATTAAAAACTTTATTACAGAGATTTCCTAATAAACCTGAAGTTACAGAAAAATTAAGCATGGGAGCAAAAACTCATATTTGAAGGGTGTCTCTGATTACATGGTTTTGGTTTCAGACCCTAGGGTCTGTCTTCTTTTTTGTTGTTTTTATTTCCAGTTAGTTAACATACAGTGTAATAGTTTCAGTTGCACATTTTAGTGATTCAACACATCCATACATCAGCCTGTGTTCATCATAACAAGTGCAGTCCTTAATCTCCATCACCTATTTTACCTGTCCTGCTTTCCTGCTGATGACCATCAGTTTGTTCTCTATACTTAGTCTGTTTCTTGGTTTCACCCCCCCCTCATTTATTCTCTTTTCTTGTTTGTTTTATTTCTTAAATCCCACATATGAGTGAAATCATATGGCATTTGACTTTCCCTGACTGATTTATTTCACTTAGCAGTATATCTTTAACTCCATTCATATCATTGTAAATGGCAAGATTTCATTCTTTTTTATTACTGAATAATATTCCATTGTGTGTGTGTATGTGTGTGTATTTCATTTGTTTCCACGTACATTTATATATATATATACCATTCTTCTTTATCCCCTCATCAATTAGTGGATATAGGCTTCTTCCAAATCTTGGCTATTGTAAATAATGCTGCTATAAAATAGGGGTGCATGTATCCCTTTGAGTTAATATTCTTGTATTCTTTGGATAAACATCTGGTAGTGCAATTGCTGCAGAGTAAGGTAGTTCCATTTTTAACCTTTTGAGGAAACTTTATAATGTTTTCCACAGTAGCTGCACCATTTTGCATTCCCACTAAAGTACATAAGAGTTCCTTTTCCTCCACATCCTGACCAACAATCTGTCATTTCCTGTGTTGTAGATTTTAACCATTCTACCAGGTGTGAGGTGATAGGTCATTGTGGTTTTGATTTGCATTTCTCTGATGAGTAATGATAAGCATCTTTTCATGTGTCTGTAGGCCACCTGAATGTCTTTGGAGAAATGTCTCTTCATGTATTCTTCTCATTTTTAAATTGGATTATTTTTGGACAATGTTGAACTGTATAAGTTCTTTATATATTGTGGATACTAACACTTTATCAGATATGTCATTTGTAAACATCTTCTCCCATTCAGTAGGTTGTCTTTTAGTTTTGTTGATTATTTCCTTCTTTGGGCAGAAGCCTTTTATTTTGATGTAGCTGTAATAGTTTGTTTTGCTTTTGTTTCCCTTGCCTCAGAAGACATATCAAGAAAGGAGCTGTGTTGAGAATTTTTGCATCTATGTTCATCAGGAATATTGGCTGATAGTACTCTTTTTTGTCTTTATCTGGTTTTGGTATCAGGGTAATGCTGGAATGAATTTGGAAATTTCCCTTCCTTTTCTATTTTTTGAAATAGTTTAAGAAGAATGGGTATTAATTCTTTTTTAGAAGTTTGGTAGAACTTGCCTATAAAGCTGTATATCTGGTCCTGGACTTTTGTTTGTTGGGAGTTTTTTTTTTTTATATTATATCTGATTCAATTTCTTTGCTGGTTATCAGTTTGTTCAAATTTTCTATTTCTTCTTGCTTCAGATTTGGTAGTTTATATGTTTCTAGGAATATATCCATTTCTCCCAGGTTGTCCAATCTCTTGGTATATAGTTTTTCATAATATTATGATTATATTTCTCTGGTAGTGGCTTTATTTCTCCTCTATCATTTGTACCTTTATTTATTTAAATCCTTTCTCTTTTTTTCTCTTGACAAGTTTGGCTACAGGTTTATCAATTTTATTGATTTTTTTCAAAGGACAAGTTCCTCGTTTCATTTTTTTGTTGTTTTTTAGTTTCTTTATCATTTATTTCTGCTCTAATCTTTACCATTTCCTTCCTTCTGCTGGTTTTGGGTTTTGTTTATTATTATTGTTTTAGATACTTTAGGTATAAGGTTAAGTTGTTTATTTGAGATTTTTCTTGTTTCTTGAGGTGGGACTGTGTTGCTATAAACTTCTCTCTTACAACTGTTTTCGCTGCATCCCAGAGGTTTTGGACTATTGTGTTTTCATTTTCATTTGTTTCCATGTACATTTTTATCTCTTCCCTTTTTTTAAAGATTTTATTTATTTATTCATGAGAGACACAGAGAGAGAGAGAGAGGCAAAGACACAGGCAGAGGGAGAAGCAGGCTCCATACAGGGAGCTTGATGTGGGACTCGATCATGGGTCTCCAGGATCAGGCCCTGGGCTGAAGGCAGGCGCTAAACTGCTGAGCCACCTGGGCTGCCCTATTTCTTCTTTTATTTCCTGATTGACCCATACATTGTTTAGTAGTGTGTTATTTACCCTCCACGTATTTGTGGTCTTTCCAGATTTTTTCTTGTGGTTGACTTCCTGTTTCATAGCATTGTGGTCAGAAAAGATACAAGGTATGACTTCAATCTTCTTGAATTTGTTGAGGCAGGTTTGGTGGCCTGATATGTGATCTATTCTGGAGAATGTTCTGTGTGCACTCAAAAAGAATGTGTATTCTGCTAAGGATGGAATGTTCTACATATATCTGTTAAATCAATCTGTTCCAGTGTGTCATTCAAAGCCATTGCTCCCTTGTTGATATTCTATTTAGAGGATATGTCCATTGATGTGCATGCAGTGTAAAAGTCCCCTACTATTATTATTATATTATTATTTATTAGTTCTTCTATATATTTTTAGTAATTATTTTTTATGTCTTTGAAAGGTGCTCCAAGTTGGGTGCATAATTATTTACAATTGTTGTATCTTCTTGTTGTATTGTCCTTTAAATTATTATATAGCACCCTTCTTTGTCTCTTGTTACAACCTTTGTTTTAAAGTCTTGTCCAATATAAGTATTGTTACTCCGGCTTTCTTTTGACATCCATTTGCGTGATAGATGTTTCTTCATTCTTTCCCTTTCAGTTTGCAAGTGGCTTTAGGTTTAAAATGAGTGTCTTGTAGAAAACATATCAATGCATCTTGTTTTATTCATTCTGTCATCCTATGGCTTTTGATGGGGCTTTGAGTCCATTTACATTCAAAGTAATTACATATAAATGTATTTATTGCTATTTTATTACTTGTTTTACTGTTTTTTTTCTGTAGATTTAACTGATCCTTTCTTATCTCTCTCTCTTTCATGTTTTCCTGATTTTCTTTAGTGATATGTTTGGGTTTCTTTCCCTTTATTCTTTGCATGTATGTTAGTGGCTTTTGATCCATCAGGTTTGTATATAACCTTCTGCATATAGCAGTCTATATTAAATTGATGGTAGTTCAAGTTTGAATTCTCTTCTCCTCCCTACATTTTAGGTGTATGTTATTATATTTTATATCCCCTTTTTTCCCTTGACTGATTTTTTACAGAAATATTCATTTTTATTGCTTCTGTGTTTCTTAACCTTTTACTGTCACTTTTGGTCCTTCCATTCCATTCAAAGTGTGCTCTATAATATTTCTTACAAGTTTGGTTTAGTGGTTACAAAGTCCTTTAGTTTTTGTTTGTCTGGGAAATTCTTTATGTTTCATTCTATTCTGAAAGATAGCCTTGATGGTATTTTTGGATGCAGATTTTCCCCATTCAGCACTTTGAACATTCCCTTCTTGCTTGAAAAGTTCTGTTGAAAAATCTCCTGGTAGCCTTATGGCTTTTCCCTTATAAGTTAGTGACTTCTTTTTCTTGCTGCTTCTAACATTTTTAATATGTTTTGGTGTGGGTATGTTTTTCTTGATTTTGGTGGGATATTTCTGTGCCTCCTGGATCTGGATATCTGTTTACTTCCCAGATGAAGAAAGTTTTCAGTTAATATTTCTTCAAATAAATTTTTAGCCCCCTTTCCTCTCTTCTTCTTCTGGGACTCCTATACTATGAATGTCATTATGTTTAATGGAGTTACTGAATTCCCTAAGTCTATTTTTGTTTTGTGTAATTCTTTTTCTCCTTTTTGTTCAGCTTGATTACTTTTCATTACTCTGGCCTCTGGAGCCCATTTTCTTTACTATGCTATTCCTTACCTCTGTGTTAAGGGTGTCACTCATGTCTTTCATACTTGTCTCAAGTCCAGTGGATATCCTAATGATCAATGCTTTAAATTCTCTATCAATCATGTTACTTCTATCTGTTTCACTAGATCTCTGGATGTGGCCTTGTCCTGTTCTTTCATCTGGGATAAATTTCTCTCTCTCCTCATTTTGTCTGACTTTCTGTGTCTGCTTCTCTGTATTAAGAAAGTTAGTTGTGTCTTACATGTTTGAAAGTAGTGACTTTATGAAGAGGGGGTCCTGGGGTGTTCTGCAGTGCAGTATCCTCTGTTCACCAGAACCTGGCACTTCAGGAGACTATCCTATGTGTGTTGCTTTTGCCCTGCCCTTATGTCTGAGTCAGTTTTCCTTTCAATACAGTTGTCTACACTGATTCTGCCTGTTGTGGACTGGCGTGCTCTCGATCAGAGACCCTAGAGTATTTTAAAAATTAACCAACTCCCTTATTTTTTAAATAACTAGATTCCTTGCTTAAGTACTATAAGGGATGATGTGTACAAAGAAAGGAAGTCTAAAGAAGGTTAGAGAAGAAGGCAGCCTCTGGAAACAAGTGCCACCAACAAACCTAAGAATCTCTTTCAATATCACTTTTATTTCCCTTCCTTGTTGGTAAACTTTAATTTTTAAAAGAAAATTAAAATAACAAAATAAGTTATTAACTTATGATAATGGAGAGAGTAAAATGGAGTAAACATTGCTCAAGGAGGTATTTAGAATGGAGCCAGGAAGACATTGAAAGGGTAGGGTTTGAGCACCTTGTCTCCTGCTCAAATTCTCAGAATGCTGAACTTAGGTAAAAGCCAAAGCATCTGCTACAAATTAGAATAGGCAGAAATGGACTTTCTGCCCAGCATTAGCCCTAGCAACCAATCATGTATAGATAGTATAATTATAGCTAACAGCACCAATCACATTTTGTTCAAAACAACTTATATAGATTCCCTTTTCCTCTTTAAAAGCTCTAGCATCCTTTGTCTTTCAGGAGCATGCTTTTGACTTCAGTTGACTCTATGTCTCCCAGACTGCAATATCTAAAACTCCAAATAGATGTACATATTTTATTTTGCCATTTGCAGTCTTGTCTTTTGTTGGTCTAGACTCAGGTGAAGTTTATTGAAATACACTGAACTAGCACTGCACTGTTCTAAATTCATTCAAAGAGCCCAGTAAAATCTCATTCTGTAACTGAATACAGAGGAATGATTTATCACTGGGAAGTAAAATAAAATTGTTGGCAAAGTGATTTGGGATTAAAAACAACCAAAGGTAATTCAGCCTTGAATAACTCTTCATAAAGCTCATGGCTCTTTATGGACACTAAAGGCAAAGTACTGAAAAATAGCTTTTTAAAACTAAGATATCTTTACTCCATTAATCTAAACACTTGTATACACAGGTGACTATTTTGGCTCAAGAATAGATATAAAGATAAAATTCCTCACCTCATGTTTCATGCATGGACAGCTGGAGTTGCTGGCCAGGTTAATCACTCATATGGAGAGTGTTGAAATTCAGTGAAGTTCACGGTGATTAATACTCAAGAATATTCAGTGACCTATAACTAACACAACCTAAGTTGACTTCAGAAACTTTCTAGTTAAGTGACCCTGAACAAGTCACTTGTATTTATAGTTTAGTTTTATTGAGTTTAAAAGTTGCTAAATTTGTGCACTTCTATGTGACATGCGATTTGAGAGTTAATAAAAATAAAAATATCAAGAGATGGGGCAAGACGGCAGAGGAGTAGGATCCCCAAGTCACCCATCCCCACCAACTAACCTAGATAACTTTCAAATTATCCTGAAAACCTACGAATTCAGCCTGAGATTTAAAGAGAGAACAGCTGGAATGCTACAGTGAGAAGAATTCACGCTTCTATCAGGTAGGGAGAGGGAAAAAAATAAACAAATAAAAAAGCATCCAAGGGGGAGCGGCTCTCCCAAGGAGCCAGGCTAAGGGGGATGGGGAGAGCCTCCAGGACAGGAAAGCCCAGTTCTGGAGAAGCAGGAACTTTACCAATCTTCCCAGATGGAAAGGCACTCTCAGGGAGCTCGGGCAGGATCCCAGGAGAGTGGGGGTGCCCCTAGGCTTCCAGGGTCACTAACAGAGGAACTGTACTCTGGGGGAGAGTGCACCACACGCCACAGGTCGAGCTCCCTAAAGGGGTAGAGCGTGCGCCTGGCGGGTCTGGGAGCAGCTCAGGCGGTAGCTCAGGTGGCTGCTTCATGGAGAGGACTGCGTGGCCCTGAGAGCGGGATTCCAATGATGCAGGCCCTGGAGCACAGGCACCAGGGGACACAGCCCAAGATCCAGGGAAAGGCGGAGTCCGGGAGGGCACAGGGCAGCAAGGATGCTCCTGCAGCTCAGCCTCCCGGGATGTGCAGATGACTGACCCCTGCCCCCAGAGCATCCAGGACCCCGCAGACTGGGAGACTGCGGTAGTTACTGTGGGGGCTGTCTCCAGGGTTGGAGAGCTGGCTGCCGCCACTATTGTTGTTCCTCCTGGTGTCACCTTGTGCCTGGGTCTGAGTGGGGCAACCAGGGAGCAGGAGCCTCACAGGGTTAACAGCTCCCACTGAGTTGTGCACCTGGCAGGGAGTGGGACAGCTCCCCCAGGTGCACACACCTGAGAATCAGCACAGCAGGCCCCTCCCCCAGAAAACCAGCTGGAAGGGCAAGACCAAGTTATTGACCCAGCAGCCCTGGAAAGATCCAAGGGAAGTCTAGGAACTTACAGTATATAGAATCAGAGGAAACTGTCTTTGTTTTTTGTTTGTCCCCCCCTTTTTTCCCTTTTTCTCCTTTTTCCAGTACAACTTGTTTTTAGCCAGTCTGCACTGAGCAAACTGACTGAAAGGAAAAACTCACCACAAAAGAAATAATCACAGAAACAATACTCTGTTACACAGAGTTACGAAATTTGGATTACAATTCAATGTCAGAAAGCCAATTCAGAAGCACAATATAAAACTACTGGTGACTCTGGAAAAAAGCATAAGGATTCAAGAGAATTCATGACTGCAGAATTTAGATCTAATCAGGCCAAAATTAAAACTCAATTAAATGAGATGCAATCCAAACTGGAGGTCCTAACGATGAGGGTTAACAAGATAGAAGAACGAGTGAGTGACATAGAAGACAAGTTGATGGCAAGGAAGGAGGCTGAGGAAAAAAGAGAAAAACAATTAAAATATCACGAGGATAGGTTAAGGGAAATAAATGACAGCCTCAGAAGGAAAAATCTACGTTTAAATTGGGGTTCCAGAGGATGCCAAAAGGGACAGAGGACCAGAAAGTGTATTTGAACAAATCATAGCTGAGAACTTCCCTAACTTGGGAAGGGAAACAGGCATTCAGATCCAGAAAGATTCCCCACCCCCCCAACTAAAATCAATAAAAACCATTCAACACCCCCACATTTAATAGTGAAACTTGCAAATTCCAAAGATAAAGAGAAGATCCTTAAAGCAGCAAGAGACAAGAGATCCCTAAACTTTATGAGGAGAAGTATTAGGTTAACAGCAGACTTCTCCACAGAGAACTGGCAGGCCAGAAAGGGCTGGCAGGATATATTCAGGGTCCTAAATGAGAAGAACATGCAGCCAAGAATACTTTATCCAGCAAGGCTCTCATTCAGAAAAGATGGAGAGATAAAGAGCTTCCAAGATAGGCAGAAACTGAAAGTGTATGTGACCTCCAAACCAGCTCTGCAAGAAATATTAAGGGGGACTCTGTAAAGAAAGAGGAAGTCCAAGGAAACAATCCACAGAAACAGGGACTGAATAGGATTCATATCTTTCAATAGTAACTCTGAACGTGAATGGGCTTAATGATCCCATCAAAAGGCGCAGGGTTTCAGACTGGATAAAAAAGCAGAACCCATCTATTTGCTGTCTACAAGAGACTCATTTTAGATGTAAGGACACCTACAGCCTGAAAATAAAAGGTTGGAGAACCATTTACCATTCAAATGGTCCTGAAAGAAAGCAGGGGTAGCCATCCTCATATCAGATAAATTAAAGTGTATCTCAAAGACTGTAATAAGAGGTGAAGAGGGACACTATATCATACTTAAAGGATCTATCCAACAAGAGGACCTAACAATCATGAATATTTATGCCCCGAATGTGGGAGCTGCCAAGTATATCAATCAATTAATAACCAAAGTTAAGACATACTTAGATATAATACACCTATACTTGGAGACTTGAACACAGTGCTTTCTACAATCGATAGATATTCTAAGCACAAAATCTCCAAGAAACAAGAACTTTATTTATTTTTTTTTTTGAAACAAGAGCTTTAAATGATACACTGGGCCAGATGGATTTCACAGATATTTACAGAACTTTACATCCAAACGCAACTGAATACACATTCTTCTCAAGTGCACATGGAACTTCGCCAGAATAGACTACATACTGGGTCACAAATGATACCAAAAGATTGGGATCGTCCCGTGCTCGCTTCGGCAGCACATATACTAAGATTGGGATCGTCCCCTGCATATTTTCAGACCATAATATTTTGAAACTAGAACTAAACTACAAGAAGTTTGGAAGGATTTCAAACACGTGGAGGTTAAAGACCATCCTGCTAAAAGATGAAAGGGTCAACCAGGAAATTAGAGAAGACTTTAAAAGATTCATGGAAACTAATGAGAATGAAGATACAACCATTCAAAGTCTTTGGGATACAGCAAAAGCAATCCTGAGGGGGAAATACATTGCAATACAAACATCCTTCCAAAAACTGGAAAGAACTCAAATACACAAGGTAACCTTGGACCTAAAGGAGCTGGAGAAGGAACAGCGAATAAAACCTTCACCCAGCAGAAGACAGATAATAAAAACTCCAGCAACTCAATGAAATAGAGACCAGAAGAACTCTGGAACAGATCAACAAAATCAGCAGTTCGGTTTTTTTGAAAGAATTAAGACAGATAAACCATTAGGCAGCCTTATTAAAAAGAAGAGAGAAAAGACTCAAATTAATAAAGTCATGAATGAGAAAGGAGAGATCACCACCAATATCAAGGAAATACAAACGATTTTAAAACTTACTATGAGCAGCTATATGTCAATAATTAGGCAATCTAGAAGAAATGGGCGCATTTCTGGAAAACCACAAACTACCAAAACTGGAACTGGAAGAAATAGAAAACCTGAACAGGCCAATAACCAGGGAGGAAATTGAAGCAGTCATCAAAAACCTCCCAAGACACAGAAGTCCAAGGCCAGATGGCTTCCCTGGGGAATTCTATCAAACGTTTAAAGAAGAAACCATACCTATTCTCCTAAAGCTATTTGGAAAGATAGAAAGAGATGAAGTACTTCCAAATTCGTTCTATGAGGCCAGCATCACCTTAATTCCAAAACCAGACAAAGACCCCACCAAAAAGGAGAATTACAGACCAATATCCCTGATGAACATGGATGCAAAAATTCTCAACAAGATAGTAGCCAATAGGATCCAACAGCACATTAAGAAAATTATTCACCATGACCAAGTAGGATTTATCCCCGGGACACAAGGCTGGTTCAACACTCGTAAAACAATCAATGTGATTCATCATATCAGCAAGAGAAAAACCAAGAACCATATGATCCTCTCATTAGATGCAGAGAAAGCATTTGACAAAATACAGCATCCATTCCTGATCAGAACTCTTCAGAGTGTAGGGATAGAGGGAACATTCCTCAGCATCTTAAAAGCCATCTACGAAAAGCCCACAGCAAATATCATTCTCAATGGAGAAACACTGGGCTGGGAGCCTTTCCCCTAAGCTCAGGAACATGACAGGGATATCCACTCTCACCACTGCTATTCAGCATAGTACTAGAAGTCCTAGCCTCAGCAATCAGGCAACAAAAAGAAATAAAAGGCATTCAAATTTGCAAAGAAGAAGTCAAACACTCTCTCTTCACAGATGACATTATATTGTACATAGAAAACTCAAAAGACTCCATCCCAAGATTGTTAGAGCTCATACAGTGATTCGGCAGTGTGGCAGGACACAAAATCAATGCACAGAAATCAGTGGGATTTCTATACACTAACAATGAGACTGAAGAAGGAGAAATTAAGGAGTCAATCCCATTTACAATTGTACCCCAAAGCATAAGATACTCAAGAACAAACTGAACCAAAGAGGTAAAAGACATATACCCTAAGAACCACAGAACACTTCTGAAAGAAATTGAAGAAAACACAAAGAGATGGAGAAATATTCCATGCTCATGGATTGGAAGGATTAATATTGTGAAAATGTCAATGCTACTCAGGGCAATTTACACATTTAATGCAATCCCTATCAAAATACCACGGACTTTCTTCAGAGAGTCGGAATAAATCATCTTAAGATTTGTGTGGAATCAGAAAAGACCCGGAATAGCCAGGGGGACATTAAAAAAGAAAACCATATCTGGGGCATCACAATGCCAGATTTCAGGTTGTACTACAAAGCTGTGGTCATCAAGACAGTGTGGTACCGGCACAAAAACAGACACATAGATCAGTGGAACAGAATAGAGAACCCAGAAGTGGACCCTCAACTTTAGGGTCAGCTAATATTCAACAAAGGAGAAAAGACTATCCACTGGAGAAAAGACAGTCTCCTCAATAAATGGTGCTGGGAAAATTGGACATCCACATGCAGAAGAATGAAACTAGACCATTCTCTTACACCAGACACAAAGATAAACTCAAAATGGATGAAAGATCTAAATGTGAGACAAGATTCCATCAAAATCCTAGAGGAGAACACAGACAACACCCTTTTTGAATTTGGCCACAACAACTTCTTGCAGGATATATCCATGAAGGCAAGAGAAACAAAAGCAAAAATGAATTATTGGTACTTAAGTAGGATAAAAAGCTTCTGCACAGCAAAAGAAACAGTTAACAAAACCAGAAAACAGCCTACAGAATGGGAAATGATAGCTGAAAATGACGTATCAGATAAAGGGCTAGTATCCAAGATCTATAAAGAACTTATTAAACTCAACAGCAAAGAAACAAACTATCCAGTTATGAAATGGGCAAAAGACATGAACAGAAATCTCACGGAGGAAGCCATAGATATGGCCATCAAGCACATGAGAAAATGCTCCACATTGCCAGCCCTCAGGGAAATACAAATCAAAACCACAATGTGATACCACCTCACACCTGTGAGAATGGGGAACATTAACAAGGCAGGAAACAACCAATGTTGGAGAGGATGGAGAAAGGGGAACCCTCTTGCACTGTTGGGGGGAATGTGAATTGGTGCAGCCACTCTGGAAAACTGTGTGGAAGTTCCTCAAAGAGTTAAAAATAGGATTTCCTTATGACCCAGCAATTGTACTGCTGGGGATTTACTCCAAAGATACAGATGTAGTGAAATGCCAGAACACCTGCTCCCCAGTGTTTTTAGCAGCAATGTCCACAATAGCCAAACTGTGGAAGGAGCCTCGGTGTCCATCGAAAGATGGATGGATAAAGAAGATGTGGTCTATGTATACAATGGAATATTACTCAGCCATTAGACATGACAAATACCCACCATTTGCTTTGACGTGGATGGAACGGAAGGTATTATGCTGAGTGAAATAAGTCCCTTCAGAGAAGGACAAACATGGTCTCATTCATTTGGGGAATATAAAAGTTAGCGAAAGGGAATAAAGGGAAAGGAGAGAAAATGAGTGAAAATATCAGTGAGGGTGACAAAACATGAGAGACCTTAATTCTGGGAAAGGAACAAGGGGTAGTGGAAAGGGAGGTGGGCGGGGGGTTGGGGTGACTGTGTGATGGGCACTGAGGGGGGCATTTGGCTGGATGAGCACTTGGTGTTATGCTATATGTTGGCAAATTGAACTCCAACAAAAATTAAATAAAAATAAATAAAAATATCCATTATTTTAAAAATTACTTATCTAAAACTAAAAAAGCCAGAGTATCAGCAAGATACTAAAGCATTGGGTACCCTCTTAAAGTTTTTTCATTCACTAAACTCTTTTTTAAAAAATGAATGAAATTTTGAAAATTTACAAACAAATGTTTATAACAAACTGGTAAGGTATAAATAATAATGAATCAATGGTCATATGTCCACCATCTGTGCACCATCTGTACAGGATTTTCTCTGTACCATTGTACCAAGTAACCATTAGGTGAAATTTTGCCTATCATTTTCTTGATGTTTTCTAGGCAGTTTCAAAGGCATTTAGTATTTGTGTGCCTTTATACGTAAGGTATTATGCTACTTTAAAGGTAGCAGTATTGGTTACATTCATGAATAACACTTTTAGGCATATCCTCTCTCTTTTTTAAAGATTTTATTTATTTATTCATGAAAGACACAGAGAAAGGCAGAGACATAGGCAGAGGGAGAACCAGGCTCCTTGTGGGGAGCCTGATGCAGAACTCGATCCCAAGACCCCGGGATCACAACCTGAACCAAAGGCAGACGCTCAACCACTGAGACACCCATGCACTCCTATGGCATGTTCTCTATACAGTACATTTTATCTGATAATGCAAATCTTTGAAGACTAGAACCATTTTCGTGGATCTTCCTCTACTTCATAACGAAAGCCTCTTTTCTGCCCTATATTCATTGATTCTTAAAATTGTTTCTAGGAAAATAACTCAGGACAGCTAAACCAATTCTGGCGTTTTGCAAGAGGCTGGCTATTCTTTACTAGAATTTGTCTTTTTTTTCACCTATACTTTACAAAAGTAATTTATTAAGGTGTGTGATTTTTTTTATAATAAAAAATATGTATTTGATCTTTGTCTAGTTTCTGGTGCAGGGTTCATAAAACCCTTAAAATTTCCTGAGTGAGGTGAGGGATAAAAAGTGTCTTTTGTTATGTCGATGAGGTGACCTTTGGAAAATACCTAAGTATGGGAGCAGGTTGTCAAGGGATGGCCTTGAGATTAGAGGGTGGAACCTTCAATTCCATACCCAGCCCACCTTCAGAGAGAAAAGAAAGGATGGAGGTCGAAGCAAATAACAATGGCCAATTTTTTAATCAATCATGCCCATGTAATGAAGCTTCCATAAAAACCCCAAAAGGATGGGGTTGGAGAGTTTCCAGATAGTGAATATGTGGAAATTAGGGAGAGTGTAGCCTTCAGATAGCATGGAAGCTCTGTGTCCCTTGCCACATACCTTTCCCTCTGCATCTCTTCCATCTGGCTGTTCCTGAGTTTTGCCCTTTTATAATAAGCTGGATAATCTGATAATTAAAATATTTCTCTGAGTTCTGTGAGGTGATTAAGCAAATTAATTAAACCCAAGAAGGAGGCTGTTGGAGTATGTGAGGAGCATGTGTGAAAACATGGACCTGTGATTGACATCTACACTGGGCAATGGGGGGGCGGTTTGTAGGACTGAGCCCCTTAACCTGTGGAACCTAATGCTATCTCCAGGTAATTCCAGAATTGAGTTGAATCCTACGACACTAAACTGGTGTTTCATAATTACTTGGTGCATGGGGCAAAGCCACATATATAATTGTGTCAAAATTGTAGTTTGTGTCAGTGAAGTGGGATTTGCAAGAATGGCCCTGGCTTATAGAGACATGTGATTTGAGAAGAGAAAGGATGAAAAGATCAAGGATGAGGAAACTTTGATTTCTGGATGGTTATGTAGTCACCAGTGATACAGCATGATACAGCCTCTGCATTTTGTTGGTTTAATTTGTTTTATGATGACTGAATACACCCATTACTGAAGTTAGGGTAAATGCATGATTAAGGCAGCCCCTTTTGCATAGATACCCCATGTAACTTACTGCTGCAAAATCTAACATTTCTAGAAGCCTTCCAAAATTTGTTATCTCAGATTTCTCACATAGGTCATACTGATACCCAGAACATTAAGGCAATTAGCAAGAAAATAAGGAGAGATGAAGGGGAGAGTAAAGAGACTGAGGGTGGAATTCTTTAGATAGTTCTTGAGAAATGGGATGAATAAAGCAAACATCAGTGGAACTGAAACTAAGTGTTGATATGGCACTATCAAATATTGGGAGGGCCAATGGGACCCCCTTTTTGTCCCCTGACATTAAAGAGTCCAGAGTAATTTTTGCTATTTACTTCAGTTTGGAACAATTAAGTAGGACGGCAAGGATTCCAATATGAAACCTGAACAGAAATCAACTGGTGTGACGATTAAGCCAATGAATCAAGATAAAGACCTATGTAGAGGCCTAAAGCCATGTGCACATGTGTGGATAGAATAGCTAGGGTGGGGAGAAGAGATTTTTCTAGAGCTCTTTCACACAGAAGCCCGATGCACTGTGATTTTGAAGTCTCAGTGGGCAAAGGTTATACTGAGAATAAATAGAGATGCAATAGTTGATGGGATTAAGGTGAATATTTGGGTTAAAATTGGGATTTTTGAACAGATTTTGTGTGAGGTGGTCATATCTTTTTTTAGCAATAATATATTATTGAGGTGGATATGATGTCTGTCTGGGTTGCTTCTCCTACCTAATATTGTAAAACAGAAGGCATGTGAGCCCACCCTCAGGCCAGTTTTAATTGGGCATGCTAAATGGAAAACTGCTCCGAAGCCCACATATGTGGTTAACTTGAAGAATTCTAGAATACCTGGTGGGCAAAAAGAAATTAACAATTAATGATATATTAGAAGCTGAAAATAGTGGTCTCAATGAATTTGTTGTCTTGTGTGGCCTATGGTAAAGATGATGGTTCATGGAGACTAACAACAGACTATCAGGGCTGAAATGAAATTGTACCACTCACAGCTGCAACAGCTTCGGATGTGGTCTCAACAATACAGAAAACATAACTGGCTAACAGAGGCTGGTACTTAGTGATTGACCACATAAGTGCTTCCTTCTCTATCTCAGCCTCAGGAAAGGGACAACTACAGTTTACCTTCACACGGGAAAGACAGTAGTTTACTTTTACAGTAGTCGGCCTATATCCATGGTTTTGCTTTCCACAGTTTCAGGTACCTTAGATCAACTGAGATTCAGAAGCAGATGATCCTCTTTCTGACACATTGTCAGAAGGTCAATGGTAGCTTAATGCTACATCATATGCCTATACCTCACCTTATCTCATCACATAGGCCTTTTATCCTCTTACATCATTATAAGGTGAAGAGTGAGTACAGTATAATAAGTTTTTTTGGGAGATGGAGGGAAGACCACAATCACTTAAGTTTCACTATATTATTATAATTGTTTTATTTTATTACTAGTTCTTGTTAATTTCTTACTGTGCCTAATTTATAAGTTAAACTTTATCATATATATGTATGTACAAGAAGAAACTAGTATATATATATATATATATATATATATATATATATATATATATATATTTGTTTGGTACTATGCATGGTTTCAGGGCTCTATTGGAGGTCTAGGATTATAGCCCCCATAATAAGGGGACACTATTGTATTGTGTGCCATAGTGTTATCTCAATTTAGCAGTTTACTGTCATAAATTGGTCAAAAGGGATTTGAGTTTCATGCAGGTCTCAAGTGCAATAATATGCCATATTGGTGATAGCATGACTGTACCGGAAACTGAAGAACAAACCAGGACTGATTTGAATACAATGATGATATGCATGGTCAACTGGAACTAAGTAGTTACTGCAACCAGCAAAGGTGCAAGGACCTACCCAAATGGCAACATTCTTAGGAATAATCTGGGCAGGAGCCACCCAGGATATTCCACAAGTGACAAAAAATAAACTGCTATTAACTAACTACCCCCAGGACCAAACAAGAAGCCCAGCATTTGTTTGTTGGATTTTGGAGAACACATTTTCAACATTTGGGAATACAAATTAACAGAATGTTAGTTCCTATCTTTAAGATTACCTGAAAGAAAGTTGTATTTCAGTGGGGGGCCTATATTTCAGGCCATGTCTGAATTACAAAAAAATGGTAGCTGTCTCAAGCCATCTTGACCCCCATTCAGATATGATTTTGGAATTGTCTGCTGCGTTCTCATGCAGACTAGAGCTGCTTATGGTGAAAACCCATGAATGCTTCCCAGCAGCAGCTGTTGGGTTTTGAATGAGAAAATTCCCAGATGCTGCTGTGTATACATCATTTGAGAAACAATAACTGGATTTAATGGAGACTGCTTTGATGACTCATAAAATAATTGTGAGACCTGAGATAACTTTAATGTCTTGTTGGGAGATGTCAGAGAGACATTCTAATACAGAAGGAAGTACTCAGAAGAATTCCATAACACAATGGAAACGGTTCATACAGAAGCACACTGCCAGGGAAATGCAAGGAGGTATCCACCACATCCAAGAGCAGGCAGCTATTTTCCCTCTAGGACCAACATTAGAGCTACTTGAGGAATTGCCAGAATTGAATGTGCTGTGAATGGCTCTCAGTTGAACAACAACGAGGTGTTTGTTTACTAAAGGCAGTTCCAAGGTGAATGAGCAGCATTCTGTTTGCATTAAGATCAGTGTATGTGTGTGTGTGTGGGAGCACCTGGGTGGCTCAGTCAATTAAGCTTCTGCCTGTGGCTCAGGTCATGATCCTGGGGTCCTGGGATTGAGCCCCACATTGGGCTCCCTGCTCAGCGGAGAGTCTGCTTCTACTTCTGCCCCTGTCCCCCACTCATATGTGCACTCTCTCTCTCTTTCTTTCTCTCTCAAATAAATAATTAAAATCTTTTTAAAAAGACCAGTGGATGGAAAGACTCTGATTAAAGAGTGTAAAACTAAATTAACTCCATAAGTTGAATTGCATGTTGTTTTCCTACTAGTGATGAAAGAATTGAACAATGATAAAACCCTTATGGTTAGGTTTTTACCAACTTATGGGCAGTAGCCAATGGCCAGGCTGTATGGTCAGGTAGACAAGTAGTAGAAATCTGAACTATTAAAGAGATGCCCATAAGGGGCTTTTGCACTGTGTGACCATAGCCATGCCACTTTTCTGGGCCTCAGGATTCTCATCTGTAAATAAGAAATTAAGACAAGATGACGACTAAGATTTTTTCTAGATCTTTTGATCTGGATCCTGGAATCCAATTTAACATACAACTTTTCAGCCTGCGTTAGAATGGATCTAAAGGCACTAAGTGGCTAGTTGTTTAGACATCGTAATGACTGATTAAATAGTAGACAGTAAATTCTCATTATTTGAAGTAGTTATGTTCTAAACACATAGTTGTGTTCTAGTTATGTTCTAATTACCACAAACACTAATTTAGTGGAGACAAAGCATTGTTTTTAGGGGAAATACAGGGTCAGGTTCCTGCAAGACTCTAGTCACAACATTTTATCAACTGGTTGATACATCAACTTGTTTTATATGTTCCCGTCTATTTTTTATTTTCTAATTTTTAAAATCTAAATTCAGTGAATTAGCTATAATGTATTGTTAGTTTCAAAGGTAGAGGTCAGTGATTCAACAGTCTTATATAATATCCAGTGCTCATTACATCACATGCCTTCCTTAATGTCCACCACCTAGTTACCCCTTTCCCCAACCCTCCCCCCGTCCAGCAACCCTCAGTTTGTTTCCTATGATTACGAGCCTCTTATGGTTTGTCTCCCTCTCTGATTTCATCTTATTTTATTTTTTCCCTCTTTTCCCCTATGATCTTCTGTTTTGTTTCTTAAATTCTATGTATGAGTGAGATCATATGATAAGTGTCTTTCGCTGATTGACTTATTTTGCTTAGCATAATGCTCTCTAGTCCCAACCACATTGTTCCAAATAGCAAGATTTCATTTTTCTTTTCTGATGGTTGAGTAGTATTCCATTGCATACATGTACCACACCACATCTTCTTTATCCATTCATCTGTCGATCAGTTCTTTCCATAGTTTGGCTATTGTGGACATTGCTGCTATAAACATTGTATATAGGTGCCCCTTCAGATCACCACATTTGTATTATTGGAGTAAATACCTAGCAGTGCATTTGCTAGGTCATAGGGTATCTATCTTCAACTCTTTGAGTAACCACCAGGGTGTTTTCCAGAGTGGCTGCACCAGTTTGCATTCCCCTCAACAGTGTGAAAGAGTTCCTTTTTCTCTACATCCTCACCAACATCTGTTGTTTCCTGTCCCATTAATTTTAGCCATTCTGACCATTGTGAGATGGTGTCTCATTGTAGTTTTGATTTGTATTTCTCTGATACTGAGTGATGTGGAGCATTTTTTCACGTGTCTGTTGGACATTTGTATGTCCTCTTTGGAGAAATGTCTGTTCATGTCTTTGGCCCATTTCTTGAATGGATTATTTGTTGTTTGGGTGTTGAGTTTGATAAGGTTTTTATAGATTTTGGATACTAGCCCTTTATCTGAGAAGACATTTGAAAATATCTTCTCTCATTTTTGTTGGCTGTCTTTTGGTTTTGTCCACTGTTTACTTTTCTATGCAAAAGTTTTTCATCTTGATGAAGTCCCAATAATTCTTTTTTGCTTTGTTTCACTTTGGAGATGTGTCTAGTAAGAAGGTACTGTAGGTAAGGTCACAGAGATTGCTGCCTGTGCTCTCTTCCAGGATTTTGATCGATTTCTGTCTCACATTTAGGTCTTTCATCCATTTGGGTTTATTTTTGTGCATGGTGTAAGGAATTGGTCCAGTTTTACTCTTCTGCATGTGGCTGTCCAATTTTCTCAACATCATTTCTTGAAGAGACTGTCTTTGTTCCAGTGGATAGTCTTTCTTGCTTTGATGAAGGTTAGTTGACCATAGTTGAGGTTCCATTTCTGGGTTCTCTGTTCTGTTCCCTTTATCTGTGTGTCTGTTTTTGTGCCAGTACCAAACTGCCTTGATCCTTATAACTTTGTATAGATAAAGATAATTTAATGGGGTTCCTGGGTGGCTCAGTCAGTTTAGCACCTGCCTTTGGCTCATGTCCTAGGATCAAGACCTGCATCAGGCTCCCTGCTCAGTGGGGAGTCTTCTTCTCCCTTTGCCTCTTCCCTTTTGACTTCCCTCCCTGCTCATGCTCTCTGCTTGTCTTGTAAATAAATAAATAAAATATTTTTTTTAAATAAAAACTTATTTAATGTATATTGTTGATTTATTATCATTGAAATCACAGCCAACAACACCATAACTCATGCCTAAACAAAGCTTATGTATCACATATATTTTCTTCCTAAGCATACCACAGCCTTGTCCTGAGGGACACTAGAAAACACTTCAGCACTATGCACAGGGAATATTTTAAACAGGAAAATTAAAAGCACAAAAATGCAAAACCAAACAAAACAGAACATTTTAATAGACCATGAAGAAGACACTTATTTGGAGTATGAAATTTGAAACAAGAAGGCAGAGAATCACCTTGTTTGACCTCATTGGGAAGGCACACATCAGGTAACTCAAATGATTTGCACCTCTACAAACATTCGTAAATGACCATAAAAGTGCCATGACTATTGATTTGGGTGTTGCAGATAAATTTAGTGAATAAATGCATTCACAAATATGGATTCCACTAATGAATATAATTGGCTGAATATCTTTATAAATATCAACTTTATCAAAGAAAAGAAAAATAAATAAAAAGGCAAGGAAAACAATACTACCTCATCTGAGGATGTAGGCAATAATTGATAACTATAATTTTATTTTTATAATATTGAAAATTGAATGACATTAAATACACTGGATTAATCTTAATCTATAGCTGATTCTTTGTATTTGTCAGACAATTGATTATTTCAAACCATTAGGATCCATTTTGTATGTATGCATCTATTCTTGTTGAACACCTGTCAAGTGCTATCTTCTTTGCTAGAAATGAACAATATTGCCCTCAAAAAGCTTACTGATGAGCTAGTGAGCTATAGGAAAGTTTCCTGAGGTTATTTCCTCTGCTGATAGCCACTTCAAAGTATTGTTTATTGGTCTCACAGAACACAGGATAGTCAAGATTTTTAGGTGTAAATAATAGAGGTCAACTAAGGTCAACTATATTAGCTTATGTTGTGTAATAAATCATCCTAAAACATAGTGCCTTAAAACAAGAGCCAGATATCTGGTTCATGATTTAGTGGCATGAAAATTTGTGCTAGGCTAATGTTGATGGACTTCCTAGTTTCCACTAGACCACAGTCAACTTCCATGTCTAGGTTGCCTGATTGGGAGGCTCACCTCTGGATTGCATGACTGCTCCAGGGTAGTTGCCAAGACCCATTGAGATGATGGTTGGAAATAATTCTAAAATATTTAGTGGAAAACTTGTAAAGCTTCTTGCAAATAAATCTGTCTGCAAAGTGATAATTTCCTAATTTCTAAATATTATTTTTGCCTAAGCAAGTCAGAATGCCAGATCAGATTCAAGGAATGGAAAATTAGATTCTACTTTATGATGGGAAGAATATATATATTATATATATAATATATAATTCATATAGTGGAGACATAGATATGGGGAATGAGGTGTAGATAATGAAGCATAATGGGGTAGGATAAAAGATGACTTGACTGTCAAAGTCACAATTAAAATCACACCACAGAATCAGTTCAATGGCAGCATCACTATTGTTGACCAGTAGATGCTGAAGCCAGTGTATCTCTATTGATGGCATTAATTATTATTGCCACAGTTTGGTTTAAAACTGGAAGTTACTTTTACCTTGATTCTGCAACTCCCAGAATAGATGTTTCACTGGTCTTGCCACACTTGCTGGATTGAGACTACTTACCCTTGCTCTGGATGCAAGGGGAGTTGGGAAAGTAATTACCTATCTTTTTTGCTTCCATCATGGGAAATGGATGCTATATCCTAACAATACCATAGGTGGGAAGTTGCCAAACATAGACAAAAGGTTCAGGTTCAGGAAGGGCAAAGAAATTATAAATATCTACATATGTAGTCTTAGGATGAGTAGAAAGGGACTGAGGGAGTAACCTAAGATGTTCTGTCCTAAAGTTTTCTTTGTTTGTGACTTCCCTTTTCCTCTTAGAACATAAGGTTTTACACCTACATGTTTCATCAAGGTCCACAGTGAATTTTAAGGATGAGCATTTGAAATACAGTTAGAGGGAGTGTGGAGAAGTCAAATTCCAACAATGGGACTTCCTGGTCAAACCATATTTTACCACATTGTCACCAGAATAAAATTCCTTGGTTTGCAGGATGGTTCTCTGTGAGGTATCTTTAAAAACTTTTGTTCTCCTTATTACCTAACAGATGCAGATGAAGAAATCAGACAACATAAGGCAGACGGTGCAGAATAGGTGGTGCTGTGATTGAGATGAGTGGAAGATCCTTTGTAGTACATGCGATGAGCATATTGTTGCTCAGGTTACCCATGAGCTATGCAACAAGAAGACTCACCACCTCATGCCTATGTCATCATCAAGTGATAGTAACAATGGCATGGACCTCCTAGCTTATCATGAGGATTTAAATATGTGTGAAATATGTAGCCAATGAATGCTATTCTTATTATTTTTTATTCCTGGAGAAAGGCTTAATTATGTGGGTGAAGAAATCAGTGTAGATAAATTTAAGTCCAGGAGACATAGGAGATATCAGCAAAAGTCACTTCAAAACTAAAAGAAAAATGTGTATTTTTATTATTATATGAAGAATATACTATTCTTTATGAAAGTATTAAATTTCATTGTAGCAGAAAATAATTTTTAACATTTTTTCTACATTTCTATGTCAATAATAACACCTGCTGTCATTAATTTCTATTAACTAGCATTATACAAAGGGAGTAGACCAACATCTCAATTATACTCCAAATTTATTAAATGCTTTTTTCATTAAATATAGCTTTCAGTAATTGTGCTCCTACTTTTGTCAAGGTTAGACTCTTGACAGGAAATATGCCCCTTATCCTTATACAGTATTATTATTGGTCTCTTGAGTTTACAGATGAAAGATCTAAGCCACAAAAGTTTAAATAACTTGCCTAATGCTACAAACTATTAAACAGTTAGCCCAGGATTCATACCAAGAAGTCTCACTCAAAGACTTAGCTTTTGGCTCCAAATTTTAAATAACACCCACTTTAAAAAAGTTTGGAGTATAGATGACATACAATGTTATATTCATTTCAACTGTACAACATAGTGATTCAATAATTGTATGCATTACACTATGCTCATGACAGAAAGTGTAGTTACCATGTCACAATGTTGTTACAATATTATTGACTATATTCCCTATGCTGTAGTTTTCATCCTTATGATTTATTTATTTAACTGGAAGTTTATACAAATTGATCCCCTTCAGCTTTTCTACTTTCTCTCCAATCCCCTTGGCTCTGGCAACCACCAGTTCTCTGTACTTACGATTTTAGTTATGTTTTTTGTTTGTTTGAAGGTTTGTTTTATTTTTTAGATTCTACATGTAATTGGAATCGTATGGCATTTATCTTTCTTAGTCTGATTTATTTCACTTAGCATAATGCCCTATAGACATATCCATGTTGTGGCAAATGGCAAGATCTCATTTTTTTAATAGCTAAGTAATATTCCTGTGTGTGTGCATGTGTGTGTGTGTGTGTGTATGTGTGATATCTTATTTAGCTATTCATTTATAAAAATACACTTAGGTTACTTCCATATTCTGGCTATTGTAAATATTACCACAATAAACATCAGGGTGCATATACCTTTCCACATTAGTGTTTTGGGGTTTTGGGGGGACAGTAAACACTCTTGTTTTGAAGCCATGGACTCATCCCAGAGTTCAGAACCCCAGAAGATCCCAAGTCCCAAGCTATCATTGATCAATAGATAGCATATATTCAAGCCCTAAGAACCTATGTCTAAGGGGGACCCCGTTGCAGACCAGTTTCTATCCTCAGATCAGCAGTAGAAAATTTGGTGTAATTACTCCCCAAATGGACACGTGGCATTTGGCTGGCCCATGTCTCTTCTTTACTTCTACTAAACATTCTTTCTGGAAATCAGTTGTTGTATAAAGAGGGCATAGTGCCTTTTACCTTAGATTATTAGCTAAGTGGGTAAAAAAACAAGAGGGTGTTTGCAGAAACCCATACTCTATTAACCCAGGAAATTCAGGGAGGTGAGTTTGATTTTACATCAGATTTTACATCACAGCATTAGTCTATTTTAAATAGTTTTGTAAAGGGAAGTTATTTCTGAAGATTTGGGCCTCAATCATGTGGAACAGGTTGTTAGGTTCTAGGAAAATTGTGATTAGGTCTAAGGACATGTTTAAATGCTCCCCTTCCCTCTCTCTAATTAATGAAGCTGCTAGTTATAGATAACTTTTACTCATAAAGTGCAAGATTATTAAAATTTTAACCTGAAAATTACTTAAGAAAACTATATATGTTTACATGTGTATGTATTATGTGCATGACAATCTAGGTGCATGCATTATTTGTGTCATTTTAGCTCCTTAGTCTTGGTGAGAACTAATGTTGAACCAGCTTTTAGCAGTTTCGAAACCACTTATTTTGAAATAGCATGATCCTCTCTTTAGACCTGTCTTTTTGAAGCTAGCACCCTGGTATCATGCCCAGTGATCTAAGAATGAGGAAGTCTGAAGCACCAATAATTCTAATGTAGGGAAGTAAGTTCAATGACCAGCTTCTAGGATGCACTGAAAATGCAGAGGAGGGATGAGTAACCCAGCTGGCCCATTAGAGGTGGATACCTGGACAGCTGAAGTCTGAGCTGAGGCTGAAAGTCTAAGTAGGAGCTATCAGACTGGATCACACAAAAAGTCATTTTTATAGGTCAAAAGTGACCAAATAGCGGTAATTTGTATAGTTCAAACTAATCACGAAGGTAATAATACTCAGACAGTGGACACCCCACACCCCACATTCATAAAACCTAGAGGAGAAATAGGACATGTGCATGTCACCACTGTCTCTGTTCCCACTGTGAGTCTGGCCGGCAGGCCCATGGTGACACAGTCTCTGCAGTCCCAACAGCCTGATGTTATCTTTCTCACCACAGCATGTGACCAAGAAAGCCATTTGTCCTGTGTTTTCTACATTGGGAATGCTTTTGCTCTTCACTGAGCTGTGATGGCAATGAGCCTTTCTTTGTAGTTATGGGTCTGGGCCATAGGAAAGGTAGAAATGGGAGGAGGAAGTTGAAAGGGTCTCACCCTCAACAATTTCCTTCTGGGCAGTGGGTGAGTATTTAGTCATAAGATATATTTTCTAAATTTAGCATTCCTGAGACCTCATAGAAGATTCAGAATGTACCAAATATCAAGAAGCAGGTGCTGATGAACTCAAATGTGAAGCACTAGGTAAACATATATCTATACCCAGAAGGCAGGTAAGCACATGTAAATATTTTTTTCCCAGGGGGTCTATAATACTAAATTAATCTTCTCACCAAAGGCATGATTATATGCCTTAGGTTGCGATTGGAATTTGAATAATTCTAATTTCCAACTCTTATGTAACTGACCTTTTACTGCTTTTCATTTTATAAACTCAATTTTTGTGTTCTCTTTCCTTAGGAATTGCAGCTTTCCTTCATCCCAGGGGCTGCTATATTTCCTTGCATCTGCACCTTCTAAGAAAGGAGAATAAGAAATAAAGTTTCATACCAGCATTGAGTAGGTAATTTATATGGCTTAATCTTTAAATTCTTATAAAGATCTTTGGAAGTCAGTATGTTATAGTTGCAGATAGCTGGGATTCAAGAGATAAAGCATTGCGCTTATCATCGCAAGTGGTAGAACCAGGATTCAAATCCTGTTCTGACACCAATGCTGCTGCTCTGCTGTCTCTCCCACACTGTCTCTAGTACAAATCCTCCTGTACAGAAGATGCTCATCAGTTTGCTTGCCATGTGATTCCAAATTTCCTTTTATTTGCTTCTTGGATAATGATATTTGAACCTTGCCATGTGCACAGATTATCTTGAAAGCAAAGGCATAGCAAAATGCACCATATCTCTATGCTTAGTCCATGATAAATATAAGGCTATAGGGCTTATAGTCAAGTGAATAAACACTGTGCTGGCTTAGACAGAAAGAAAAGGAGAAATTCCAGCTTTGAGAGCTACATTATCAAAAGCTTGTTTTGGCTTATTAACTTTTCGAATATGATGAAATACTCCCAGTGCATCTGTATAAAGTAAAAGTTGTTGATATTAACAATAGAAGTATGCTTTCTCCACAAGTCCACCAGCAGCCCTCTATAATAAGGACCTCAACCAGGGGGAAATTTGTGGGGGAAACTTTGGGCTTTCAAAATGTCTCAGCAGATGGGCTTCATTTAGAATAACCAGCCAGCCTTTTGGTTTGACAAAGTAAGCCTGCTTTTCTTCTGAGACTGATGGAATGGACGTCATCCTTTTATGTGAGTGCTTTGCTAATACCCAGAGGAGAGTGACTCCCTCAGAACTCCATAAGAAGCAGACCTAGGAAAACCCAGTAAAGGATCCAAACCTGACCAGTGTGAAAAGGTGGTGCCTATTGAAAACAGGTTTTGAAAATCATCTTTGAAAAAGATAGCTGTGTTTGAAAGGTGTATTCAAACTGACCCCTATAATTCTTAGATTCAAAGAGAAACAAACCAAACTCAATCCTTCCCCACACAAAGAAAGTCCTGAAAAAGATTCTAAAGTAGCCTGGTAAGTAAATTGTGCCCTAATATCCTCCAGCCCCCTCTAAATGGGGTGGAAGATAAAGCACGTGAAGAGACATGAACAGTTTCCCACTATAGACAATTTCATCTGTCACACTTACATCACCTGTGTCAACACAAGTATCTTAGCACTGAACTAATGTGCAACGTTTTCTTTCTATGCTTCCATGTCTACCTGTTAGCAATCATTCATATCACAACCTTTTCTATCTTCTCTTAAATATATCCTCTCTTATTTGTAAGTTTATCTTCTTTTAATAGGCTGAAACATATTTTTATTACATAATAGGGTAGATATTTTTGCCCTAGGGAACCCAGGTATTTTTTAAACTAAACAGTTTCTAGTCTTAAGAGTGTTTTTGTAGTTGGAATACTTTTTTTGGCTTGTCAACATCTCTAAATTTGGAACTGTATTGTGAATTTCCAAATACATCCCCATATACATCTCATTTACATAAGTATGAATAAGTGAGGCCACTTGGAAAGAGAGCTAGATATTTGAGGATAAAAAAGCCACCTTTCCACTATGTTTTTCAATTTGATCATGATGAATGAGCCATTCAGCTGCCTTAGTATCTGGCTAAATTTGGATTATGGTCAGAGAAAAAACATAATAATCATAGCTATCATCCTTCCAGTGGCTGAGATAAAGCCACCTGGATATGGGATGTGGCTGGATGCAGAGTTCCCTAGGGTTCTTTCTCATCATTCATGCATAGGAGTGTGTACGTGTTTCTGTGTGCATGTGAATACATGTGAGTATCTCAATTTAAATGACAAGACTAGTAACAAAAATATATTTCTATTACATACTGTAGTATATAACTGTCTAGCTAGGGCATTCAATGACTTAGCCACCAAGCAATCTCATCCAAGCATCTAAAATGGTAAGAAATAGAAAAGAAAAATTGTTTTAGAATCTATATCCTATTTGACTTATGATATTGAGAGATGATAAGTTTCATGTCTTCTGGCCATAAGATATTAGGTCAATCATCATTGTTCAGTTGGATGAGTATCACTTCATGAATTGGGATTTTAGTAATGGGTTGCTTTAGCAGAATGTAGTCCAACTAATAGTGGTTGTAAAATCTATAGTGATGCTCTTCTGAGCTACTTACTTTAGGAGAATTATAGTGGTACAAGATGATAAGCCCAAGGCAAGTATTTTTAAACAGAGTGATCAACACTGAGACAGAGACAGAGACACTGGCCTACAGGTTACTATCACCTGTTGGTTAGGAACCCCCTCCAAGCAGCCCCTTGCTTGCACAGGTTACGCAGGAGGGTGGGCACTCACTGCCATCCTTCATGATGGTGCCAGAAAGTAATAGGATGATGGAGCTCATGTGGGTGCTGTTACTTTATGCAATGAGAAGACCAACCTTCCACCCTCAACACAGAATTATCTGGCCCCTATGTTCATAGGGCCCTTTTTAAAAAGAATATTTCAAAGAAGCTATAGCTCTGAATTGGGAAAGCCTATACTGAGATGAAATGTTTACCTTCAGATATGAGAGACTGAGAAGTTGAGAGAGTGATAGTGGGCAAGAAACAAAAAGAGTGTGTGAGGAACCCAGAGGCAGTAGGCCTTCACCAGGAGACTTCTGACCAGATAAGAGTGATTCTATTAGACCTTTCAGTTTGAGTTTAATGAGGAGGAGCTAAAGTTTTATGAGAAATCACTATGTGGTATTCATGGTTATTGTATATGATTTATTCTCACTTATATAAATATTTAGCTAACCTGTGTGAGTCCTGAGGCAGAAGCCACCACAGGTATGGTCACTGAAAACCTGTACCAGGTAAGTTGGTGTGAGCAAATCAGCAGTTCTGTGTCACCAGGATTTTATCTTTTAAGGTAATTAGGCCTTGAATGACTGTTCCAGCCAATAATCCTATCTCACTATTTTAAGGAATTATAATTGAAGAAAGTATTTAATATATTTGAAGGGATGAAGCATAATTACATTGAATTAGAAGTGTTTTAGAAGTATAACTTTACTAATCTTTTTCTATTTGAATTAACACAACAAATTCAGTAAATTGTATATTGAAGTGATTTGACAATGGCACATGCTCTGGGGGTTTCTAATCTTCCTCATTGAAAAATCAATCTGAGAGGTAAAATTCATCCTGCTGACATTATTTCCCCTGCAAAGCTCTTTACTCTCCTCATTTCCATCACAAGTTGGGCTTCTCTGTGCCAGAAGAGCATTCACAGATGTTGCAAAAGCAGAAATTTTGAGACTGGGATTAGCAGCTGGGGCTTGGATAGGGGGTGCAGAAAGCCAGGGAACGAGGACCAGGCCAGCAGGTTTGGAAGGAGAGAGCTAATACCCAATTTCTAGAGATATGTATATGGGCAGGCTATTCTTTGAGTCCCAGGAAGTTTCCTGGCCACAATCACAACCTGTGTACCTGGTGACATTGGTCCTCCAGTGCCCTTTCTACATACAGGTGTTGACAAAAATTTCTGGGGCAGACAAATCCTAAGGAAAGGAAAGGAAGATACTTTCCTGTTTGGGTTAGGATAGCAGTCAGGGCAAATGGAAGTGCTGGTTCTTGGCATAGTCTCCTCAGGCTGAGCACCTATAGAACCATGCATGCATCATGATAGGAAGACCATATTTAAAAGTACAGAAAATTAAAAGTGCAATTTTGCTGCAATCATCCAGAATATGCTGAAAATTCTGGGTGCTACTGGTTCTGGAGCAGTGGACAGAGACAGTGCCTTCATTTTCAGTCATTGATAGCCTTGGAGCCAAAGAGTAAGCATCTGGAGTCCCTGAGTCTTGGCAGCAGGAGAGGACACTTGGACAGAGTAGCTCTTCTTTTGCTTCAGGAGCAATAAGTGTGGTCATGTGGATCCACTAGATTAGGAAAAACAGAAATTTGGCAGGCATTGTGTGGTTGTCAAGAGAATCAGATGTAGTGCCCTGGGGTGTAGCCTGGTGCCCCTTGCCTGCTCACAGTTTCTCTTTGCACCCTAGTGTGGGCAAGCCATTCGTATCAGGTCAGAGCAAGTAGGAGGATTGACTTCTGGCCTCATGTTTGCTTGAGACAGACATGTAGGTACAGAGGTGGATAGATAGATAGATAGATAGATAGATAGATAGATAGATGATGATAGAATTTAGTAGAAAACTAGCACCAAGAATGTGTATAAAATTAGGTAGACAGCAGGAAAAAGCCATTGTTTTAATTGTGCATATGCAGACCAATGTCAAATTGACAGATATTTGCTCAATATACAGGGTATTTAGAAATAAGTATAATAAAACTGGCACAATTTATTAACTATGACTATGGGGAGCATATTGCAAAATGACTATGGTCAGACCACTTAAATTTGTCATTTTCTTATTTTAATTTAGAGAAATAGTATTTTCCATTATAGAATAATATAAAATAGACTTCCTCTCACTTTTCAATGTTAGAAATCATTACCTTTTGAAAAGTTAGTATAAAAATAATTTGAAGTCCTGGTTATGTTTCCATTACGGTGTAAAATAACAAGAATTGGTCTGTATATTGTTTTATATATTTCAGATCATCAAATGGTTTTCTCTGAATTCTGGTATTGAATTTGTATTTCCTCAGACATTGTAAACAAATTCAAAGAAAGAGCCCTTAAGATACAATTATTAAATACTAATTATTATTTATATATATTCATGTGCTCTTCTGAAAACCTTGAAGTACTTTACTCATATTATTGTTGCTACAATTTTTGATGAGTGCTAATGTGAAACACAGGTTCCTTTTTTTTTTTTTTTTTTTTAGTTTTACAGACAGTGCAATATTTTCTAATTGAGTCACATCTCAGTTTACAAGGTAACTAGTCAAACTGGTAGGATTAGAAACGTGTCTGCTTCTAAGGGAGATCATATTTCCAACCCCAAATTGCACACTTAGTCATAAACATCACCTGCTTATAAGACATTTAAAAATTTAACCACTGAAAAAAACCCAGAATATATGAAAACACATTTGTTTAATATTACTACTTAATATAAAATAGTTTTAGATGGATAATACATAAAACATGAAATTTAAAAGCATAAAACATCTGCATAAAATTATCTTTGCAAACTTGGGATAGGCAAAAATTTCTTTAGTGAAAATTCCAAAGGCACTACACATAATTTATATTTATTTATTTATTTATTTATTTATTTATTTATTTATTTATTTTTAAATATTTTATTTATTTATTCATGAGAGACACAGAGAGAGAGAGAGAGAGAGAGACAGAGACAGAGACAGAGGCAGAAGAAGAAGCAGGCTCCATGCAGGGAGCCCAATGTAGAACTTGATCCCAGGGCTTCAGGATCATGCCCTGGGCCAAAGGCAGGCGCTAAATCACTGAGCCACCCAGGGATCCCATACACATAATTTTTAAAATTTTTGATTATCCTTCGACAAAATTAAAAACTTTAGTCCATCAGAAGACATCATGAAGAAAATGAAAAGGGAGCACACATATAGTAAACAAATATTCACATAGAAGATACGTATTTAGAATAAAGACCTCCTACAATAATTAAGGACAATCATTAATCAGTAATTAAAGACAAATAGTTTGTCTAAAATGGGCAAAAACTGGGATCCCTGGGTGGTGCAGTGGTTTGGCGCCTGTCTTTGGCTCAGGGCACGATCCTGGAGACCCGGGATCGAATCCCACGTCGGGCTCCCGGTGCATGGAGCCTGCTTCTCCCTCTGCTTGTGTCTCTGCCTCTCTCTCTCTCTGTGTGACTATCATAAATAAATAAATAAATAAAAAATTAAAAAATAATAAATAAAATGGGCAAAAACTTAAATACATCACAAAAGAAAATATTTGAATGGCCAAGTGACACATGAAAAGGTGCCCAACATCATCAATTATTATGGAAATACAAGTTAAAAGAATAATTAGATACTACTTCATATCCAACAGAATGGATAACAATAAAACCCTGACAATTAATACCAGGGTAGATAGGAGGCATATACCATCCCATGACCTAGTAATTCTATCCCTAAGTATCTACCCAAGAGAAATGAAAACACTTGTCTACATAAAGACCTGGTTGTTGTTGTTGTTGTTTTTAAGATTTTACTTATTTATTCATAAGAGACACACAGAGAGAGGCAGAGAGCGAAGCAGAGGGAGGAGAAGTAGGCTCCTCTGCAGGGAGCCTGATGTGGGACTCAGTCTCAGGACTGGAATCATGATCTGAGCCAAAGGCAGATGCTCAACCACTGAGCCACCCAGGTGCCCCTACAAAAAGACTTGTAAATGAATGTTCATAGCAACTTTACAAGGCTAAAAAAACAAAAACGACCCAAACATCTGTCAACAAAAGAATGGATAAATAAGTTGATTAACCAATTTAATGGAATATCTACTCATCAATAAAAAGCAAAAAAAGTATACATGCAACAACATGGATTATATATCTATGTGTGTGAGTGTATGTATGTATATGTGTGTGTATATATATATATATATATATATATATATATATATAGTGAGTGATAAAAACATTCACAAAAGAATGCTTTATGTATATTTCCACTTATATGAAATTCAAAACAGACATAACTAATGGTGATGTAATTCAGAGCAATGGCCATTTGGGGAGTATAGGGGTGATGAAGTGTTATATGCCTTGCCTGGAATGGTGCTTACACAGGTGTATACATTTATCAAAACCCACCCAATTATACACTTAAGACATGTGTCTTCCACTTTATGTACATTTTACCTCAATAAAAAGTAGTGAAAATATAAATAATAAAAACAACATGTTATTTCAACTTTCCCCCAACTAAAACTATTGAAATTTTAAAATAAGTTTGAAAACATAATTATAGGGGATCCCTGGGTGCCTCAGTGGTTTAGTGCCTACCTTTGGCCCAGGGTGTGATCCCGGGATGGAGTCCCACATCAGGCTCCCTGCATGGAGCCTGCTTCTCCCTCTGTCTGGATTTCTGCCTCTCTCTCCCTTTCTCTGTGTCTCTCATGAATAAATAAAATCTTAAAAAAAAAAGAAAACATAATTATGTTCTTGAAGCTTAGATTTAATAGAAGTGAATGTTCTTCAAAATACCCTCCTAGGGACAGGAAGTGAATTAGTACTTCTTAAGCATTTGTGCACCAACTACTATGGTAGAACTGTCATCTACATTGTCGGAAGTAAAATTTACAGGAACCTAGTGAAGTTTAATGATCCTCACTCCACAGATAAGGAGAACGAGTCAATTGCCAATGACTCTACCAGAGGGAAAATCAGAATTCAACCTCAGATGAGTTTTTCAGGATCTATCTCTTTTCCACTACATCGAACTTATAGTTCCTTCATGCTCAAATAACCAATATTTGTTGGAATTCTGTGTTCGAAAAGAAACTGATTTTTGAGAAGAAGGTATATATTAATACCCTTCTAGAAGTTCTGCCTTTTCTTTCTCTTTTTACCACAGCAGAAGGAACTATAGATCAATCTACCTGTTCTTCAGGCACATATTTGGAGCCAGAATGAAGAAGTTTGGGAAACTTTAAGGGAACTTAAAATAATTTATCACCATTCAAGAAGCATATATCACATATAAGTCAATTAATTCTCTCAGCCTTCTTCTTTCTGATTTTCTAGGGCAGGCTCATTTTGTCCAATACAATCTTGCAACATTGGTGTTGGTGTTCCTTAATGTTCTATTTTTTTGTGTATATCTTTTAACCCTGGCTTGAGGCCGTTTTCCAGTTTCTTCACAGCTCCATGTATGCTTCAATATAAATTGAACCTCAATATAAATATGTTTAAAACTAAACATATAAAATTTTCCTGAAATGAGATTCCTTGTGTCTTTTTCTTTGTTTGTTTAGGGAATAGCACTGTGGTCTCATTCTGCAAATCATCCTTGACTCTATGGTCAATTGGCTTCTGAGTTCTATTTTATAAATAACCTTCATGTTATTTCCTTCCTGTCCATCCTCATTGCTATTCTGTTGTTTCGGTTACTGAAAGCTCTCATCATATTTCACCTAGATAGTCTGTCAGAGTTATCAGTGGCTTCCATATTGCAAATTAATGGATTCTGTTTTGAAGTAATTGACAGTGCTTACTCCTCACCACCTTGATCTTACTTTACTCCTCAGATGCCAAATTTGTAAAATCTTCTGTACTTTTTACTCAGACTCCATTTCTTGTGCTGGCTCCTGCTCTTCTGCTTGATTTCTAAGCATTGGTTTAGCCTGTCATGGGCTCAGCCCTCCACGTTCCCTTCATGTCTCTGTATACCGTATCACTAGATCATCTCATGCAGGCTCTTGGTGTTAACTACCATGTTACATTAGTAATACCCAGGATTGGAACACCCAGAATTGCAACTCCAGTCCTGGACTCTATTCTGAATTCCAGATAACTGTGTTCATCTCCACTTGATTGTCAAACAGGCATTTTGAATTTATCAAATAAGAGCCTTTAGTCTCTATGCCCTGACACACAAGACATCAGACTCAACTTGTAATCTACTCTATTTCAGTCAATGACATCATCAGTTGTTCAGTTGCTAAGACCTTGAAGTTGTTTTTGTTTTGTTTTTAATCTTTTATTCCTTATGCTAATAAGCATATTTTTATCAGTTCCACCATTAAAATATGAAATCTGAGCTCCAACACAATCATTTTTGTTTGTCCAAACTCATATTTTCTTTCTCTTAGACATTTACAATAACTTCCTAACTTACTACTTTCTTCTACTTTGACAACTTACATCTTTATTCTATAGAACAGCTTTTTAGATGCAAAAATCAGATATATCATGCTTCTATTGAAAACCTATAAATAACCCCCCATTGTGTTCACAAAAACAAAATCAATGTTCTTGTAAGTCCACATATGACCTGGTCTCCACTCACCTCTCTGACTGCATTTCCTATTACTTCCCTTCCTTTTCTCCATCTCATTCATCCAATTAAATCCACAATGGTTTTTCTTTCTGTTTCTGAGATCTGCCTTTCCTCAGAGCATTCGTACCTGTTCTTGTTGTCTGGAATTTTGCTCAAACTGATGTAATGTATGAATTTGCTTCTTCATTTAGAGTTCACCTGAAGGGACCCTCCTCAGAGAGGCTGTTTCCCATGACCATATCTAAATTGGTTTTCCCCCAACACTCTTTCTGCTTGGTTTATTTGATTTGTGGCATGTTTTCCTATTGGAGATTATATCACTAATTTATGTACTAACTAGAGTCTAGGAGATCAAGGACCTCGTCTTATTAACTTTAGGTATCTGAATGATAATAGGTCTTGATATATAGTATACACTCAAAAAATACCTTTAAATGAATGAATGGATTGATGATCATTAGTATCTGTGTGGTAAGGAACTCAAATATTCAGTGGGTATTGAGAATTTACAGGTAGAATATTGGCTTTCACCATGTTTGTAGAACAAGGTCCATGAAGCAAAACAAAAGCAAACAAACAAATGACTAATGCCCATGAATGGTAAATAGCAGATGTCTATTTCAAAATTTACTTAGGATTTCAATCCTTACCTTCCCATTCTATTGTAGATAGGGATATGACATTCCATTAAATGCTGATATTCTTAGTCTACAGCATTCTTAGAGATAAAAATATCAGCATAATGCCTGCCACATAGCAACCACTCTATAAATAACTATTACATTAAACTACATGTTGGAAAATTTGTTCTAATCTTAGTCTGTCATCTAATGATGCACAGATCCATGATTTCTAGATTATATATTAGTTCACTACTACTGTTTCAGGATATGGTAGTTATTGTCTTTAAACTCATTATGAGAATTTTGTCTTTTTCCCTCAACTTTTTTGAAAGATTTTGACAAAATGTGGGAGCTATGAAGCCATTAGTACTATTTCTAAAATGATAATGGTATCTCAAGCACTGTTGATCCTCAGTAGGCATTTGTAATATATGTTCTGAAGGAATAAAACAAAAACAAAAAACTAATGCTTGCCTACATATGCATGATTTTAATTCATGGATGTTCTTTATTGTGGCTCTTGAAAGAATTACAAAATGGTTCATTTTGTGATCTTGGTTTTTGATGAAATATCCATAAACTCTTTTATGAGACTGAATGAAGACTTGTGAATTTTGGACAATGAACTTTCAAAAATATTCATTGAAAAATCATAAACACTCCATCCCTTGTCTGAAAAATTTAATTAATTAAAAGTTAAAACAAACTCTTTCAGAGTATTCTTATTAGGTATGAAAGAGTGGATTCTGTTATATGTACTCTAAACCTTTTCCAGATTAATTTTATAAAATAATATCAGTGGATTTGAAGTCATTATTATGATATGTTGATAGCATAAACACCGTGGAAGATATGCTAATTCTGTTAATTCTAAATCAAATCTCAAATTTCAGTGTAGGATGCTTCACAAAAGGGCTACATTCACCAAGAAAAGCTGCTACAAAGGCAAACTGTGTTTTAGTGATCAAGGGAAGTTAGTTTTAATGAAGTGCGCTGAAGGAAGCCATTCATGTCCTCTAATATAATTATAAACTCCAGTAACCCAACTCCAGGAGATATATCCCTCTGGGGATTTGCTAAAAGAGGCTGCAAATAGTTCATGATCTTTCACAGATGTCTAATGTAAAAGTAGAGATTAATTTAAAAGTAAAAGGAGAACACTAATTGGGTTAAATTGTTAACAAGTGGTATAATGTGTCATGCTTTATAAATGCATACAATAATTTAAAGATTCCTATATATAATACTTTGAAAGATATTTAAATTTTAATAGCTCTATTTTCGCAAGAAGAAATAAAGACACAGGGTAGTTATTTGCTGTCTTGCTTACCCCAGCACATTTAGACAAAATCCAGACCAAATGGATTAGTTTCTGAATTTCATTAGCCCTCTTTACCAACAGGTATAAATGAAAATTATATATTGTGGGGATTAAATACAATGATATTTGTCTTGCTTTATGTGATTAACTTAAAGTTCAACCTGGAACAGGAAATTGCCCGGGTAGAGAATTCCTATGGGCAAGAGCGCCGCTGCCGGCTCATGTGAGCCCTCAGGCTTTGGGTAGCTGCCTTGATTCTGCCCCTGGCACTTGCCAGGCTCCAGTGGGTGTAAGCCCTTAGGACTTCACGGGTATTGTTGCCAGCTGTGTCCCCAGTCCTCTGGTCGCACAGTGTGGTACCTTCATGTTTGCACACTTTTCCAGGCTCCAGTGGCCTGGTTGTCAATGTTTACAATGGGGCAAGGATGTCTCATGGGCACTGGCCTCTAGTCCTCTGTTTTTGCTAAATGAATTGTTATAACCTTCAAGATTGGCATTTGAGTCCTAAGCATTGTTTATTTAGGGCTCAGTCTTCTGTGCAGGTTTTGGGTGTTGGCTGGATGAAGGGAGCTGGGGACTCCTGAAGTGCAGCTGGCTCCCTAGTGTGACAACATATATATGTAAATAAACTGAGAAATCTTAAAAAAAAAAAAAAAGAACTTCTTTCAATCCTGAAATCTGAATTATATTTTTTCCTAATTCTGTGAAAGGTAGTCTTACTGAAAAGATTATCAATTTATAATTAAATAGTATATTATACATCATTTATTACAATTTGTGATTCTATGATGTGTTACTCAAACTCTGTGTTTAGATATTCTTCTGTTGCTTGAGGGTCCTCATTTGGAATATGTGAGAGATGAAAACAGTGAAAGCATTCCAAGTGCCATCTTAGAAACCAAAAAGTAAAAGATCAGCTTGCTCAAGGTAAATAATCAATCTTACTGAGCATATTAAATATGCAAAGAAAAATGTGTTTTAATTACAGCTTAAATGCAGTCTGAATACTAATATGACAAAGATTGAAGCACTTTATTTCCCTTAGATCCATATTTTACAGTTAGCGCATTGCTTGCAATGGGATATCTAAAAAATTACTTTAGCTACAAAGATTTCTTGTTAGAGAGATTTCTTCGCCATAAGAAAACAGAACCAGAAAAAATGATTGGTTTATTAATTAATTAATTAATTGATTAATTAATTTTGATGATTGGTTTATTTATGTAATCAAGAGCCTCAAAGAAATTTTAACCTTAGAAATGTTACTCCAGGAAATGTACTAGGTCAGCTCCATGCTGAGACTCTCTCCCTGCCTCTCCCTCAGCACCAGAATGTTACCTCCACCTCTTACAAATTCTTTTCTAAAGGATCCTCTTTCTGGGTGACTGTGTGTAAAATCATCTCCACTGATTGGACTGTAACAATGTAATATCAGGGATGTTTCTTTTGCTTTCAGACTATATTTGAGAAATACTGTAGAGTCAAAATAATGATGTGGACTGAACAACTGCTCTTATGGCGCCTTTAGAAATGGACACATTTGCTGGGTGGTAGGGCAGGTCTATTTTTAACTCTTTGAGGAACCTCCACACAGTTTTCCAGAGTGGCTGCACCAGTTCACATTCCCACCCACAGTGTAAGAGGGTTCCCTTTTCTCCACATCCTCTCCAACATTTATGGTTTCCTGCCTTGTTAATTTTCCCCATTCTCACTGGTGTGAGGTGGTATCTCATGGTGGTTTGGATTTGTATATCCCTGATGGCAAGTGATGCGGAGCATTTTCTCATGTGCTTGTTGGCCATGTCTAGGTCTTCCTCTGTGAGATTTCTCTTCATGTCTTTTGCCCATTTCATGATTGGATTGTTTGTTTCTTTGGTGTTGAGTTTTATAAGTTCTTTATAGATCTTGGAAACTAGCCCTTTATCTGATACGTCATTTGCAAATATCTTCTCCCATTCTGTAGGTTGTCTTTGAGTTTTGTTGACTGTATCCTTTGCTGTGCAAAAGCTTCTTATCTTGATGAAGTCCCAATAGTTCATTTTTGCTTTTGTTTCTTTTGCCTTCATGGATGTATTTTGCAAGAAGTTACTGTGGCCGAGTTCAAAAAGGGTGTTGCCTGTGTTCTCCTCTAGGATTTTGATGGAATCTTGTCTCACATCTAGATCTTTCATCCATTTTGAGTTTATCTTTGTGTATGGTGCAAGAGAGTGGTCTAGTTTCATTCTTCTGCATGTGGATGTCCAATTTTCCCAGCACCATTTATTGAAGAGACTGTCTTTCTTCCAGTGGATAGTCTTTCCTCCTTTATCGAATATTAGTTGACCATAAAGTTGAGGGTTCACTTCTGGGTTCTCTATTCTGTTCCATTGATCTATGTGTCTGTTTTTGTGCCAGTACCACACTGTCTTGATGACCACAGCTTTGTAGTACAACCTGAAATCTAGCATTGTGATGCCCCCAGCTATGGTTTTCTTTTTTAAAATTCCCCTGGCTATTTGGGGTCTTTTCTGATCCCACACAAATCTTAAAATAATTTGTTCTAACTCTCTGAAGAAAGTCCGTGGTATTTTGATAGGGATTGCATTAAACGTGTATATTGCCCTGGGTAACATTGACATTTTCACAATATTAATTCTGCAGCCCTACGACCCAGCAATTGCACTGTTGGGGATTTACCACAAAGATACAGATGCAATGAAACGCCGGGACACCTGCACCCCGATGTTTCTAGCAGCAATGTCCACAATAGCCAAACTGTGGAAGGAGCCTCGGTGTCCACTGAAAGATGAATGGATAAAGAAGATGTGGTTTATGTATACAATGGAATATTACTCAGCCATTAGAAATGACAAATATCCACCATTTGCTTCAACGTGGATAGAACTGGAGGGTATTATGCTGAGTGAAATGAGTCAATCCGAGAAGGACAAACATTATATGTTCTCATTCATTTGGGGAATATAAATAATAGTGAAAGGGAATATAAGGGAAGGGAGAAGAAATGGGTTGGAAATATCAGAAAGGGAGACAGAACATAAAGACTCCTAACTCTGGGAAAGGAACTAGGGGTGGTGGAAGGAGAAGAGGGCAGGGGTGGGGGTAAATGGGTGACGGGCACTGAGGGGGGCACTTGACGGGGTGAGCACTGGGTGTTATTCTGTATGTTGGCAAGTTGAACACCAATAAAAAATAAATTTATCATAAAAAATATACCTTGAAGTACATACATCTTTAAAAAAAAAAGAAAAGAAATGGACACATTTCACAAGATTAGAGTCTCCATCTCTCTGTACTTTAACTTGAAAGAAAACACTGCAGACAAGTAGGCTATAGTTTCTGTCTCACTCTTTTGCTTTTACACCAACCCCATTTAAAGTTTTTATTTCAGATAAATAATGTACAATCTAATGCTTACAACATATTGGGTTGAATTGGGCTCTTTGATAATTACAAGAGGTTATTAAAAATGCATCATGTATCTCTACCTCTAAAGCTCACTTTTTTTTTCTGATTTTAATTCAGAGAAGAGATTGTTTTGTGTAAGTTTAGTTGAAAGATCAGTGAAAAGATGACAGCAGTGTGTGAAATTTTATGTAGAAACTATGTATATTACATTCCAGCAATAGCAATGCTTATATTTATGAGTAAAGATAGATAAAAATTGATATAATTCAGGACATTCAATTAAATGCATGGTTCATGGCCAAAATCAAAATTTTTACCTTTTATTTACAATTGGTATTTGAGATCTTATTTCTATTTAATAAGTTGTCTGGGTGATATTATAATGTAATTGGTGAAGAGCTAGATGGTTTGAACAGATGCTGCTTAAGGCTTCCCTCTGGCATGCCCCATAAGCCTCCCCAAATGCATCTCAGAGTCTGCTTTCCAGGGAACCCAGCCAAAGATGGTATGACAGCAGAGCTGAGATTTCGGAGCTGGATCACCCTTCAGCTATCAATGTGGACCCTGTCCTTGGTGATAGATGGCGTGCCAATGGTGCATGCTCTCAGTTGATTGCTACAGGATGGACTGTGTTTCCCCCAAATTGGAGCTCTAATCCCTAGTACCTCCTAGTTCCTGGAGATAGGCTTTTTAAAGAGGTAACCAAGTTCAAATGTGGTCATTAGCATGGGCCCCTAATATAATATGATTGGATTCATATAAGAGATATGATCAGAACACAGACACATACAGAAGTACATATGAGGATACAGAGAGAAGACAGCCATCTACAGGTCAAGAAGACAGGCCTCAGAAGAATCAAGTAACCTGACACCTTGGTCTTAGACTTCTAACTCTACAGTTGTGAGAAGATAATTTTTTGTTGTTTAAGCCACCCAGTCTCTAATACTTTGTTACAGTAGCCCTAGCAAAAGAATACACAGGACAACTGTTAAAATGTTTACCAATGGTGAACTGGGATAGGATAATGGTAGAAGGGAATGCACTAGCATTTACAACATCTCAGGTGTTGAGAGGGTCAGAGGAAGTAGCAGTTTATAGGGCCATAGGATGAGCTGTCTGTAGCTGGATATTGCTGATACAGTGCAGAAAATCTGTGAAAGGAGGAGAGTGATTATTAACTGATATAAGGGGGAGAGAGAGAGAGAGAGAGAGAGAGAGAGAGAGAGAACTTGTGTGCAAGTGGGGCAGAGGGAAAGAATCTCAAGCAGATTCCCCACTGAGTACAGGGCCTGATGAGGGACTCCTTGCAGGGCTGCATCTCATGACCCTGAGATCATGACCTGAGCCAAAACCAAGAGTCTGATGTTCAACCAACTGAGCCACCCAGATGCCCCTAACTGAAGTAAGGTAAATGATGAAAGTCAAAGGGCTCCTTGGCAGCATATAAAAGGACTATCATCTCCTACAACTAAAAGATACAAAAAACAGAGGGTTAGTCTCAAAGGCTTAATTAGAAGGGGGTTAGAGTTCAAAGAAAGTTGAATTCTCAACCCTGGCAAGTCTGCTTCTCCAAGCTCAGGGATCTAGTTGGAATGAAACTAAATACTGAGAGTTGTTATAGGGATAGCTGAACCAATGCACTAAAAAATATTGACTGCCAAGATATCCCAAAACTCTGTGTCTGTGGAAATGGCCAACACTTCTTTGTTAAAATCAGAGTCACTCTTTTTTGTGAAGGTGATACATAGGCCTCTGGCTTGCAAGATACTACATACCCCATCAAGATCTCTCCCTACCTCTTATTCTAGTAATTGGATAAATAACTATGGTCATTTATGTTAGCTAGATGAGGCAGTTAGACCAGCTAAGGTGAAAAGTAAGTACAGAGGAGCTGCAGGATTTTCTAACATGTACATGGGCGAATACAAATGTAACTAGGTCTTTATGGTGCTGGGTCAGGAAATACCAATTATGAAGTTGGCTAATGGGAAAGTTTATTAATAAAGGTGACATTTCCAATGATACAGGATATAACACCCTGGCAAGGCCACCATGCAATGCTAATATATTGTCAGGATGATTCTTGGAAGCAACAATGGCCCCTACAAAGTAAAAGAGAAATTCAAGAATTGCTGTGGAAGATGGTTGAGATAGAAATGGTCATGCTAGAGTGGCTATCCAACTTAAGGCCAGAAGACCCAACTGACTACATTTCCCAGGAGATAATCTGTCTTCACAAAATGAGAAGGAATGCATGGGAGAGAGGATCACCAGCTTCACTAAGAAGTGCAGTGAGGACTTTTCTCTATAGTTCAAGACTCAGAATAAAAGGTGTTCTTATATAATTGTCTTCCTAATTGCAATGGTGGTAACAAGATCCCCAAAAGGAGATCAGGTGATAGCACTTGACCATTTGAAGCTCAGTGAATACAACAGCAAATTCTATTCACGGAATACAATCAGAATACAGCGAATACAATCAGAATAGGTGGTAAGGTCAGAGTAGCCACAATGGGAGTCTTATCTACAGTGAGATGGCTTGTAGAACATGGTGGTCCTAGGTCCAATATAGGTAAGCAGTATCAAGAACATTGCTTAATTTATACAATTAAGGCAAAATCAATGATCGTAACAGCAGCTCGTCAATAAATACTCCTGATTCCTATGGACCCTAGACAGTTATCATACCTGGAATTCATTGTTCTAAGGAGGGCTGGGTTCCCATGAGTTAGGATTCTGTAACATCGTGGAGTATATATTTGAAAATAATTGGAAACACATAGGCATTTTGAAGACTTCTAAGCAAAGGACTATATTAAAATTGATTCCCAGGAATCAGAAACATCATTCATGACATCCTTATTAGAGTGAAAGCTATAGAACTCAGGTCATGAATGTAGCCCTGACCCAGGTCTGGATCACATTCCTCTGTTCACTGGACCTAATGGCCATTTCCTTGGTTGACAGAAACACCATATTGGTCATTATCCTGTGGTATAGGATTGACTAGTAGGAAAAGCCAGTGGAAGCCTCCAAAACTGGCTCCCCACACACCATGCCTAAGAGAGCAAAATTTTAAAACAGTATCTTGGGAGGAATGGTTGATATTAATTCTACTTCTAAAGCTATGAAGAATGTATAAGTGATGGTCACCATCATATACCTATTTAGTCTAGTTGCCTGATCTCTATAGAAACCAGCTAGATTCTGTAGGTAATGATGGACTTCCAAAAATTCCCCTGGTTGGGATAAGTCTGGAGAAACCAGGCATAAGCTTCTAGGTGTTCCTTCTCATAGTTTCACTTGGTACATACTAAATCCAGGGTTTTTATTGAGAGCCAGTCACATATAGTCCCTGCATGACTTTCTTCAGTTACTGAAACCCCAGACCCTCATAAATCACATTATTAGAATAAATCCTCCAAACAACTGGTGCAGTTTGGCTCAAGGCCAAAAAAATGCAAAAACACTCTTATGAGACAGAACGTTCCAGGAGCTCAGTTCTCAGGAGCCAGCCAAGAAGGGCCAGTCATAAAAATAGGTCTTTCTGGGGAATGTGCCATCCCCACACAAACTTCCTCAGCTTAAGAAGGGCATAATGAAGAGTGGCTCATTAAACTCAAAGATGAAGATCTGGATCAGTCTTCCAGGCAGATCACTTGGACTAGCAGAGGCACAAGCCAAGAGTAAGGGAAACACAGGATGCACAGTAAAGGATGGGAGCATAGCTCCCTGATGTGACATAAGTCTAGTTTCCCTGGTGGGAATTACAATTCATTCCACTCACCTTTCTCTTGTAAGTTTTCACAGTAAAAGAAGCCCCAAACAGGATGAACTTAAACTGGAAAGCACTTGATTCAAGCAATGTTAGGGGTGGCCTCTGGGGACCCGGCTGTGCTGCCTAGATTCCCTTTAGGAGAAAGGTGCTCATCCCCAACAATCATGACTTCTTGCTGGCTGGCAGGTTGCAGATGTTCTCCAAGGATCTCTGTCAGCTGAATGTACTCACCCTTCCACTGGCATGCCCATTCAAAGACTCACTTGATATATAGGGGCAAAGACCCGGTGCCTTACCTCAGTTAGGAGCAATGTAGATGCACTACCCTATTTTCTTCATGAAATCAGCCTGCAAGGTCACAGGTCACCTCTTCTCACTACTCCCCTTCCATTCTTTTGTTTTTTGGGGAGGAGAGGTCTCCAGAAAACTGTGTGCAGATGTATCTGTTTTCCTAAGAACAGAGACTAAAACACCTCAGTCAGATCAAAAGGTACTCCAAGCATTCAGATTAGGATCTTTTTGCATATCAAAATAAGCAGACTCATATTTAGATTTGGAATTTGTGGGAAATGAAAGTAATTAGATTAAGGCAAAGAAAAGCGATGCTTAGGATTTTGATCTGATATCTAAAAGCAATCTAAAATTAAAAAAAATAATAATCCCATGATTTTTTTCCATCTTACAGATGCTGTGGGAGACATGAAAGAGAAAGTGTGTTTATGTCTCCAAACTGTTTCACTCGGCTCCAAGAAGTTGTTATACTGATCATTGCTGACAGCCAACTACCTAACTCAGCAGGCATAGGATTCACAAGACAGAAACACTGACTTAGATAATTATGAATATTTATCTATGTCTCAAATCATAAAAATAAGAGAAAATTGAAATGAAATCCTTTTGGCTCTAGCATATTTATTACTTCCAGTGTATTTGCTCACCTAAGTATCTCCATTTAGGAAGACAAAGCAATTGTCCTGAATCTCCTCATAAGTTCTCCATATTGTGCCATGCCAGGCCTGATGAATGTAGGGTGCTGAGCCTTGGGGAGTTCTGTCAGTTATTATGTTCATTTAGATGCCTTGTCACAAAAAAGAAAATGCTGACAGCAGTTTGGAAGCTAGCAACTAAGAATCCTGAAGACACTGCCCACTGAGAAATGGTCTTTGCACCAAGAAAGACAGCCATCTTCTCCTGTCTCTGAGTTAGCACTGTGGAAGGAACTGGTTCCTGCCCTCACAGATTTGGCTACCACTCACCTGCCCAGTGGCTTTGCAGATGGTAGGAACCTCAAGAATCAAGATCAGTGTTTATTAATAAGTGATCAGTGTTTTTGCACTGTGACTAATGTTTGGAGCCTGATTAGGGAGAATGTGGCCCAAAGGTGAGGAGGATAAAGACTGGGACTTTTTTTTTTTTTTTATGTTTGACTATTTGTATGACTGGCAACTGACTCATTATTCCACCTGGCAGTTACCCAGACATAAAGAAGTCACTGAACTTAATTCTCCTTTGCTTCAAAGGATCAGGGAAAAGGGTAGAGAGACTTGTAGGTCAGGTAAACATGTAATAAGAGCAGGTGGTGGGGTGAGATTGCCATAGTGGAAGAAAGTGCCTAAAACTGTTCAATACCAGTTGCATGTTAGGAATAGGGACAATGGCAGTCCATTGGATACCTGGCAGTCCAGCATCTGAGGACACATCTTATTTTGGGGGATCTGGCACTCTGTACCACTCACTACAGAAGTCAGAGTGCTTTTAATGGTCAGGATGTAGTATAAGTTGAATAATAGTAACAAGATACAATGACTAAAAAGAGAATTTTATTTCATTCTGATGTAAGAACAGTCGCACCAGGCTTTGCGTTATGACCTTTACCTCTGTGCAAGAAGTCCAGGGCAAGCGAATTGATCTTTAAAGAGATGACCCTGAGGATGAACCACTCAATTCTCACATGTCACTGGCCCACACTGATTCCTAGCCGCAAGAGAGGTTGAGAAATGTAGTTCCCAGTTGGGTGGACTATGCCCAATAAATATTAAAAAGGAAAGAAAGAATAGTTCCTGAAGTATGGTTAGCAGTTTTTGATGCAAGGATATGTTGTCTCTATGGAGCCTGATGTGAGCACATGACCTGGACTTAACCAACAAGGTCAGTTCCACTGGGCACTTTGGATCGGAGAGTTGGTCATAGCTGACAGAAGGCCTCTCCTATTCTGCCTAGGTGTGACCTGAGCAGATGCTTCCCTGCTCAAGTTTAATTAGCTCCTGCCACATTCTAAGCCTGATGCCTTCTGCATGGCTTCCCAGAGTCCAATAGCTGTCAGGACAGTGCGTACATATTGCATGATTATGGATTGAGAAATAGGATTTGTTGGGAAAGTTTGTGAGCAAAGGGTCAATGAGAGAAAACATTCCTGGCCCAGACTCTCACTATTCCTGTAAGAGGCAAACAGGGTGAGGGTTTTTATGGTGAACATGTATTTCATTCTAGCAGCTCTCCCTTCTCAGGGAATGGGAACAACTTCCTCAGTGCAGAACTAAACCAACTGCTTGTTGGAAGGCAGACTGGATTTGGGTTCCCGCTTTTTAGAAGAATTGTCTAGGAAAGTCAGCAGCTATTGGGATGTATGCCTTGGCAATGTTAGCCCTTGTGCCCTGGAAAGCTCAGTTTGGTCACAAACTGAGTTTCAAATACACAGAAAGCTATTTTCAAAAACTATCTCAAAGAATGAATAAAAATGAAACATTCTCTCTTGACAATACAATGGGCTTAGAAATAAACTAAAAAATATTTTTTAAATGTATATATTTGGAAAAAGAAAAGCACTTTTAAATCAAACATTCAAAAAATGTCATAATTGGAGTTAACAAAAATATTTTGAAATAAATGACAATAAGAATAACCCTAAAGTGAGTAAAAGGAAGAAGAATAAAAGCAAGACAGAAAATAATGAAATATAAAATCAAGAAACAGAAGAGTAGTTCTTTGACAGATCTAGTGTAATAGGGAAACCCCTAGCAAAACTAATCAAGACAAAAAGAAAAAGTGTAAGTAAACAGTACTTGCAACTTACAGGAGCCATAATCAGGTAGACTAGATGGTCAGAAAGAACCATGATGGCATACTAAAATCAATGTTTTGAACATAGATGACATGAATAATTTTGTGTTTTAAGCTGGTAAAACCAATAGCCACTAAATAAATTGAAACAATAAATTGAGAATCCTCCCACCCCCTCAATAAGGTGAGCCACAATTTGATTCATGACAAACTGCAGGAAATGGCAAACTGCTCACAGAAGGGATGTTACTAAAATGAGAATATAAATCGAGCTTTTGACTCAATAAGTAATATCGATACAATGTCATACAGTCACTAATTTCCCCTCATTACCCATGATTGCCATCTGTCTTTTATCATTCTCCCTGGAAATTCTGATTCACCGTCCATAAATTCCTGCAGCGCATGTCCTTTCCCACAGGACTTCCTAATTCACTGAGCTCCTCCTTGTGAGCTCTTCCTGTGGCTCTGCTTTGTATCACTGTGTCTGGGGCATGAGCAGTTCTGTGAGCTGGCCTGCAGTGACCCCTTCTCCCAAGGAGCCTAGCACGGTGCGTCCCCAGAGCGGGAGAACATAGAGAAGGCTGAGGGGGGATGCGTGGGCGTCACCCTCCACTCTGCACAAACCAGAGTCCAAGCTCTGACCTGACAGTCTGTCCCTGCTGCCGCAGCCCTGCTTGGCGTCTGGCCCAGGGAAGGGCAGACAGGCAGAGGCCTTCACCTCCCTCGGTGCTGTGCCCAAAGCTCAGGTTTCAGCCTTCTAAATATAAGGTGTGCTCAGGGGTCCCAAAGCAAGCCCACATTCACTGCAGAGTGCTCCTGGCCTGCCTGCTGTCCCTGCTGGGTCACGTCCACCCTTCGAGTGTGTGCTTTCTCAGGAAACCTTAGAACATGTTTATTTTAAAAGAACAGATTGGAGAAAACAAAAAGGTGAGTGACTATATCATGGCTGTGTTAACACTATTTTGACTGAACTTTAGATTTGTTTCAGATGGAACAAGTTGTGGGCATTGTCTGTACTTGGATAGTTTTATATACACACACACACACACACACATATACATACATATGTATATACACACACATATCCGTATATATTTGTACATATACATATAAGTATACATATATATGTTTTTTCTTGCTTTTCCAAACAAAAACCACATTAATTGCATTTTTTTATTTATTGTAGAATATTTGATCACAATTTTGTGTAAGCTTTTCATTTTTTTTTATCAGATATTTAATACATGGTAGACTATGTTGCTTTGCCAAAAAAAAAGGTATGGAAAAAAGAAAAGGACACTCCATGTGATTAACAGCATCTGTTTTGTGTCAGTGTTTCTAGATTGCTGTTCATAGTCGGGCGCTTGTTCACAGGGAAATCCATGGCATCAGTACCTTCCATTGGTTGCCTGCTAGCCAAAAATCAGTATTATCGAAGTAAGTTATAACATCACTGGAGGATATTCCTAGAGAATGTGATTTGAGGTGATGTTGGTGGGATATTATTGACATACCTATCATGTCCTGGTCAGAGCTTAAGGGAGGAAAGTTGACAGTTGTAACAGTGAAGAAAATAGGACTAGAGATCATTCAGACCTCTCTGAATCAATATTGTCAGGGCTCATCTCTTTGTTTTAAGTATGCCATATTATATCATATTAATGAAACCATCAACACTTGTAAATAAGTGAAAATAATCTTATATTTCATAATTATGTTTTAATTTCATGTATCTTGCATTTAATAGGATATATTAAAAGCTGACAATTTTACATGAAGAAAAGACTGTTTCTTAGAAAAGAAAGGATGATATGACTGCTTCAAGGATTATTTCATTTCCATTTTCTGCTATGGATAATAGGTCAGCTTCTATTTGGCCGGTTTTATTTTTATTTATTTATCCACTTCTGAGTATTCATAGCTGAATAGAAAATTACTGATTCTTAAGGAAAATTTGGAAATTTCATAGAATGAAACAATCATTTCAGAAACAAATTATCGTTTATTGAAAATATGCCCACATATAGAAAATTCTAATTTCAGGGATTGTTTGTAGGTAAAAGTTGGACGTGTCTATTAACTTATTATTTTTATAAAATTGTTAAACTATTTGCATTTACTTAGTGTTATATCCATAGAAGTTATTTTTATATTTAGATCATTTAAAAGACTTATAGGTTTAAAATATACGTATGATAAAACAAATAAAATTTTTATTATTTAAATTCCTTTCCTTCTAAACTTGTAGCTTTTGTAGAACATTTAAATATATGCACATGTAATATTTCTAATGTAGTACAATAAAATTTATTCTTGATTTTGTACTTACTAAGATTTTGAATTTGGTGACATTTATATTTTAAGTTCTACATCTATCTATGGAGAGAGAGAGAAAGAATCATCCACCATGAAAAGAAATATATCTTTTTAATAGAAAATGTAAGAGTGTGCTAGGTGACCATTGCTCTTCCAAGTATCTCTCTCCCAGGCATGGTCTAGTGGTCAGTAAGGCCTGCAGAAATCAGCAAGAACTTTCCTGCCATAAAACATGAAGAAATCCTCGGAAATTAGGAAGAGAAAAATAAAAGGGGATAACTACCTCAACTACCTCTTAGAGAAAACAAAGGACTCTGAGATAATGCAGCAAAAACAGAAGACAGCCAATGAGAAGAAGTCTATGCAGACAAGAGAAAAAAGATGACTATTTGGAATACCTGGGTGCTACTGCCAACTAGGTGTATCATAAGCAGCGTCTGCCTTCGGCTCAGGGTGTGATCCCAGGTCTGGGGACTGAGTCCCGCATTGGGCTCCCTGTGGGGAGCCTGCTTCTCCCTCTATGTCTCTGCCTCTCTCTCTGTGTCTTTCATGAATAAATAAATAACATCTTTAAAAAAAACTATCTTAAACTTAAAAAAAGTAACATGGAATATGCCTTTTTCCAGAAGACTTTTTAATTGACAGTTTAATCCATTTTTTGATTCATGAAGTCATGATCCAGGAGTAAATAATTTCAAACCATGCTACTTTGCCACTTGGAAGTTTATGCATAAATAATATGTCTGTGTTTGTTTGCCAATTATTTATTTGTTTATTGATTATCATTTGTTTCCTTCAGAGACCAGTATATCTTCAGTTAGCTCTTTAACAGATTCTGTTAATGTCATACCTGATGACAAATCCCAACAAGGTATTTGGTTTATTTCTTATCAGCATCACTCTTAATATTTTCTTTGTTTCTAGTCTTCCAAATGTGTTTGAGAAGAGAGTAATATGACTTTTATTTGATAGGGTTACTAAATGTGGCAGAATCTAGCTGGTGGTTTAAATCCTTTTTCCATTCTGAACCTGTGCCTTCAGATGTAAGAAGAAAAGATCTGTCTGCTAGTGGGTATGTTTTAGTTTTTCTCTGATAAAGATATTTAAAAAAAAAAAAGATATTTCCTTACCAGAATGAAACAATATAGGTAGCAATTACTATGTTAACCATTAGGGATAAAAAATAGTTATTTCTTGATGGTGATGAAGGCTTTAATATAAAGCATACTTAAGGGATTGAGATGGAGAAGATATTTGCTCACCTGTTTTGTTAATCATCAGTCAATTTGTGAACACTTTTTCTAATTCTGCCACTGAAGAGAAACTGAAAAGTCACATGACAATTTTTGTCATTGTTTAGTGATAAAACAGACTGAGAGTCAGAGGCAAGGTTCTAAATTTGTTTTTATGGTACTTTCAGGAAACAAAAATATCTACTCTAATAAAAGGAAACATGAAATAGTTGGCTCCAGAACAGGGAAGGAAAAGAAAAAAAAAAAGAACTTGGACAATCTTATGGTGTGAAAGAGAAAGAAAGAAAGAAATGCTCAAAAAGTGAGGAGATATGTCAAAATGACATACGACCCAGTTGGCCAAATCTGGGACAATTTCAGCAACAAAATAATGATAGTAACAGATAATTGCCCATTGGAGCAAATAAAATCTGTTAATCATTATTGATATAAATAAGTAAATGAACAAACAAATGAGAGAGAAGGGAAAGCTCTTTATTGTAGTACTCTAATTAATAAATGTAGAAGGAATTAATAAATGTAGATGGAAAAAGAGAATTACTACTTGACATATATTACAGTAATGATTGTTTCAGGCAAGGATTATCATTGGGTGCTAAAATAAATGGGGACAAGTATGAGAAATGAGTTCTTCTCAGAGTGTCTCCCCCCAAATACTTATTCATTACAAGGGAAAATAGTGATTTTCCAATGGACAAAACTATCAGATACCACCTTAACAAAAACAAACAGAAAACAATTATTTAGTCCCTGTCCTGGACAACTTATTTCAGTTCCACTGCTGACTTTGACTGGCTTCTATATGGTGCCAATTACTACACAGAAGATTGAACTGGTGGGTTTGCATACAAGTGTTTCTACATATTTTGAATCCTAACACACTGAATAGTACAGTTGTTATTCTAATGGTTTCTAAAATACTTATTTTAGTTTTTTAGACACTACTAATGACCAAATGTAATACAAAGAGTAAATAATAATGGATTTCATAGATCCTAATAAAACATAAGGGCTTTTATGAATTTTTTACATATAATAAATTTGAAATAGAATTAATAAATATTGATATTTTCAAAAATCAAAGAGAAAAAATCAAAGTGGAGTTAATTGTTGAAAACATGTATCCTATATGCTATCAAGTATATTAATTTGAATTATCTAGGTAACTGTTTCACTCATTTTTCCACTTTACTCTGACTATAAAGACAACTTACCTTATAGCTAAGTATTTCTCCGCTATCTGTGTATGGAAATTCAATGAATATTGTTGTAATGACTATTTTATACAGTGTTAATAGCTGACTCTGATAATCAAGAGGATTCCACCTGCCGAGGTGCTATATTTGTGAACCACACCTTTCAGTACTAAGCTATTCCAGATGACTTTTCTTCATTATAAGAAGACAGAAACCTGCTGGAGATCCTATTTATGAGATAGTATCTCTGCAGCCACCCATACAGCAAAAGATTAGGCATTTTCCTCATTATACAGACTATTGCTGTGAGTGGTATCAGCAACGTGGAGAATATTGGAAAAGTATGCCTTTGAAAACATGTACCTTTTTAAAGTAATAAGTCTTCAAATGTAATGATTTGTATGAAGTAGCTTTTTCCCTATCCACATTATTTTTCAAAAACTTTTCAAAAGTCTTTATATTTTCAAAAAAATTTAGACTCTCTAAATGTCTGTTGAATAATTTATTATGCCTTAGAAAGGAAAAATTGATGCCTAACAATGGTTTAAAGGGAATTGAATTCAGAAATGTAGACAACAGTGGCAAAAATTGTATTTTTAATCATGAACATTGGAAATATAAAACACCCCCATAAACATATTGCTTGTTAAAAATATATTGCTGTACGTGCAATTAATTTGTTATTGTGTACACTTTACAATGCATGATTTTAAATAATATTTAACAATGTGGAATGATCTATATATGGTGTGATTTTAGTTGTGTTATATATATATGTTTATAATAATAGATTGAGAAGAAATATTTCAAAATGGCAACAGTAACTATTTCTGGAGATGGAATTATAGGTGATTTTAATTTTCTTCTTTATATTTTTTCTGTATCTTTTCAAATTTTCTAATATGATGTTTTTGTGTATAATTAGAGAATAATAAACATTATGACAAAAAGAGCAGCCCCGGTGGCTCAGCGGTTTAGAGCTGCCTTCAGCCCAAGGCCTGATCTTGGAGACGCGGGATCGATTCCCACATCGGGCTCCCTACCTGGAGCCTGCTTCTCTCTCTGCCTGTGTCTCTACCTCTCTCTGTGTGTGTCTCTCATGAATAAATAAATAAAATCTTTTTTAAAAAAAGAAGCACTGGACACATTTTGTGAATGTGAATATTTCCTACCTTGGCTAGAATATTCCCTACTTTCCTCAATACGGGGTAGATAATATTAAATGACTTTCAGTTAAAACTTTTCTGTATACTACTAGCAAATATTTTTCAATGTAAGATGTGAGGCATTAGAAATTAGGGATGGTGAATTCTCGCAGATCAATGTCACTAGTCTTATGTGACTATTGTTGCATTAAACATCCAGGATAGCACACACAGTTGTTAGTAAGACTGTATTCTAACCCAACTGCATAACCATAAGAAAATATTAGGAATGACCATTTGCAATGATGAGCACAACTGACTATTTACTACTGTTTCCAAATGAGACATACATATTTGTGTTTCTCTAACACTTGGCTGTCAATGAAGGGACTCATATATCATGTTGGCCCACTCAATAGCACATCATTATTTCATGTTACTACTTTTCTGGTGGTTGCTTGCATTTATATTTTTTTATAATTTATAGAGGCTGATTAAATTTTTGGACTATCATTTGGCTTCAGTATAAAGATTAAATTAGTGATAGAACACTCATTTTTTTTTCTAAAGTAAGAAAAAAATGACAAAACAAATATGGTAAGTTGTGAGACTTTAAGATTATAAACAAATTCCTTTTTTCTTAGCCACTAGGTATATGTGTAAACATATTGCTTGTTTAGGTTATTTGATGAATTTTCCCAAATAGGTTATCAAGTTGATATTCACTTTGTTTACTCAGAAAGATAGCATTTATTAAATTACATCATTTGCCTATGTATTTGTATATTTTTAATGTGTCAAAAATACTGGTTTTATAGTAGTTTAGTGTTACTGTTGCAAAAAGTTATTATTTTTTAAAGTACTTGGATTTTACATGAGATTTTTAGTCAAATATATTAGAGTGGCTAGTATACAATACAGATGTGAGAATAGATGGACGGATGGAGGGATGGTTGGAAGATTAGAAAGATGATAGATAGATAGATAGATAGATAGATAGATAGATAGATAGATAGATGATAGATAGGGATTCTGAAAAAAATATGTAAGGAATCTTTCAGAAAAGTAATAGTAAAGTGAATTTTTTAAAGATTGAAAGGATTCCTGTGTGCTATCTCAGAGTTTGTATAGAATGAGGATGATATAAGTAAAGAGAACAAAATGCCTTCCAGATAAATTCTAGTTAATTGCTTTTAACATAATTTTCCTACAGTTTAGTTTGGGGCTGTGTTTAAAAAGTACTTCACACATAGATAGTAGCATAAGTATGTTATTTTAGTTCAAACATCCCCTACCTGTCTTTGTTGCCTACTGGTTAGATGATAAATAGTGGAGGCTGAATGTATCACAGGAGTGTCATAACTCCATATGACTTGAGATGTGCTATAGTTATTCTAATTTGAAATTATGAAATATTATTTGACTTGGTTGGATGTCTGTATTAAATGCAACTAGGTTTTTAATATTTCTGCTCAAGTTCTATGAAATTATATGTTAAGGTTCCGATGATTTTTTGACGTATGATTTTGATAGCAGGTTCCAAGTTATTAACCCACATTTTTTACAGATAAAATAACCACAACCAGTTCATCAATTCTCACTAGAGTTAAAGTCCTCTAGCTTGATTTTAGGACTACTTGGTGCTTCATACATTATGCAGAAGTTTGGGTTGTAGGAAATAAAATTCAGGAATACCATTTGCCTATTAAAAAGTAATGATGGAAAATAATTAAGTTGAATAGAGTAACTAAACTTCTCACTCATAGAAATTCAAAAAATGTAGTCATAATTTATCCATCCTCCCAATGCCATCCTCCAAATGAACATGCCAAAGCCCAGCTCATGGTCAAATAGCTCACAATATTTCCTTGTTGCTTCTTCTTTCTCAGAGAATGGCAACCCATTCATCCGTTCAAACAAGTTCATTATCCATGATAATTATAACCAAGCCAACACCGAGTCCTTCTGATTTTATTCTTTTTATTTTTTGCATCCACCTACTTATTTTCTTTCCCACCAGCACTTACCTGAGCCCAGGCTTTTATCATTTCTCCTGAGAAAAATGGCCATGGCATCCTAAGTGGTCTACCTGCACCCTTTTTTAGATCTCTCCAATTGAGTGTCCTCTACAGATCAATCACAATCATCTTAACAAAACATGATCTGATTATACTCTCCTGTGAACACACATCCTCCATACACTAGCACATGCACAATATTCAATAGTTCCATCATGCTCAGATTATAGTCACGATTCATACAAATCCCCACATATTCTAGCCCTTGCAGATCTCCATAATCTATTCTTGTATATCACTATCCAAAGCTTCCAGTGTTCCAGCTATGTCAGCTCTCCTTCAGTTTCTCATATGTGTCAGCTTCTTTCCTGCCACATAGTCTTTCCACAGTCTGTTCCCTCAGCTTGTACTGTCTTCACTTAATTAACATCTACTCATCTTTAAAATCTTGGCTCAAAAGTCTCTTCCTCAGAGAAAACTTCTTCGATCTACTTAATAAATTAAATTTTTCATTATAGGCTCTCATAGCTCCTATTTATCTCCTTTCTAGCTCTTATCACACTTATAATTTTACATTTGTTTAAGTATTAGTTTTCTCTGCTGCACTATAGTATGCTTTTCCAACTGCAGCATAAACTACACGAGGGCAAGGATTATGTCTGCTCTACTCAACATTTTATACCCAGCTTCTGACATATCAACAAATATTTGTCAAAAGAATGACAATGGTTCTTTAGCTGGAGCTGGCCCCTCTCTCAAGAAGTGTTAAGCTTTGGCAAAGAAGGGTAAACACTAAATCAACAAAGACAACCTTTTCCAACAGCGGTGAGCACTGTAAAGGAAATGATGTACTTTTGTTGGAGAGTGATGGAGGTGGGACAGAGGTGAGGGAGGGCTTCTTTAATTGGTATACTTAAGGAAAGCCTTACTAAAAAGTGGATTTGGGACTGAATCCTAAAAAGGGGAAGCAGCCAGTTTTGTGAAAAGCACTCTAGGCAGAAAAAATAGGCAGTACAATTTACCACACTCTATGTGGTATATCTAGTTTCCTGTTGCACTATTTTCAAGAGAAGAATTTGATATATTCTATATAGGGGTCAGATTATCTGCTGTGTTTCTTTCCAACTAAAATGGGGATGAGAGATGGTCTGGTCAGTTTTGGGGCTGTGTACTTTTTTCTTAAAGTCGCTCAGGGTGACCTACGAATTGTCCAAAATCACACCGCATAGCAGCATGCATGTAAAGTTGCTGGACATCTCCCACAGCTCTTGTGAATGCCTGGAGTTCTGTAGGGCACAGCCACATGAGCATCTCCTGTCTCTGATATAATTTTCTGAATACCAGGTCAGTTTTATTGCATCATTTCTACCCTACTTCTTACACCAAATGGATAAACAAATGGCTATTATTTTAAAGATTCTTTATGAGTTTCACTTAAAAAATCTTATAACTATTTCATAAAAACAAAACAAAAACTAGTGAAAGAGAGTGCTGCATAGTTACTCTCCTTCCTCAATAGTTTAGAAGGAATGCATTTCAGCTTGGGTGTCTAAAAAATGTTCTCCCATTTCAGTGTAAGTATCTGGCTTCCAAAAAGCAGAGAGGGAGAAAAGTATGTGATTCTAATACTGTGCTTCAAACAAATTTCATTCAACATTTTAGTACATTTTAATTAAATTCATTCTAACCAAGTATGTATTGCAGCTATTCGGGAAAAATGACTTGTATTTTTTTGTTATAGCTTTATATAAATTGGTCAGATATAAAGGTTTTGCTTTATCATTTTTAACTAGATAGATTGAAATTTATTTGGGTCCAGGTTGTAAACCCAAAATATGTTAAATCTTTTGCATTATAGTAATTATTTGGTTAACGGCCAGCTGGAATGTGAGCTTCATAAATGTTTTATCTTTTTATCATTCCTAGCAGAGTTTTTCTAATCAATGAATGAACAGTTAATGGAAATAAGATTTATATGTTAAATGACTACAAACATTAGAATTTTGAAATTCCTTTGTAAGGAAGAATGACCAACATTTTATTTTCAGATAAACTACCTTTGAAAATATTTATACAGTCTTAAAAAGCTCTAAAGAGAGCTATCTTCAAATTTCAAGATGAATTTTACCATGAAGAGAGAAGACAGACAAAGCTCATAAACTGATTCATGTTGCTTTTTCTTAATCATCTTAGATGGATTTCACATATCCATTTATTTCCTGTTACTGCTATTACTGCTTAATATTCTGGAAGGACACAATTTTATTCTTTCTATTGTGCAGAAAGCATCCTTTTAGCTTCCTCCCATCTGGCTGACATTCTCTGAGGTCCCTAAGATAGAAGTACATTTGAGTGTGCTTGATGGCAAATATAGGAGCTCAATCTGCTCAGCATCCTGGACTCCAGAAGCAGGGTCCCAAACTGAAAGCAAAGCAGGCTTCATTCAAAGCAGCAGAGTAGGATTGAAACAGAAATTTGGGGTAATGTGGAGGTTAATTAATTTTTCTTACACATATCTTAAACAGTGTAACCAATCTGTAACTGACCAATTAATTCCAATTGAACCGACAAATATTTTCCTTTTGAAAACTACCTTTTAACACTATTCCATAGTCCTTGTTCTTTCAAAATTCCAGAAAATATTAAATTTCAAGAAAAATCTCTCTCCAGCTAATTATTGTAATTCATTATTTACAGTGCTTAGGTGAAGCACTTTGTGTTTCCTCTAATGGCAATAGTAACTTCTCTAGTGCTAAGTAATGAAAATGACAGATACAGGGAGAATGGTTGGAGGTGCATTATAATAGTGCGACCTCTGTGACAGCCTTGATTGTTGCCTAGAGAAGATACTTGTTTTAGCAAAGCTGAAGCCCTGCAATTCTGAAAACTCAGTGTTCTTAGGATCTTGGGATCTCCACATGGTTCTTAGGTTCTCCAGATGAATCTCCAGATGGATCTCCAGAAATCCTAAATCAATGGTCCTGAGCTGAGGCTTAGAAATCTCATTCTTTAATAAGGGCTCCTGGTAAATTGTATATGATATCTAGAGTAATTCTTAATTCTTTATTACACCGGCAAAAGCTGCAACTGTCCTTCTCCCCAAACTCGGGAAATAAGCCTATGGTTTGCTACGGTTGCAATTTTAGATATGAAAAGGTCAATTGGCCTGAGAGAGTATGTGCGTAATTCTTGAACCAAAATAATTTGATATAAAGAAGTAATTTCAAGTGACAAGGCGTTGGAGGTGAACATGCATAATCAATCAGCTTCAAAGATTGAAGAAAGAGCTGGAATTTGGAAGGATTTTCTACTTTTATAGATAGTTTTCTTCTGCATCCTCAAAGGTTAATGACAGAAATATGTTAATTTTTGTGCTCTTTCTTAATTTTTATTTTTTTCAATAACTGCTATTTTTTATTACATGCACTTCTTGCAATTCTTGTTTTTCAATTCTTAAGTCACTTATTGCCTCTGTTAGAGATAAGTACAATCCAAAAGAATGATAATTTTTCTTTATCTGCGCACTTCTGTCACATAAAATGCCTATTGTACTTATCATCTTAATTTTTTTCTGTGATTCTGTGATAGTACTATGGCTGTCAAAATACATATAGAAAACTGGCTTATAAAATCACTTAATTTTCAAAAATCGCAGGACATGGACATGAATTCTATCATTGTAGATTAAGAAGATTACACACAATGGAGATGTGTGTTGACTTTGCTAAACACATTCCAGTGGAAATATTTGTTTTATTTATTCAATAGTTATTTACTGTCTGTTCACCACATGACAGGTACTCAACTAGACTTCAGTCTTCCAAATTTTTATTTCACATGAGTTCAGAACATTCTATCTATGACTCTCGCACAGACTGGAAATCACACTCGTTCTCCTGCAGAGCTGAGGGAATGAGTCCCTAAATGCCTGCTAATGAAGTTTCTGGATTGTGGAATGGTAGAGGGAAGAATAAGTAGTATGTTGAAGTTAAAAATAACCACTAAGGCTTTAAACTTTAAGAAAGTAGACAACAGTGATATTTAAAGTAGCTTTAAAGGAGGAAAAAATGAAAAATACACTTACAAGTTTTATTATTGAATTTGTTTTTATTACTTTTTTTTGCACAAGGATTTATATGATGTATTTTAAATTTTAATAATGATCTTCTTTTAAAAACTAATTGTTTTGCATTCTTCCCAAAAGTATAATTCCTAAAATATACCATGCTCACCCAAAGGTTCCTAAAAATGGAATAAACTTTTACAGAAATTACAGGAAATTAATATTTAAAGCATTTACTTTTTATGTTGGAAAGTGTTCATACAAAGTTTTAAAATTTCTAGGTTAGTAAGCAACCAATAACTTATTTCCATCTCTGTAATTTTGTCATTGAGAGAATTATAGATAAATGGAATCATATAGTATATATGCAATATAAACTTTTGAGATTGGGTGTTATTTTTTCACTCATCATTATTGATTTGAGATTCATCTAAGTTGCTGCATGTGTCAATAGCTCATTTCTTTTATTGATGAAGCTTAAAACCTCAGCTACAAATCTATCAGTTTGTCTAACCATTCACTCACTGAAGGGCACCTTTCCAGGTAGCGGTATTAAAAATAAACCTGCAAAAAAACATTGGTGTACATATTTTTGTGTGTGTGAGCATGACTTTTCATTTCTTGAGAGTAAGTGCTCAAGTGAAATTGCTGGGTCATATGGTAGTTATTTGGTTTTATGAGAAATTAAAAATCTGTTTTCCAGACTGGCTATACCATTTTACATTTCCACAGGTAATACATGAGTGATTCAGTTTTTATATCCTCTCCAAAATTTAACATTATTACGCTTATGTTATTTTAGTTGTTTTGATAGGTGTGTGGTACTAGTTTTTGCTTTAATTATCAATCATCATTTAGAAAACTCAAGAGAAGGAAAGCCTATTGAATCCTCCTTTTCCTTTCAAATAAGCCAAATCTAGACCTTTTGTTATAGTCCAACAGATTCTTGAGACTATATCCATTTTTTTCATCTATTTTCTCTCTGTTGTTCATGAAGGATAGTTTCTATTGTTCTATGTTCAAGTTTACTGATGCTTTCCTCTGTCCCCCTCATCCTACTGCTGAACTCACATCTGAGCTTTTAATTTTGCTTATTGTAACTTCTAGTTCTAAAATTTTCATTTGATACTACTTTATATCTTCTATCTTTGTTGAGAGTATGTTTTTTAAAAACTTGTTTGAAGCATGGTGTAAATTGCTCACTGAAGCATTTTTATAATGACTGCTTAGAAATCCTTGTCAGATAATTTCAACATCTGCTTCATCTCAGTGTTGACATTTGTTGACTTTTTAAAATTTTCTCATTCAGTTTAGGATTTTTCTGGTTCTTGGTATTACAAGTGATTTTTGATCAAACCCTGGGCATTTTGAGTATTACATTATGAAATACTGGTTCTTATTTAGATTTTTTTTTTTTTTTTTTAGCAGACTCCTCTAACACCATTACAAGAGGTGGTGATGGAGTGCTTCTTCATCACTGCCAGGTGTATGTGGGAATCCAGGCTGTCTACTAGACTTTTTTGACACATGGGAGGAGAGGAGCTCCCTGTTACTGCACAGTGGGCCCACAGCCCTGATTCACCATCTGGCCTCAACTGGCAGCACCCAGTGGGGAGCAAGAGAGCCCCCTTGATACTGTTGATTAATGTTGGAAGTATGGGCCCCCTCATGACCTTCACTGACAAGAGTGAGGAGATTTATCAAAAGCTGGTAGGGATGACAGTCTATGGGGAAGTCATTGATGGGACGTGACTGCTGGTTGACCTATGAGCTGGACCCTGGGCAATTTGGACACCCCTTACCCTTCCACCATCCTTGTAATTTGCATTCTACTTGCCTTTCCACCCCAGAAACTGCCCGAAGGACACAGCCCTGAGACAATGATGTAGTATGGAGGCTATCTGAACAGTATACCTCACTAAGCCCAGTTAAGGTCGTATAAACTTTAAAGGGTTGGACAGCTGGGGCAGGCATCCACTCATCGAAGTAAGTCAATCGGAGAAGGACAAACATTATATGTTCTCATTAATTTGGGGAATATAAATAATAGTTAAAGGGAATATAAGGGAAGGAAGAAGAAATGGTTAGGAAATATCAGAAAGGGAGACAGAACATAAAGACTCCTAACTCTGGGAAATGAACTAGGGGTGGTGGAAGGGGAGGAGGGCGGGGGGGTAGGGGTGAATGGGTGATGGGCACTGAGGGGGGCACTTGACGGGGTGAGCACTGGGTGCTATTCTGTATGTTGACAAATTGAACTCCAATAAAAAATAAATTTATTATAAAAAAAAGACATCCACTCATCTCGCAGCTGTCCAAGACAAGCCTCATATGTAAGTTCCCTTTGCTCATTAAAACTGGCTCCCACCAACTGGAGTGGACTGCTTCTTTCTTCGTCTATCCCTGCCCTGAATCTGTGACTAGTTTCAGATTATACCTGGGAAATTCCTGAGGAGCTTGTGAATCAGTACTTGCTAAGCCAACCAGGAAACAGAAGAAATAGGTCTTGGGAAAGAGGTATTCATGGGGAATTCAATTCTTGAGTTGGCAGTGACCTTTATGTGGGGAGGGATGACTCATATGTGGATGATTGTGAAATGTTATGTGAATACAGGGATGCCCTGAAAATGTTAGATGACCTAATGCACTTGTTCGAGGAGCTGCACATAGCTCCCATGGCAAAGAGGGGAAGCACATGTCTGACACAATGAGCTGTCTTCTCCTGTGGGCAGTTCCCACTGGCCACTGATGCTAAACTAGAAGCTGAAGCTCAGGTTACAAAGTTGGAGGAGCTGAGGTTAATAAAGTGTGTCTACGACTCTGATAGTACCGGAGCTCTGGGAGAGGTAAAGACCTTAGCATGCTATTTTGTGAAGCTAAGAAAGTACAACCTGCCTCAGATTAAGGTCTGAGTCCTTATAACAAAGCCTGATTGGGAGGTTAAGCAGTGGAGTCTCCAGAAAAATGAGAACAAAGTGAATGAGGTGATGAAGAAAGACCAACTGTTTCATGCTGTCACACACTTAATACAAAAGAAAATTTTAAATAGCAATTACTTCAAAGTTCCTAGGAGAAAACTTGACTTTCTCTGTCCTTTATAGTTGTGAATCTTGTCATATGTTAAACACTCCAATAGATAACAAAAACACTGTCCACAGAGTTAAAAAGAAAAAAGAATTTTAATACCAAAAGTATTCTGGGGCAAGTTTAGAACTTGGTTTTCTCTCTGTTAAAAGAACAAAGTTGCCTTAGATTACTGGCCTGCTACTTAATTAAAAAAAAAAAAAACAAAGCTTTTGTTTTGTTTTGTTTTTACCTTTGATGTAATCTGCCTAGAAAACAAAGCTTCTGCACCTTGTTTTTATGAGGTCTTTAATTACTCAAGGAACTGAATCTTGAATAAAAGGAGTTTTAGACAACTGTGTAATTTTTTAATGTAATTTTTGTATATGTTAAATTTCATGGGAAACATTGACAAATAAAAAATGATGATTTTTTTTTAGTTTTTATGTAAAATTCCAGAAAAATCTGCTATATCTTGGTATAATGTTACCATTTATAAGTTTAAAGTGTATATCACAGACATAAATTCTGTACTTTATAATAAGCTTTATAATAAACTCTCATCATAATTTTAACCATAACCATTTTTAAGACCTTTGCCATTTGATGACACTTACTGTTTTACTCCAATGCTTTGACAGAAAGCATTCCCACAAAAGTGCTTTATTTTTAAGGAAAAGACTTTGACAAGTTTTTGATACAGCTAAGATCAAGTTTGTGTGTGTGTGTGGGAAAGACAATAATAAATCTTTCAAGTGCTTCCCCAAAGCTACCTGTGCGTCCCCGCAATATATCCCCTTGCTTGCTCCCCACATCAGTAAAATGGGTTCACCACATTAATAATATAGTATAAACATGTGAAGACATCCCCCTGTTGCAAGACATTCTGCAGACTTTGCTGAAACATCTGTGAAGGAGAGGATGAGTGGTAAAACCACAGAAAATCTAAGGCTCATGCACCACCACAAGGTTTTGGGAGTCTCTTGGTTGGATAAAACTCATGCAGTCCCAGAAATTGGGCTTGATAAGATACAAGCCTATCCAAGCCCTAAAATTGCAAAGGAGATACAAGCCTTTGTAGGAATGTTGGGGTTTGGAAAACTTTTATTTCTTATGCTTCCTGGTGCTTCCATTCCTTATACCATTTTGTAAAGAAAGTAGGGATGTGGGAGTAGAGATAGAGCAACAAAATACCTTTGAGGAGGCAAAAAATACCAGTGAAGCAGGTGAAAGCCCTGGGCATTCACCCTGGGACTACCATTTGAATTAGATGCATCTGTGACTCTGGAAGTTGTGGGTCAGGCACTGCAGCTGAAGCAACAAAAGAGAGAGTGCCCTTAGAGTTTTGGTCCTAGCTTTGGAAGGTGGCAGGAACCTGATAGACTCCCACAGAGTGACAGCTCCTAGCAGTGTGCACAGTGCCACTTCGGGGTGGGGGGGGTGGCACTCAGGAAGGAAGAAGATACAGCAACCAGTGGACTGAACTCAGAGTGGTTTGACTGGTGATCCCTTTGCACTGAGAGTTGGGCTGTTCTAAAAAGATTTACTACTGACTTGGACAATAAAAAGCCAAAGGGTAGATGATTATATATAAGCTCTTAAAGGGTCAAGATATATGAAAAAGCATTTGAGTCCATCTTCAAGAACCTGAGGCAGTCCTCACTGTTTTGCACACCCTAGCTCATAAGCCACTGACACTCCCTGGCAAGCAAACATCTGATGCCCTAGTTCCGGTACAAACCTTAGCAACTGACCCTGCAGTAGATACAGCAGATTGGGTGCATAGAAAGAGTGGCCAGTGCAGTGCCCAAGTGAGATGGTGTGTTGCTAAGCATGATGATGTACCCTTGAAGTATAGTGATTTGGTTAATGCAATAGCACCATGTTCTGTGTGTTTTAGACAATGCCCAAGGCAACTGCCAAAGGAGATTGGGACTATCCACTGTAGTTCCTAACTGGTAAGGGAGTTACAAATTGATTATTTTGGCCCCCTGCCTCTGAATGAGGGTTCTAAATGTGCATTGGTTTGTGTGGACACTGCGTCTGGCCTGACCCAAGCTTTCTCCTGTGGATGTGCAGACCAGGCTATCACCATGAGGGGATTAGAGAAGCAGAGTTTAGTATGGGTACCCACATGGAATAGACAGTGATTGGGGGGTCACATTTCAGAGGTCATGATATGTAAGATGAGGCAAAAGAACATGGCATTAAATGAGTTTCCATCTCTTCTAAATCTATAAGCAACAGAGTTTGTAAAAATGAAAAATGAGTATTAAAGCAGCACATTAAATTGTTAACATGTAAAACCACCTTAGCTGGGTGGACTAAAGTACTGTCCCAGGCTTTAATACATTTGAATGATCAAGCAGAGGGCCTGTTGCTCCCTGTGACAGTCTGGGGACCTCTGCTGAGACGCTTAACATCCTAAGTGTATAGCAGTCACAGGAAACAATTGCCCTGAGTTTCATGGATTAACACGCTATGCTACTGAAAACACCGAGCCCCATTACACCTGGGAAAGGAGTTACCTACTAGAATTTGCAATGGGTTCATTACTTTACACTGCTGGATGAGGGGCAACTACTCAGTCTCTCCTGGGATCCTACTGTCCTGCTGCAAACTGGACCTGTTGAAATGCACTATCCCTGGAATGGAACCTGCACAACTGAAAGAGAAGATGGGGGTCCTGGTATGGAATATCCATTCCCAGACCATCTCCTCATACCTAATTGTTCTACCTCCCCAATATAGACGGTGTGCATAGCCTGGTCACATTCCAAAATCTGCCAGCCTCCCCCTCCTCAAGGCCAGGTGGGTACACTCTGTTTTCTACTGGTTTATCCTATGGTTGCCATCTTTTTTCCCTCCATTGGTCTGGAGAATATTACAAATACATGGAGGCCCTTAATAAATTTACCTAGTAAGTCTTGAATGATAGTAACAAAACCTATCCTTTCTGAACACTGGGGCCACAGATGAAAAGGGCCTTCTCCAATATAGGGTGGCCTTGTACGTTATAACTGTCTCACAAGGAGATACCTGTACTATTATTTGAACAGAATGCTATGTGTTCATGTCCACAAGTCTGCTAATATATCGTTTTATAAAACCACAGAAGTACATAAGTGAATGCCTTAGTGTAGGAGACTTAATAAATCAGTGGTTCAGATCATGGAACTCTTGGAAAAAGTCACTCATTTTGAGAATCATTGTCTTAATCTGTGTTTCTCTTGCATGAGCCTGTTGTGCTGCTAAAGGGCCACTGCCACGCTCATGAAACTCCTGCTGACAGCTTAGGGCACAATGCAGAGGACTTTGTGGGGAGAAGATGCATATGAAATTGTAAGAGTGGGTCACTGGGGGGTGAAGAGGTGGGGGAGCTCATCAAGAGGACATGACTGCTGTTTGATTTGCGAGCTGGGAACAGACAGTCAGAGGCTTCCCACTCCTCCTGTCCTCAGAATGTGTATCCTGCTTGCCTTTCCATTCCCAGAGGCTGCTCCAAAGACACAGACTTGAAATGGTGACATGGTGCTGAGATCTGAAAGGTTCGCGACTGAGCCCAGTCAAGGGCTCTATATAAACTTAAAATGTGGCAGGCGGGTGCAGAGATCTTGTTTTGCACAGCCCAAGACAAGCCCCGTGCATGAGTTCCCTCGCTTACTGAGCCTGCCCCCTCCCCATCTTCCTCTTTCTTCCTCTCTCCCCCCTGCAAATAAGGAGGCCGGTTTCAAATCACATCCAGAAGCTCCCGGGAGCTTGGCGACCATCTCATCCTGGCTTTGCACTGGAACCTTTTCCAACACCAGTGCTGGGTATTCGGGTGCCCGTGACTGCCTGACAAGGGTGGGAGGGAAGTGGGGGCCACAGTTTTTCTGTGGGGCTGGCTGCAGCAGAATGGTTATTATCAAAAGAATTCTGGTCTTTTGATCTGACTCTGCAGACTTTCCTTCGGCTTTTATTTTTGTCTGCTCTTTTTTGTTTTGTTTTGTTTTGTTTTGTTGCCCATTAGTATTTCCCGGTTGTTGGCTTCTCCAAGTATTCAGTTTGAGATATATGTAGGAAAAATAAAATCCAGGATCTCACCACCACCATCACCACATATTTCTTTGGCTCTAAGGCCCTTAGATAATATAAGAAGAGACTGCTTATATTTGCTTTGTATGTAATGTCCAGGGTTGTTAGTTTTAATTAGTGGGAAGAATGTGTCTATTCCATCTCCTCCGAATCACTTTTCCCTCCATGTATTTTTCTTCAGAAATGTCATTTTTGTTTTGCTTTCCTTTTCTCTATATAAGGTTTAAAAACCTTGCCCTTTCCCCTCTTCTTTTTCCAAAATGCTGCCATTATTTCATTGTGACTGCTTTAACTTTCAAAACTTCGAGAAAATTTTCATTTTTATTGAATTATTTTCCCCCAAGGTCAGGTGTGTCTATCCACAGCTAATGGCCTCATTTGTGTCTCTCACTAGTGTTTCAAACTTTTACTCACAATGATCTGGATTTGAGGGGTGGTCTAGTCATAGATGTTTTATATTACACACCCTCCCATCTCCTCTTCTAATTGTTTGTGTTTGTGGATTGCAGACTAGTGATTCCTTCATTGTAATTTTCTACCTAGATATGTTATGAACTCTCATGTCATATAAGTTTTTCATTGATCTTTTTGTGATTACAAAATAAATATATCATCTGTAGACAAAGTATTATTTTACCATCTACTTTCTGATTTTTATATCTTATTTCTTCTTCTTGCCTAATTGTACTGGACAATTCATTCAGAGCAATGTCAAATATAAAATGTCCAGTTAAACTGAGTTGCACAAAGTGGGGAGAAGACATCACTGACATTGTATTCCTTGAAAACATTCCTCTGCTTGCAGTGCAATGACCTTATAGCAGTGATTGAAAACCCTTGTCTTGTGTTTGCCTACAACTAAGCATTTTGCTTTGGAATTCATCATGATAAAGCTTTTTTATTTTATTTATTTTTTATTTTATTTATTTATTTATTTATTTATTTATTTATTTATTTATTTATTTTGATAAAGCTTTTTTAAAAAGCATATATCTATTCCTATATTTAAGAGCTTAGGGCAGCCCCGGTGGCGCAGCGGTTTGGCGCCGCCTGCAGCCCGGGGTGTGATCCTGGAGACCCGGGATCCAGGTCCGGCTCCCTGCGTGGGGCCTGCTTCTCCCTCTGCCTCTGCCTCTGCCTCTGTCTCTGTCTCTCTCTCTCTGTGTCTCTATGAATAAATAAAATAAATAAATAAAATCTTAAAAAGAGCTTCTGGGAAACGTACTAGGGGTAGTGGAAGGGGAGGAGGGCGGGGAGTGGGGGTGAATGGGTGACGGGCACTGAAGGGGGCACTTGACGGGATGAGCACTGGGTGTTATTCTGTATGTTGGCAAATTGAACACCAATAAAAATAAATTTATTATTAAAAAAAGAGCTTAAAAAAGCTCTCTTTAAAAAAAGAGAATGGATGGTGATGCTTTAAGTGCATTTTAAATATCTACAGAGTGGAGCATGGGACTCAACTGTAAACTGGTTCGTAATTTTCTTCCCTTGTGAGATCATGTTGGAGTCTTGCTTTAATGTCGGCCCATGTTGTAAGGGAATTTGCAATATTATTTTTCTAAGTTCTGGAAAATATTAACAGCACTAGCATTATCTGTTCCTTAATTGTTTGGCATAATTACCTAGTAAATCCACCTGGAAGCACAGCTTTTTGGAAACAGCGTGAGGTTGCAAGAAGGCAGCTCTTTGAATGGCTTTTCTCTCAGATATTATCATCATTACTCATTTTATACAGGTTATTAAATTTATTTGCATATAATTGATCCAAATAATCACTTGGAATTCTTTTAATCTGCCATGTTTTCATGATATCTCCATTATTTTATTTCTTGATTTTCAATATTTTATTATTTTTTTATTCACTGGGTGTTAAACATTTATGTATTTCATTGTTTATCAGAAAAATAACTCCATCTTTAAAAAACTTCTCTTTTTATTTTTTTTTTAAGATTTTATTTATTTAGTCAGAGAGAGAGAGAGAGAGAGAGAGGCAGAGACACAGGCAGAGGGAGAAGCAGGCTCCATGCAGGGATCCCGATGTGGGACTTGATCTGCCTGATGTGGGACTTGATGCCAGGTCTCCAGATCACACCCCAGGTTGCAGGCGGCGCTAAACTGCTGCGCCACCGGAGCTGCCCACTTCTACTCTTTTTAAAAGTGATTTTGAATTTATAAATTTTGTACTTATCTATCAATTTACTTTCCTTAGATTTATTTAATTGCTGATTTTTTTTTTTAATTCTTCAGTTGGAGCTTAAATTATTTTCATTCCATTTGAAAATCGTTATTATCATGAGTGTTTCAGGTCGTTTTTCTGTCACTTCAACTTTAGTTCTAGATCCAAAGCCCTGGTATTGTACTGGGTGCACAGGAGAGCACGAGCACCTGGCTCTGACCAGGTTCAGCCACATGCCACTGACAAAATCCAAAGACAGAGAAACAAGCTGTGGACAAACAAGAAAGTTTATTTCAGTGACCCCAACACCTGGAAGACTGACACCCCAAAGACTGTTCCCTAAGTGCGGAAGACACTCCCAGGTTTATATAACAAGGAAAATGTGGGACATAGGTTGATGGGTCTGTGCAGGTAGGCATCGAAGGTCCGGTCAGTCCATCAATGTCTAGGGCTGGGTCACAGTCAGGGTCTTCCTGGCTCAGGGCAGTTCTTATTGAAGGGGAAGTTTGGGTTCCCATCAGGGGATGCTTTGCCCACAGGATCTTCTGCCTGAATAAGACGTAAGCTAGAAAGTAGAACTTAATTACAAAATTTGAGGTCAAAATGGAGGTAGTTGAGTCTTCTTTCAATACAGAGTATTTCAATTTTGGTTACTTTCAATATTGTCTATAACTTTTATTTGATTTTCCTTCTGACTCAAAAAATATTTAAGAGATTTTTAACTATTTAGTTAAAAGAATACTTGCTGTTTTTGTTTTGTTTTCCAGTTATGTCATCAATTTCCAGTTACATCCCATTATTACCAGATAATGCTGTGGATTAATATATCATCACTTTTTGTGAACACCTTTATGGATGCTTGTGGGGTAAAACATGATTTAACCTTGGTTTTCAAGAGCTGTGACTTAATGCATTTATTTCTTTGATGTTGCATGACACTTACCACAAGTTTGCCTGCAATACAGTCTTGTGGCCTCACAATTTTCATGGGTTAGGAGTGGGGGCATCTTAGCTGGTTCCTGCACCCAGGAAATCACAGGCCCCAAGCCATGGGTAGATTGGCCTATCTTCTCTTCTGGACTCTGTGGTCCTTTCCAAGCTGATTCAGACTGTTGGCAGATTCAGTTTGTATGGCTGCAGGTCTGAGGGCTTCTCTCTTTTCTGACACCCCACACTTAGGCAAACTGTGATGAGATCCTGGGTACCATCCCCTTGTGGCACTGGCAGGAGATTCAAACCACCCAAGCCCCTGCCCAGTGAAGTATCCTCATCTCAACCCTACCCCTAATCACAAGAAAAACCCCGAGTCTATCTAGTCTGTCTCTTTCCCCTGCTGTCTCAAGCCATTTTCTTACCAGCTGGGGCAGTTCACTTGTTGGGAAAGACTCCATTATATAGGCAATAAATCTTTTCATACCCTCTTGGTGTGTGTGTCATTTTGTGACATACACGACAAATTTTGGATGGGGGCCTCCATTCTCCTCTTCCAGGTGGTAACAATAATCAGTGCTGTTAGCAGGATGCCTAGTCAATGACCACTGCTGCCAGGATCTTCTTGCTCTTGCTGCCGCTAGCTAGTTGGTCCTGCTGGCCTATGGCAAGCTTGGGATTGGGCTGTGCTGTGCTACATTTGCAGAGACCCACCAAGCCTCTGTCACAGATTTAGTCCACTTATACCAGAGGTTTCAGGAGTTAATTGGTATTTAGGGACAGGAGTATAGAACTGGGGCCTCCTTAAGTAGCCTTGAGTCATGTATCTTAGTTTGGATTTATCTGTGCATCTGTGATGGTTAATCTTATATGCAACTTGACTGAACCATAAGGTATTTTATGCTTAAACATTGTCTGGTTAAACACTATTCTGAAAAAAAATATTTTGGAAGTGTCTGTGAAGGTGTTTCTGGATAACATTAACATTTTAATCTGTAGGCTGAGTAAAGCAGAGAGTCTTCCATGTGACTGTGCCTCATTCAATTCCTCGAGGGCTTAACTAGAACAAAAGGACTGAGTAAGAAAGAATTTAACCTTAGTCAGTAGTCTTTTCCTGCCTCTGGTGGCAGACTTAGACTAGAACTTACATCATCAATTCCCTTGGATTTCCAGCTTGCCAATTCATGCTGCAGATCTTGGGGCCTCTCAACCTCCATAACCACATGAGCCAATTCCTTATTATAAAGAAATTCTATGTATTTTTATTTTAAGACTTTATTTATTTATTCGTAGAGACACACATAGACAGAGAGAGGGAGGCAGAGACACAGGCAGAGGGAGAAACAGGCACCATGCAGAGACCCTGATGTGGGACTTGATCCAGGGTCCCCGATAAAGGATAAATACCAAAGATTGGGATCCCTGGGTGGCGCAGCGGTTTGGCGCCTGCCTTTGGCCCAGGGCGCAATCCTGGAGACCCGGGATCGAATCCCACATCGGGCTCCCAGTGCATGGAGCCTGCTTCTCTCTCTGCCTGTGTCTCTGCCTCTCTCTCTCTCTGTGTGACTATCATAAGTAAATAAAAATTAAAAAAAAAATACCAAAGATTAGCTCAAAGAACCTGAACATCTTTTGCCTTATAGATACCCAAAGGTTCCCACATGTCTCTATACTTACTAAAGCCACAAAACAAGGCCTCAACAGGACATTCCTTTTTTCCTTCTGGGGTTATGGACATTACTCAGATCAAGGTGTTTGTATCACTTCTAAGAACATACAATATTGGGCTTTTAAAGTATTCAATAGATCCTGCACTTTCCTTCCTAACCTCAGGTTATAGGCCCCATAGAGCACTGTGATGACCTACTTAACTAAGCTTATTAGTCACATAGTAAACATAGTACTAGCATGTTTCAATCATCTGTCAAATATCACAAGTGGATTTTAATAAGTCTGACTCCAGTTTTTTGAGGTTTGCTGACAGCTTTTATGCCTCATGCCTACATCATCCCTCACTACCCCAAATCTGAGAAAGCCAAAAGAAAAGCCTGCATGTTCCATCTCCTGCCACCAGTGGGAGAGTCAAACCATGCCAGGCCCTTCTCACAAGTGGGAAGCCTCTCACTGCCCTCATCCCAACCACATTAAAAAACTCTCAAGCCAGCCAGGCTCCTTTCCTTACTTTCTCCAGCCATATTTGGACCAGCATGGGAGGCCCATATTTTTTTCACCATAAAGCCTCAATTTTGTAAGTAATAAAACTTTTCATACTCTCTTGGTATGTGTGTGGTGTTACCAGTCTTAATATTGGAACCAAATTTTGAGCAGGGGTTTATTCAGTTGATTCAGGGTGGCTAAAACATTAATCTCTTATGGGAAGTTCATAGCGTGCCTGCTTGCTTTTTCAAAGCCAGAGGTAGAGCATCTTTGTGCCTTCTCTGTTCTCTGACCTCTAAACTCTTTGAAGGAGCTTGCCCGATTAGGCCAGGCCCACCTAAGGGAATCTGTCTTTTGATTAACTTGAAGTCAGTTGATTTGGGACCTTATTCACACTGGCAAAATAATTTCACCTTAGCTATATAAGGTAACAAATCGATTATTAATTATTTTTTGGTTTTCTATAACCTTATTTATGATCACTTATATCTGCCAAAATTGAGAGGTAAATTTGTCTCCTCCAATTAATATTTTTTTTGTTTTTTGTTTTTCCTTGTGTCCCTATGGTTGTTGCTTTTATAATATTGGTGCTATGCTATTCTCACATAGACAGTAATGACTTTTGGATCTGCACTGTGAATACAAAGTTTATCATTATAAAGTGCCCACCTTTGTAATAACTATGGGTCTCCTTATTTATAGTCCTGAATTCGATCACACATCTTAGTAAGGCTATAATGCTTATGTTTTTGTTTGTTTTCATTTGTCTGGAATGTTTTTTGTACAAACTTTTTGAGTTGATTTGTTTTGTGGATATGACTTATCTACAACTTTAAGTTATATTTACTTTAAATTCCATTTTCATTGTTTACCATATGAGTTTAGTTAATTTATATCTATTTATATATAATAGATACATTTGATATTATTTCTTTGCTCAGATGTTCTTTGCTCAGTGGCTCCCTTTTTATGGCTTTAAAAATATGCTTTACAAATGTTTGGCTTTCTGGATTTCCTTCCTTAAAATTTTGTTGTTTGTTACTACTTACTCCAGTAAATGTCTAAGCTAATCACAACTTTAAAAAATATCTTTAAGCCTCTTTAATTAATATCTATTTTTTTCTATTCTATATGATGATGGAATTAACATAAGCCTTTCTCAGGCAAAACCTTTGGAGCCAAATGTCCAGAATTCAACATTTTTAGAATTTTAGAGGGGTGCCTGGTGGCTTAGTTGGTTAAATGACTGACTCTTGATTTTGGCTCAGGTCGTGATCTCAGGGTTTTGAGATTGAGCCCCAATGTGGGGCTCCATGTTCAGTGAAGAGTCTGCTTGTCCTTCTGTCCCTCCTCTCTCTCTCACTCTCTCTCTCTTTCTTTCTCTCTCAAATAAATAAAATCTTAAAAAAAGATTTTTAGAAATTTAACATGGTGCTTATAATACATGCATTACATACTAACATATAATTGAGCACGCTAATATTACTTTAGTATATCACTGATCATTCTGTGATCATTCACACAGTGTAGAAAAAGATTATAAGTTGTCTCATATTCAGATTAAGTCTTAAACTAAATGATTATTGAAGTGTTGCTGTCTTCAGAATTTCTAGGATTTAAAGTTTTCAGAAAAAGACCATTGTATAAGGTTTTCTCTTTTTTCTCCATCAACATACTTAACCGATTATATTGTTTTTCTTTGGTTATTAATCTTTATAATTTCAAATATATCTATACATCTAACATATAGCTTAATAGCTCTTACTTATATTTGTCAATCAGGTATTTTTTTTAAAAAATTGAGAAAACTAGAGATATACAGAAAGTCCTACCTTCTTTCCCCTTCCAATTTAAAAAAAATTACATCATTTTTATATTGTCAGGATTTACAATTTTTCCATTTTTTGGTAACCATAATTACCATATTTATTTTAGGTTTTAGTCATACAGTTCATGTACTCAATACTTAAAGCTGGAATTTTGTCACACTAATTAATTCATTAATTTTGGCTGAGGTTCATTTTCCAATAGTTTCCTCAAGAATGACTTATAAGAGCAATGCTCCCTGGGCACTCGTATGCCTATGTGTGTGTGGTTGTTTTTTTAATTTTGATTTTGTGCTTGCAGTATTTGGCTAGACAGGAAATTCTTTGATAAGTCTTCCTTTCTCTGAAGATTTTGTGGACATTGCTCTAAGGTAGTCTAGCCTTGAGAATATATGGTGGCTATGTCCTGACTTTGTCTTTCTGTACAGAAAGTATAATATTTTATATAACTCTTTAAGTGCTTATTTTTAAAGTAAATTCATGAAGCTATTTTAGTGTTGCTTGTTTGGTGTCATTTCCTCCTCCTTATATACATGGTGTTTCTTTTAAATATCAAGATTTAAATAATTATATCTGGAAATTTTCCTTTAATGGCATATGTAAGTAGTGTTTTCCTGTTTCATTGTTCTAGGTCTTTCAACAGACACGCTTGACTTCCATTTTTCCTATTTTCATATTTTCTCACAATACACTTTAAAAATTGAAATGTAATTCATATACAACAAAACCTACTCTTTTAAACAGTACAATTCAATGAATTTTAGTGTAGTCACAAAGCTTTGCATGAATCCCTTATCTAATTCTAGTTGTTTCATCACCCATACCCATTTACATTCATCTCTCCTTACTAGACCCTGGCAACTCATACTTTGTTTCTATGGATTTGCTTAGTTTGGATATTTCATGTGTGAAGTCATACAATACATGAAATTTTGTGTGTAGCTTCTTTTACTCATAATGCTTTAAAGTTTCATCAGTATTGTTAAACATATCTGTACTTTCTTATTTCTTGTGACTGAATATTATTCTGTTCAGGAATATGCCACAGTTTGTTTATTCATTCATCAGTTGATGCACATTCCTAGGGATAGAATTACTGAGACATATGGTAACTATATATAATTTTTTGAGAAATTGACTATTTCCGAAGTACTGAATCATTTTGTATTCCTGTTGAAATTTTATGAGGGTTCCAATTTTTTCACATTCTTTCCCAACACTTGTTATTGTCCATCTTTTTGTTTATAGCCATCCTAGTAGATGTGAAATGCCATTCATCTCTTTGTAATTCTGATTTGCAATTCCCTAAAGACTAATGATGTTGAACATCTTTTCTAATGCCATTATTGTATCTTTTTCTAAGAAATGTCTATTCAAATTCTTTATACCTTTTAAAACTGAATTGTTGTGTCTTTTTATTGTTGAGTTGCCAGGGCTTTTTTTTTTTTTTTTTTTTGGTCAGTGCTCTTTGTATATGTCCATTACGAGATCCTATGCTGTGGGTTGTCCTTTTACTTTATTGATGATGTCCTCTGAAGCACAAAGTTTTTATTTTTATTGAAGTACAATTTATCTTTTAAAAAATGTTGATTTCTTATGGTTTTGGTTTCACAGTTAAGAAACCATTGATTGATGAAGATTTATACCTGTGCTTTTTCTATAAGTTAGTATCTTCTCAGGTCTTGCCTGGCCTTGTGCATATCCCTAATATATACATGACCTTCTAGTAAGTTATTTCTAAGCAAGTTTGTTTTTGTTTTTCTCTAAAAGATTTGGATGTGGAATAAGCCAGAGTTGTGTGCTGTGGGCAAATAGTAATTCTCCTTCACTCACAGGGCTTAGTATATGTCTGTGAATTCTTAACACCATATTGTTCCAATGCAACTTTAAATTGTCACTGCAGCATCGTTTGCAACAAAAATTTTCTCCACCCATGTTTTATATATATTGCTCTTTCAAAATATGGCTTTTCCATATGAGTTTTCATTCCTCTATCTTCTCTGCTTTTTGAGACTCTGTTTAATTGGGAATCAAAGACATGTTCCTTGTGAGCCTCACACAGATTATGCAAATTTAAACTGGACCATTTCCTATTCATAGAGGTGATCCATTGACTCTTTCTGAAATCCACAACCACAAGCATATTCTCAGAGAGCCTCCAGGCACTTCTATTTTATCTTCATTCTTTTTATTTTTTACTTTTCCTTTTTTCATATTTTGTGGTCCATGTTTTAAAAATTCTCTTAACTTCACTGGAGGTTGATTATTCAGTTCTTTTTTTTTTTTTCTCTCTCTCAGTTATCTTAGATGAATTCTAGAAGAAATGTAAAAGCATAACTTGATGTTGCCATATTAAAGCTGGCATTTCCAGTCCTAATTTGTGCTAACTTCATATACAACTAGAGAAATAATAATTTATTTTAGTATTTGCAATAAACATATGCAATATCACCATACTAGAATGGGTACTTTGAACTTTATTCACCATAGGATTAATTAATTCAAATTATTTGCCTAAAATATCTTGTGAGGGCCCTTGAGAGCAAGTAATAATTATTTACCTATCATCTTTTCTGGATAGAGCTTAAAGTTGTAATTAAATAGGTGGTTTGCATGAAGATAAAACATAAATCTTCGCCTATTGTTACAGTGTGGCTTTGGAGCTGTAAACTAGACTGCATGTGTTGAAAACTCATCTTTAACAGTATCTGTATGACTTAGAGTGATTTACTGAACTTAAATCTCACTTTTTTGATCCTTAAGATAGGAATAATTAAAGACAAAATCCCAAAATATCATTTGGGTGTATTGTAATTATGTAAAAATAACATACATAAAACTTTTATCATAGTGGCTGGCATATAATAAATGGTTAATGCATATTAGCTATTTATTTTATAGTTAGCTATTTTAATACATGTGGAACATATATAATAAGCATATATTCTAACCAAGTGGATTAATCAGGTAAAGAGATTTTTATCTATGAAGGTTTCTAATTTTAGAAAATTTTCCACTTTTTAAAATGCCATAGAATAACATGAATGTCTGAAGAAAAATAATATTGTTTTATGACTTGCACATGTATTTCCCATCACCTTTGAAAGTCATAGCAACCCAGTGAGGTATCCATAGCAGGCTGGAAGAGAAATAGTAGGAAGAACAATATATTTCTCCATTTCTCTATGTAAAACATCATATAATTATAAATTTTTACTAACACTGTCATGAAGTTGGAGTCAGTGTGGTGAAGTGGCTGGCATTCTATTTTTGGAGGCAGATAGATCTAGATCTATCTTTGTGAATTACTAGCTGTGTGATCATTAGCAAGTTATCCAACACCTCTAAATTCCTTTTATTATATATCAGTGTTGACGACTATCTCATTCCAAAAGGTTGTTTTGGAGATTGAGAAAACTAGTAGTTACTTTCTCTCACTTCTATATGTTTTGCACTATTGATGGTTTCAAAGCAAACATTCTTAAGTAACTATTTTCTTTACTGATCCTAAGGCTAGAGAAGCCATAGTTGAAAGGACTCAGCGTTAAATGAATAGTGTCAGAGAATGGGAGAGTCACTAAATGCTCTTTTAAATGATATTGGCAATATAGACTGTGAGCTTTCTGAAGACCTTTTATTATCTTATGCCGGAATCTAGCAGAAATCTTGGTGATACCAAATGAATGTTTGTTGAGTTAATATGCTTGTATCTAAAGGCCAAATTTATTCACTTATAGTTCTAGAACTTTGAGGTCCAACACAGAGTTAAAAATCAAGGTTTTGACAGTATTACATTCCTTCTGGAGGCTGTAAAATAAAATTAATCCCCTTGCCTTTGCCAGTTTTTAGCGGTTTATGTCCACCTTCTCCTACCTTCAACTTTAGCAACAAAGTATTGAGTCCTCACAGTGTATAATTCTGGTCTCCCTCTTCTGCATTTTCCAATTTTAAGGACCCTGTGATTCCATTAAGATCATGTGAGTAATCCAGGGTAATTTCCCTTTTTTTTAGGTATTTAACTTAATCACATCTGCAAAGTCCCTTTCTGCCATATAAAGTAGCATATTTAGCAGGTTCCAGGGATTAGAGTGTGGATATCTTTGGGGAGTATATTATTCTGCCTACCACAAAGCTCTCGGGCAAAGATAAATTACAACAGAATATGGCCTGGGTGCAGGACTAGGGCACTTTCCTGCTCAAAAGCAGGTAAGGCAAACTAAACTGCCTTTCCTGGCTTTCTGGAAGTTCTTTGATTATTGACTTTCTTCCAAACCAAAGCAGCATTGACAAAGCTCTGAATCTCCCCACGCACTTAGGAATTCATTTTGGTGGCACCCCTCACATTTCAATTTATTTCTTCTAGTTGCTCTAGATTTAGCAAATGGTTAACGCTTAAAGTGAATTTAAAGATTATCGGAAGCAATCATCACCTTGTAGTGTTTTTCAGAAATGTAATACACTGGAAAGCACAAGAGTGTGTGTAGAGGGGTGCTTGGGAAAATAATTACATTTTAGAGCAGATTCTTCTGGTAGCACATTTTACTTTACTGTAAATAATTGTCTCACACTGTGTTCTGGATGGCTTGTCAATTGCTCTAAATTAAACATCACGCTGAGTGCCCCCCCCCACCCTGAAAACTGTCAATTGAGACTAAGTTTGGTAGCTGTGCCTTTATGTGCTTCCTCCTCAGGACTGCACTTCCCAGTGATTAAGTAGGGTGAGAGAGTCAAAGATGTTTTTTTATTTCTGAGTATTCAAGCAAACAAGTAGGAAGCAAGCAATTTCAGGACCTCTGCAAAGAACATAAGACCCAGAATTAGCTTTTCTACATAAAAAGCTATACAGATGCACATGGTTTAAGTAAGCCAAGTTTTGTGGGTTTTCCCCCTCTGTATATGCTTTAGAGCTTTTCAACCTCTTTTCGACTCATTTCGCTTTTGTATGTGTGTATTACATTGCCTGACCTAACCCTGAGTTTGTTTAGGCTGACTCACAGGGTCATTCTCTTTCACTTTTAAAAGACAGGGCTTATAAGGTATTCATTCTTTTTGCTTTGCGTTATAAAAAACAAGGTCAGGTTCAAGTTTCTATTGAAAGAATCATTTTTTTCTTTCCTTATTCTTAGGATTAATTCAAGAATCCAAATATATTGGAGTTTAAGTCAGCTCTGAATGCAAATTGTAAATTATATATTAGGGCAATTGTTTAGTGTCAGAAAATAAAGGAGCTGAGAGAAAACCAAACTACTTTTTATAGAGCAAGTTAAACAAAACTGTTTCAACAAAACATAGTTTCATCTATTAAGAAACAAACTGCCTTACTCTAATCAATTGCTTCTTGGCAAACTGAGTTAACAATCCAATTACAAATTATCTGAAATCAGTTTAAATGTACTTTGGAAATAAAATGCACATACTTTTAGTGCTGGTGGGTTTGAGGGTAGTCCTTATGTCCAGACAGCTTTGAACTATATCAAACTGCAATCTGTTTTAATCTGAACCAGTCTAAAAATGTTAGAAGAAAATTGTCAAGAAATTTTAAAAAGCCA